>NC_062983.1:55000-393341 GCF_023078275.1 Leguminivora glycinivorella
CCTATAGTCCAAGTTCCATAGAGGCAGCTCTCCAGGTCAGTCTTCCACCTCTCCCTCAATCTTTCGAGCGCTATTTTTCGTTCATTCCTGACTTCCTCTGGAGCAGGGAAAACTCCTGTCTCTCTGTTCCTAATCCTGCTCTTATGCGCTTCGGATAATACTCCAGCATCTAGCTCCCAAGGGGAGGTGCCCGCTATCACACATGCCGCCGCCCAGCTCACCGTCACATACGCTCTGCATACCCGTATGGCTATGACTCTTTGGGGCTTCCGTAATAGGGCCTTATTTTCACTATTGAGCTTATCAGCCCAAATCGGGGCCCCATAGAGCGCCATAGATCGAGCTACTCCAGCGTATAGGCGTCGACATGCATGTGAGGGACCTCCCACATTCGGCAGCAATCGTCCCATCTCCGAAGCTGCAGCCACTATTCGGGGAGCAATTTGGCGGAAGTGCTCCCCAAACTTCCATTTGCCATCCAGCACTAGGCCAAGGTACTTCAAACAAGGCCCCACCTGTATCTTCTCATTGTCCAATTTGAGGGTGGTACCTGCAGGCACCCTCCATCCTCTCCTGCCGAAAACAATTGCCTCGGTTTTAGAGAGCGAGACCTTCAGTCCCAGGAGGCGGATTCTGAGGACTATCAGGTCCGCCGCCACTTCAGCCCTCCGCAATGCCTCTCTTAGTTCCTGGCCCCGAACGGCCACCATTGTGTCATCTGCATAACACATGAGGGCCATCCGGGGGAGCAACTCTGCGCGGATGGCCCAGTCGAAACCGATGTTCCACAACAGGGGTCCAAGCACCGACCCCTGGGGAACACCGCAGGCCATCCGCCTCTCCAGCCGTCCACTAGGGGTGTCGCAGACCACCACCCTGTCTGTCAGGTAATGATCTATGACCCGCCTCAGGTATGGGGGCACCTCGTGGTATTTGAGAGCCTCACGAATCACCGAGTACGGGAGGGTACCAAACGCATTGGCAATGTCCAAAGACACCGCAATGGCTCCCTCCCCTCTCCTCTGAGCATCCTCACAGAAGGCCCTCAGTGCCCCCAATGCATCCATTGTTGATCTGCCATTGCGGAAGCCATACTGCCGGTCCGACAGATTTGGTCCCGTCTCATTCATGTGCCGATTAATCCGGGAAGCTATGATGCGCTCCAGCATCTTCCCGGATTCATCCAGCAGCACCAGGGGCCTCCATCCGGATGGGGAATCCGCCGGTCTTGTCTCCTTCCGAAGGAGGCACACTGTTCCCTCCTTCCAGCACTTTGGAAACTGCCCCTCCTTGAGGCACTGGTCAAAGATGGACTTGAGGCGATCTCCAAGGAACTCCATTGCAATTGGGATTATTTTGCCGTGGATCCCATCCGGACCAGGGGCTTTTCGACAGGCCTTTATTTTATGGGCCACGTAGGCCATCTCACCTTCTGTTACGAGGGGTACCGTCTCAGGATCAATTGGCAGCTCCTCTCGGGGAACCACCATTGCAGGTGGGTTAAAAACTGGGGCTGCAGGAAACAATCCTTCTAGGATATTTTGGAGTGTCCCCATTTCCATCGTATCCATGGGAGCAGCCCGGCGTAGCTTTTTCCTTACAAGTTTGTAGGGCCGCCCCCATGGGTTCTCATCTAGAGAGGCCAAAAAGGCCGTGTACGCCGAATCTTTTGCTTTGGCAATGGCAAGATTCAAGGCCTTCTTGGCCTCGCTTAGCGCTACGTAATGGGTATCCAGCTCCTCCTGCGTGTGCCTCCTCCTCCGGCAGCGTGAAAATTGCCGTCGCGCCGCGTTGCTTCTAACCCAGAGAGCAGCTACTTCTGGACACCACCAATACGCAGCCTTTTTCCTTTTGAGAGGCCCCACTCTTCTCATTGAGGCGTCACAGGTCCTCGTGAGAGAAGCTCGGAAGCCAAGGGCCATGTTGTCTGCGCTGTCGACCTCGGGTGTTTGCCGACCCCACCTGGCCTCCAACATGGCTGCCTCTCTGGCCGCTTCACGGTCCAAGGAGGCCAGGCTCCATCTCGGTAGTCTTTCAGTTCTTCTTGCGGGTATGGGCTGTTGGGACCGAGCTCTGGAGATCCTCATTCTGATGTAAAGATGATCGGAGAGGGTCTCCGTGTCTTCTAGGACACGCCAATTTGTAATGCCTACTGACACTGTTGGAGAGGCCAGTGTGATATCAACAATTGACCCCCCTTGTGGACGCACACAGGTGTCAGCTGCTCCACGGTTGACCACCTCAAGACCAATCCCTACAAGCCAGTCCAGGAGAGCCTCTCCTCTAGGATCAGTCCTAGGGGAACCCCACGCAGTACATTTGGCGTTTAAGTCACCCATGACTATAATGGGGGAAGGAGTCACCCCAGCTACAGCCCGCCCGAGTCTCTCCAGGTAAGCCTCAAACTCACGTAGTGGCCTATTAGGGGAGAAATAAACGCCAATTATTATAATCTCCCCCATTTTGGCCACTACGTATCCCGCGCCGCAAGCCATTTTAGAGAGTGGCAGTCCACCTATTGCCGGTACCACAATAGCTACCGAGCCATCTCGTCCGCTTTTGTCACCTACCCAGTTCGACTGTGGAGGAACAAAGTACGGCTCTGCAACAACACACGCAGCAATCTCCCACTCCGCCATGCACTGGATCATAAGATCTTGTGCTCGAGGGGAGTGGTTTATGTTGCATTGCAACAACTCTAGATCATTCATTATAGGCATTAAAGTGCCATTGGTTGTTGCTCCGTCCTATTTTCTGCGTTCTGAATGGTTGCAGGGCCCACTCTGTAATCCTCTTTCCCTCTTACTGGTGGTGGGGAGCAAGCCTGTCCGCCCATAACATGTCCTGCCTTAAGACCAGCATGATGGCATACAGCACACCAGGGCACCAAGGCTGTGCAGTCCTTGCTCATGTGACCCGGCTTGCTGCATCTGTAGCACCAGTCGCCTCTGTCCACAAGGGACGGGCACAAAGGTCTCGTGTGTCCCGTCCCCATGCAGCGGTAGCACCGTAAAGGCAGCTGTTCCATGGCCTCCACCCGTGCCGCTGACCAACCCAGCATGATACGTCCTGCCGTGACGACAACTTTGGCCGCTGTGAGTGGGCAGCGTATAATAACCGACCCGGACCCATTAACTGCCATTCTTATTGCCCCAACGGAGACTTGATCCTCTTGGCATTTTCCTCGTATCGCTACTTCCGTTTTTAGGATTTCCGGTGTGACAGACTCATCAAAACCAGAAATCCTAATTTCGGCCTTTTTCACTGGCCTATAAACTTCAGCCACATCACCTATGAGCACACGGAGCCTATCTGCTAAGTTGTCAGCCGCTTGGCTACTTTGTTCTCCTGGAACCTCAATGATACGTGCCCCTGCAGCCGATTTACGCACCTTGAGGTGGTCAACGCCCAATTCTGCCAACTTTAGCGTGGTGGCCTTTTCCATCACCGATCTATAGTCCGTTTGGGCGTCAGGTTTCAGAGCCACCACGACCGCCGCCATGGTTGGGACCACAAGTTTCGGGGCCGTCGTCTTTTTGGGGGGTGTTCCCCTATTTGGACTCTGCTTCTGTTGGGGCTGGGAAGCAGTAGGGCCCGTACCCTTAGCCTTTTTCTTATTGACCACCGTTGTCCACTTTTCCTGTGGAGGCGCAGGCGGCGGCACATTTGGACGAGCCACTCGCCTTGCACTGGACGCAGGGATTGCCGGTTTACCCACCCGAGATGCAGCTGTTTGGCTAGACTCCATTTGGGAAGCCGACTGGGATGGCCTCACATTTTTATTTCCCGTCCTGAGGGCGCTAGGCTCATCACCAGTGTGATCTGTCACTCCCCGAGCTGCGGGCACCCTTCTATCAGCAGCTAAAGGTGGCCGGAGTACGGGCTCAGGCGGTAAACGACCCTCCACATTCTCCAAGCGAGTATTTACCATATTGCCTATGGAAACAAAGATTTCGCGGCTGAATTTCCCTAGGCGAACGTCCATTAGTCTCTTCATTTCCTGGAGGAGAGACGTGTTGTCACTCTGCTCCTTCGTTGGCGCCGCCACTTGGTTGCGTTCCGAGAAAGCCGTACGCAGCGCTTTAGTCTCCTTGCGGAGAAGGTCGAGTTCTTGCCGCATCCTTAGGTTGTCCGCTTTGAGTGAGCGGACAACGTCTGACTCCCCGAGCATGTCAGCAAGCTCAATCAGCTCTTTGCACGCGTTGTTTATATTCCCCCATATGTCGCCCTTAAGGTTCTTACTTTTGGCCGCATCATTCTTAATCGACCGAGCATAATGCTTGATGCGGTCGCAAGGAGTCTCAAACGCCTTTGGGGGAGCAGATTCCATATCTTTCTCCAGCTGCGGCTGTACGTCAGATTGACGAGTACTCCTCCTGGCCGTCGTGTAATTTGATGCCAAGTCCGCTTCTCTTTCGAAATCGGACCACTCAGCCTCAGCCATACCCTGGAGCCGAGCCTTGGCCGCACTCAGTCCAACAAATGCGCCTAGAGGGTGTGTGGTTTTTGTGGCTTTGCGGCTAGGGACAAAGTCGCGATCCTCATCACTAGCCTGTTTTTCGTGGGCCCTTTTGAGGGAGGCTGCAGTGATCTCCATCGGCTCAACGTCTGCCTCCGTCCGCACCTCGACAGCACTCTCGTCCTCAGAGTCAGAGGTCCAGAACTTGCCGCTGGGGGCTCTGTCTGCTACCTCCACCCCCTCCACATCCTCAGCAGGGCCTCCAACATTGTCCCCCCGCTCCTCCTCATTCTCAGAGGAGGACAAATTGTTGAACCCAAACTTGGCTCCGTCATCAGCAGGACTCTTCTGTCTCTTCGTTTTAACCACCCTCTTTTTTCCTCCCCTCCTATTCTTTTTGTTAGGGGCTGCATCCGACTCTGTGGCCTTTCTCATGCCAGATGTTCCCGCATAAATCGGCACCTTTAGGGTAAAGCCACCCTTACCTTCGCTTTCCTTCTCGTGGTCTTCACCACCCACTCCTGCAACATTATTGAGGCCAGCCCCTGATCGGGTGACCCTTCGATTTTCGTTGGATACAGATGCGGTCTTCTCTTCACTCATGATGGGAGTTGTTTCGTCTGCCATATCTGAGCCAAGGAGAATCAGCTGAATTGTACCGCATAAAAGATAAGAAAAAAGGAACAGGGTTCGCCTCTTCCTACGCGGGCCCAGAACTGTAGGGGACAGCAGAGACGGCGCATTCCATAGCGACTACTGGACTTCGTTCGCTGGAATATTCCCGACACCCGTGGCTCCGTCACGCGTTCGGGGATTTGCACATAGGCAAACGCCGTTTATGCCTGTTCAATTTCCCGTCGTTAAAATAACGCGGGAAACCAAACCGGCGTCACATCCAGTAACACCTGAGCGGTGATTTTCGCCACGTACTTGGGGTCGAGGTCAGCGACGAATTACACCAAGATCCCCGAATCGACACGCACCATAGGTCAGAGACGTATGGGTGACGTTAGACGGGGCACATGGTCTTTGCTGCCGAACCTCTTAGCACTTCCGTGGTTACTCATACACATCGAGGATGCACTGATGCCTTGCCTTAACCTAAAGACGACACACACAGTTAACATTTTTATGCACCGTAGATCTGGCCCACACCACATCACAGGCCAACTCTTTGTTGCCATGGGGGGGTGGTTATCCCCATGCTGGAGTTGGTTTATGCCCACTAAAGGGACTGATAAAACCGGCCGACTCCAGAAGGAGGACCCGTGAGGTGGTGTAGACCAGTTAGGTACGGCCCCGGTCAGAACCGAGTGTTTTATAGTTTTTTATAGTTTTTTTTTTTTTTTTTTTTTTTTTTTTTTTTTTTTTTTTTTTTTTAATAAATAAGTAAAAAAATATATAAAAAACAAAAAAATAAAAAACCGTCTGAAATAGACCGCCCTTCAATTTACTTCACGGGTTGTAGGAGGGCAAATACCCCTGCCCCACAACGAGCCCACATACATGGCGCAAAGCCCACGCAGGAGTAAACTCAACTGCTACAACGTCCTGTGATTGGTAGTTCGCAGAGGGAGAATAGCGAACGCGCAACTGAGCGGCTATCCTCCCCCTCCCAGGGTGCACCACGAGGAGGTCTACCAATCCCGCACCCCAACCTAACCTAACCTAACCTAACCTAACCTAACCTAACCTAACCTAACCTAACCTAACCTAACCTAACCTAACCTAACCTAACCTAACCTAACCTAACCTAACCTAACCTAACCTAACCTAACCTAACCTAACCTAACCTAACCTAACCTAACCTAACCTAACCTAACCTAACCTAACCTAACCTAACCTAACCTAACCTAACCTAACCTAACCTAACCTAACCTAACCTAACCTAACCTAACCTAACCTAACCTAACCTAACCTAACCTAACCTAACCTAACCTAACCTAACCTAACCTAACCTAACCTAACCTAACCTAACCTAACCTAACCTAACCTAACCTAACCTAACCTAACCTAACCTAACCTAACTCAAAACCTAACCTAACTCAAAACCTAACCTAACTCAAAACCTAACCTAACTCAAAACCTAACCTAACTCAAAACCTAACCTAACTCAAAACCTAACCTAACTCAAAACCTAACCTAACTCAAAACCTAACCTAACTCAAAACCTAACCTAACTCAAAACCTAACCTAACTCAAAACCTAACCTAACTCAAAACCTAACCTAACTCAAAACCTAACCTAACTCAAAACCTAACCTAACTCAAAACCTAACCTAACTCAAAACCTAACCTAACTCAAAACCTAACCTAACTCAAAACCTAACCTAACTCAAAACCTAACCTAACTCCGAACCTTACCTAACCTATGTATCGTCCAAACGACCAGACCATTTGAGGAAAAATCTTAACACCGCGATCTATCTTTATTTTTATCAGCGATGAACGCCATCTATCGGCGTTAATGTGAGGAGGTGTTTTGTTTGTTACTGTCGTATTCTTCGTGATAGACACCACAAACCATATACTGACGTCATCAGAAATGAAATAGCAACGAAGCAAATATTATCTTGAGCGTTTATGCATTTAGCTTGTACAATAGTACAAGCTAAATGCATACATATAATAATATATTCTGTGATTTAGCTACGTACCAGATATACGTACCAGATATTATTTTCTTAGACATTAATTATTTTCTATTATAATTTTAATATTGACATTGATATGTACTAATTGTAGTACTACAACTTTACTCTTACATTTCCGTTATTTATTTTTTATTATTTCTCATTATTCATTATTCTATATTGTATTATTGACATTGGTTATTTTTGATTTGTACTATGTAGTACTAAACCTGTATTTATTTTATTTTTATCAATATGACATTTTAATATTTTTTTTTGTTCACACTGCTTTTTTCCATTTTTATTTGTAATTTTAATTTTATTATTTCTTTTGTAACGATCGTTATACGAATAATAATATAAGCTGAAATGTAAATTTTAATTGTGTGAAATTTGTATAAACGAGATAAATAAACTAAACTAAACTATATCGGAACAGGGGCTCAAAAATATCCCCTCGATCGCTCCGTGACGATCTCGAAGGAAAATAATAAAAACTAATTAAAAGAAATGCTGTTTATTAAAGTTAAAATCCTCCTTGGGTCTTAGATCTAGGAGAAATAAGTCTGATAACATTTCAGGTTATGCTGCAATATTTTTTTTTTATACATTAAACACGGTAATGAATACCAAAACATTGAGACTTCTAACGCCATCTTGTGAGGCGCAAAGAACTTAATCGCATGAGCAGCGGAACTGTAATACTCGTACAATTTTAGAATAATCTAGATTCGCATACGCTATGCTGAACTTCGCAGCAATAAATAACAAAATTATACCCAAAGTTATTAGATTTAAACCTAAGGGAAAGATAAAATATTGACTATTTTTACCTTGAAATCGAGGACTACTAGCGCCACCTAGTAGGCCTTGGGTAAACTAATCATAACATAGTTTACCTAAGGCCTACTAGATGGCGCTAGTAGTCCTCGATTGACCATAGCCTCTACCAGAGTTTATAACGTTTTAGAATACGGTAGTTACTTGTAAAGGATTTATTGTGTTTTTCCCATCACGGAACAATGGTGTTCCGGACCTTTGGGAGACGTGCGCGGGGCCGAAGCCAACGCGTAGAGGCCCTTTCGACACTTTAATGAAATGTAAGGGGTACACCGAGCGGATGTTGCCCTTGCCCGTATGGGACACACGCAGAGGCAACACCCGCCAGGGTGTAAGGACTATTTGAGAGTTAATGGAATCTAAAATGAACTGGTCTATTTTGATGAAAGTGATGGACTAAATACTGGGCTATGGATAAAAAACCGGACGCCTGCCTAATAAAACGGTATCCAATTATTGTGTTTATTATTATAAATTTTAGCTTGGCAACAACTACCTACCTACTATCAAAGACATATATAACTCCGTATAGACAGGTAAAGTCTAAGAAAGAAAACGTACCTCAGTACCATACAGAAAAAGGTACGGTGGCCTAGATGGCATTAGTGCATTACACCGTTCGGGTACGCTCAGCTAGATGGCGCTAATGTATTATAATATTTGACATTTTAACACATATCAAGCTAAGAATATGGGCCAAATTGTCATAACTGTGGTTCAAATTTTGTCAAGAGATGGCAGTCTTTGCACTGTGATTACACATTTTACTTCGATCCTCTTTGCTACTATATAAAGATTATACTCTCGTCAATCATTGAAACGGGCCAAGCATAACGTGAAAATCAATATCAGAATGTAAATTGAAATATAAATGCAATAGTGAATAAAGTAAATGAAGCCTGAAATATGAATATTTGGTAGCAATGTTGAGTGTCGAGTAGCGTCGCGCGGAGGCGCGCCTGGATCCTGCTCTCTGCGCGCCGCAGTCCCAGAGCTCCCGCTGTCTCTGTACTGCCCCCCAGTAGCAGAGCTCTCGCTGACAGCACGCCGCGGTCCTCGGACCGCCAGCCTGCCGGGCTCCCCGCTCGCGGCGGGTAGTCGCCGAGACGAGTAGGTCTCGGTTCGAGGTCCGGTACTAAATCGCAACCGAGTATAATTGTCATACTTAGGTAATTCCGAAAGTCGTCTAATTTGGAAAGTCGCCTAAAAATCAATTATTTCCGTCCTATCAAGGTTCCCCTTTCGAAATTACTCAACCATTACTGCCATTCGTAATTACCCTAATGCACCTGTACTTCATTATCACTTGTTAGGCGATGAACATTATAGGTAAGTACGCATTGAGATCTGGTCTGGAGCTCGGTACCTATGTTAATATGAGTTTCGTCATAATGATAACGTTAACGATTGTCATTTCGGCTAAGCCGGCAGTTCATAATCGTTGCAGTTAGGGCGCAGTCAGTCTGGAGGACTAGTCAATCATTTACCTCGGTATTTTTGTTGCAGAAATGCATCATTCGTGCGTTCTAGCACTCGCACTATGTGGTCTGCGTAAGTTCAAAAACTAAAACCAGAATACTGAAAATTGTGTAGGTGTCAACGATAACTGAACATGAAATACACTTCCCGAAAATGTAATTTCAATGTAAATGAATAAAAAGGTTTAGACGAGAAACGAAACTTTAAGAAAGGTTCGTGTTGGTTTCAGCGGACACAAGATCCAAGCCGCAGGAGAATTATGATTTCGGCCAGTTGTCCACACAGTCCACAACGTGAGTCATAGTCCCGACGACTTCCCCACTGAAGCATCCACTCAACACAACCGTGTCTATCTATCAGCAAAGTCAATAATAAAATGTCACATTAAGGTCACTTTAAATAATGGTAATGGTGGTGGTGGTATGGTGGTGGTGGTGGTGGTGGTGGTGGCTTTAGGTAATGTCACTTTTAAAGAAAATCTTAGTTTAAATTTACACTGTAATGTGACGTTCTCAATGTTAGCCCCATGCTTGCCCTAAGTGCGTTTTCACATTCTCCGAGCCGATATCGAATCGGATAATGTAAAACATCCTAAGAATACCAACTCTAGCCTAATAGCCTACTCCAGGCAACAGTCTGTACGTAGAGGCATATGGTCTGTACGGGTAGACATATAGTGGAGTAGGTGTGTTGTTGCAGGACGAAGGTGTTCTACGCGCCGGACCCGGGCCTGGACCCGTACTGGGTGGGCGGCGAGTGGGTGTTCGCCTCCACCACCAACACGCCGCCCGAGTCCACGCTCTCCGAGGTGGTGCCGGTGGACGCCAACTCGCGCATCCTCGTCTGCGGCCGCGTCTGCCCCTGGACCTACAAGAAGTGCGTATATACCCGCGAGGCCGCGACCCGACACCACCGGGACCTTCTGACCTCACTGTCTCTGTATCTCCAGTTGAATCACTGTTGAATTTGTGTGTAACAATATTTTTTAAACCGTATACCTATCATGCATCTTGATTTGTATCTTGACTATGCATCTGTTCGTAGTAGTGTTGAGTTCCTCACTCGTGAGGCACCTCATTTGTACCACTCATATTGTTAATTTGTCGCAGTACTTCACACGGCAAAAATGTATTGCATCACACTTCAACTCACCGCACCTCATTTTACTCGCTTGTGACAGTCGCAACACAAACACCTCACGCCTCACAAAGCATTCACGTACTTCAAATGTCACAAAAACGTCAAAACTCATCATCCACACGCGCGCCTCGCGGCCCTCAAATACTCGCTCGCAACAGTAGCAACACAAACACCTCATTCCTCACAGATCATGCACATACTTCAAATGTCACAAAACGTCAAAAACTCATCATCCACTCGCGCGCCTCGCGGCAGACGCGGCCCTCAAACTCCGTCGCGAGAGTCGACACCTCAAATGAAGTGATCAACCACACGTTCAGTTATCGAACTACAGACCTTATGGCCGGGACAAAAGGTCCACCGATAAAATAAAATGTATCGTTTGACTCGTTTGTACCGGAAATCGCTTTGTACCGGAAAGACAGAAGAGGCACTGTGACAACAACACTTCAAAAATCCTTTCAAAGTGAAACAGATAGTTACGTTTACCATAAGAGGGAGTGAGACAGACACACGCGGGCTTCAAATTTGCCTCACCAAAAATACGTTACACATGACTCGAAAGAAAACAATCTTATGCGCCGCAAGTTTTCATACATTTTACGCCTTTTTGATCCCAGGATAGTTAACTTGCTCGCAAAAATCGCGCGAAAAATCAGACGATTTCGCGTGAACCACATCTTTTGTCTCTGTCGCATTTGTGAAGTCATGAATAAATGCAGCTGAGATGCAAAATGTTGTTTTTCGCGGCAGGTCTTCATTTTTGAATTTTTTGATAGCTATTATTGTGCTAACACATTGACCAGTATAACGTGATCTACCGCAGCAATAGAGTTTGTATGGCTATTGTTATGTGTAATCAGGGAGCTCTCTTAGACTGGACGTTGAAATGGTAACTCAAGTGTTTTGAATATTCGGAATACCAAGCATACCAATACAGAGGGCCAACCACTGAGAAGATGCGTTTACGAAGCTTGCTTAAAAACAATTACAAGATTACTGACCGAAATATAATATAAATTATGTGAAGCATGGTAGTTTAATTAAGTATTTAATCAGTAATAGAAAGAATAATTCATTTCTTAATTCAATAGAATGATAAATAAATCCGACACGAAACGTAATTCACAGGCGGTTGACGTTGACAGTAATGACAGTTTACAGAAGAAAAGTTAGTTTGTGTTTGTACGTACTTAGTTGCATTAGCAATATTTGCATAAAGTTTAGTTTTGTCCTACAGTGATAATACTAATAAATGAGCCAAAATGTCTAATGGTGACAACTTTTACACAATCAAATATACCTGTGATTCTGCCTTAGTGTCATTTGTGTGCAAAAAAATAGTGAAACTGAACTGAAAAGACTTACCGGCGTCGCGAATGTTGATGGTGTTTTTAATTACTATCATATTGCTTTTAAAACACATGGAGTGGTAGGTTTGTTATTTTTATGTAAAAGTGGTACTAATTATAAAACAATACGAACTTTAGTTTGTTTTAAAACATGCAGTTTTATGGTAACTATGTTAATCAAAGTATGTTATTATTAAGCTGTTAATAATATGAAACCACTGTAATTTGTAGCAGTAATTTAAATGGAACAAACTGTAAATAATATTATTCAATGGCAAAATTAGACCCAGTTCCATAAAAACATCAAATTAAGTTGTTATGCAGGCCTCTATGACAGTCCTTGAAATATTTTTTAATTTTATCTATTTTCTCTTGTTAAATGTTCAAGTACTCATTATGACTAATGAAATTTAGTATGTATAAAGGATATTTACCTAGTACACAACTACACATACTAGTTTTTGTTGCCGATGGATTTTGTCAAACAGCCGATGCTAGAAATTATATGTATATACAGATCAGTACCTCACCTCATTTGAAGTAAGACATTGTAACACCTCATTTTTGGAAATGAGGTACTCATACAAACTCATTTGAAATTGATGTCCTACCCATCACTAGTTCGTAGAGAGTGTTCGGCCGGCGCGGCGCGCGGCGGCAACGATTAGTTTGTCTGGTTGCAGGCAGCAGGGCAAGGTGTGCGTGCACCGGCTGGACAATGCGTACGACCCGCACTACACGGCGTTCGACGAGAACTACCAGAAGGTGCAGGGGCTCATCGACTGGCGGCTCGGCGGGCTGCTCGACCGCAACCACGACTACCTGCGCACCTTCCCCTCGCTCTGCCACTTCCTCGACGCGCAGTGCCGCGAGCAGGTGGCGCACGGGAGCGGTGCGTATCCTTCCTGTATCTGTGCCCACCTGCCCATCGCCACGTGCAACCTAAGTAACCTATTGACAATACTCGTACCACTCAATCACAATGTCAGGCTTATCATTTATTAATTATTTTATGTGATGGTAGATAGATCCCAATAGAGCGTGGCACAAGCAGTAAACTCGGCACAAGGCCTTATACAAAAACAACAACAACAGGTTGCTGGTGAATATTTCTGATTAAGTACTACGAGATATGGTGCAAGGACGGCGGCGTGTCCGGCCGACAGATGTGGAGCGCACCGGCACCGTCGGACGCGGACGGGGACGCGGACGCTGCGAGTCTTGTGAGACAGCGGTAGTGCATGAGAGCGTGCGTGTGTTGCAGCGTACGCGTTCCTGCACATGGGCGAGTGCCTGCAAGACGCGGACGCCTTCCCGAACCTGATGGGCGGCAAGTTCGTGGTGGACCGCAAGCGCAAGCACGTCCAGCGCTACAACGACGACGTCGACACGCCAGGTTCGTTCGTATCATCCTCATATGCACACACTGCAGCCACTGCAGCCACTGCAGGCAGGCATACAGCAGATCCGCTCACCATTACACACTAAATCCATACTAATCTAATGTTATAAATGGGAAAGTGTGTGTGTCTGTTTGTATGACCGTCTTTCATGGCAAAGCGGAGCGACGAATTGACGTGATTTTTTTAAGTGGAGATAGTTGAAGGGATGGAGAGTGATAGGCTAGGTACTTGTTGTCTCTTTCGGATGCGAGCGGAGCCGCGGGAAAAGTTAGTAATTAATAAAACAGACCACGAACGTGTCGGACAACACTTAGTGTAGGGTTCCACCGTAGTTTCCCGTCCGTCACAATAAGAGGGACGTTAGAGTGAAAAACATTCGACAATTTAATAACTCATACCCGTCCCGACTCCGACAATCTTAACAGCGCGAAGTAGACCAAAGCACAGCGACATCTCTCGGGTAATCGGGTTACCTACTGATTTATACTAATATAGGTTTACGGTAGTAATTTTGAATTTAATAATTCTATTTAAAAGAAAATGCGTTCAAGATAATTAAAAATGCTTGCATTACGGTCGAATTACAAACAGGTCAGAAATTATTTTGTAGAACGTTTCAAAAACTGTTCAACCCATCAAGTTCAATAGTACATTGTGCAACAAGGGGAGAAAGTTGAATATTACTAACGAGAGTAAGTTTACTCGAGTTAGTGATATTCAGCATACTCCCCCCCGAGTTACACACAATGTTTTTCATTACACTCGCAATGTAAAAAATATGTAAATAGATGTAAAAAAAGTTAAGTAAGTTACAAGAAATTTAATTATTCCCTTGGGAGAACGATTTTTCTATAACTCACGCTCCGCCTGCGTGCAATAGCACATTTAAAGTGCGGATGTGATGAATAATAATTTTATTATAATGTCTTATATTGTGTTCCAGGTAAACTACCCACCGAGTTACGGTTTGTAATTATCATTATTCTGGGCTCGAAAGATATATTTTCGAAAAAAAGAATACTTACCAATTAAAAGTGGCAACACTTACTGTCGTCCCTTTCGAATAGTCATGTGAGAAAACGGGACGACACTACAATGTTGCCACTTACAAATAGTGCGAACAGGACGGCCTGATGTTTTATCGCTTATCGCGCGACCATGCTATCGGTGCAGGTAAGTGATCGTCGGAATGTGAGTTGTAAAGTTACGTTACGAGCAAACATTTAGTAAATACCTACTCGTACAATACTTATTCAATATCGTCACCAGTTACGTCACAGTTGTGAATACCTAATATAATAGCAAACTAGTTAAGATCGTGTATCTTTATGTTTATACATTATATACCTGTTCCTGTTACTACCTGTAATAACTAATTAAGAGGAAGTGTAGTGTGATTGTAAGTTAATATAAGTACTAAGTGAACTCTAGAAATATAAGTTACTACTAGAACAACTCTTGTGATTTACATTAGTATGGGAACGGCGCGCTAGCGTCGTGTCGGCGCGGCGGCTGGCTCATATAACTCGCGGGTGGATGCTGATACGCGTCATCCCTCATGCGTTGTGCAATAACATGTCAACTCAAACACGTAACGATTCAAGTTGACAGTGTATTGCAGAATGCACGAGGGAGTTGTGGAATAGCAGATTATTGCGTCGCGTATGCAGCTGTCAGCTCGCTCCTCCAGTCGAGGTGACGTACTAGATTGTTTCTTCCTCTCAAAACTTTAGACGAGCACAATAATACATCATTAATTAAAACATTCATCTGTGTTAAAAAATAATTACCTGAGATTAACAAAGTGGAAGAAACGGTCGAGCACGTTTTGTGCGGAGGAATGACCACTCCTGTTGCCTCTTAATATCATAGTCAATAGTTCAATACGTCTAGTGATTGTTAATTTAGTTAAGTACATATACAAAATGTTGAGAGTTGTCAATAAATGCTACTTTTAAATATTCCTCTTCTATTATTGCACCTAAACTCTACTTTATTATAATTCGGGGGAGGGTGAGGGAAACCACGTCGTGTTCCGAAACAATATATTTAGTACGGATCCATAATACAAGAGGGCGCTCCCCGCGAGTGACCGCCGTCAACTAAACTAACTAACATGCCGGTCAGTGCCGTATACCAATAGAGACACCAGTGTCGAATCACCAATCTGACACTTATTTTTTATCTAATAAAATAAGGACTGGAAACAACCGACAACACTGTAGTCACCGGTACTACTACAGGATTGCCGTATTAAGAAATCGATATATGTATACTCCGCCCGGCCAATCCATCAGTAGAAAAACCTGCAAAATACTGACATTCTACGGTAGGACAAACCTTTGTAGGTTACATTTTGTCACATCAAACTTAAAACGTAAATACCATATATATGTTTCCAAAATCGTGTCAGTGTTAACATTTGCTGATTTTTCTCGACTGGTAAAGATCACGTCGCAGTTTCGGAATGGCATCAGAGAACTATCTATCGTCATATTAGGAGGCAGATATGGTAGCTCGGCTAGGGCTTGGCGAGCTGCGTGTCCCGCGGCAGGTCAGCACCCGGCGCGGCGACGGCCAGCTCCCCCGCCCCCGCTCCCGGCAGCTCCCCCGCCCCCCCCGCCTCCTCCTCCTCCTCGTCGCGGCCGTACAGCTCGGGGTAGCCGGCCATGCACGCCTGCATCTCGCTGAACTTCTCGTAGCAGTCGCTGCCCTTCGGCTCCGCCTCGCTGCGATACACACACTTGCTTTATGACTGCTGCACGTGACTATCAGAACACGATAACACTGAACGAAAACCGTAACATAATATCTTCATCGCATTTTCTCAGGACGTCTGTATGTTGTACAGTATGTTTTTAACACAGACCAACCCCTATAGACATCCATTACAAGACGACTCGCGGTCGCCAGCCTTCCTAGTATTTGCACTGATATAAGCGCGGGCGCTCGCCGTGCCCGATCAGTATCGACCAAGTAACAGACCCGAAAGCAGCGCGTGTTTTTCGCACTAAAAAATTGGAAAAGGGTATTTTGATGCCTTAAAGATGTCCTCCTGTAGTGTGAAATGGTGTGGAAAGGTAACAAGAAGCTAAAATTTAAAAACAGACGGCATTACATTCCACAAATAAGTCATATTTATAATTTATTCAGAGCCGGCATAGGTCAACTTACATTGGCCACTTACGCGTCAATAGAGGGACAGTCATACTTCTGTCCCTTTTCATCTGGCGCGACTGCCCGCCGTCCTTGAAACGGCCAATCACAGCGCGCTTAACACATTCCCCGCCCGCTCCTCGCACCCCAAACACTGGTGACTCGTATCGCGAACAAAATATACAAGATTTCTACTCTATAGGAGGTTCTCTGTGGTTTTTAATTTGTTACTTTTGGCGCATTCTAAAATTAGCTGATATCGACACGTTCTTCATGCGTTTTTGAGAAACGATGACACAATATTATAAATTACGTTGAATTACATCTTGGAAAAGCGTGGAGAAGAAAAGCGTGAACAGTTTCAGTGGCGTAAAAACTCTAAAATGACAATAGTATAGCCGAAGATGCATGATGGTTTGCAGTAGCCAGTGATGAGACTAATAAGATCAAATCTCAAGGTACAGGGGTAGTTTTACACTATTAATAACAATAAGAACGCGGTCTATCGCGCACGATTAGCTTTTACACGCTTTCAAAAACTTCGACGCACGCGCGAAAGAACGTGAACGTTAAATACTAACGACACGCAATCGCGCGCGATTGCGCGCACAGGCTTAACCGCACGCGATCCTATACGCTACACGCGATAGAGCGACTGTGTAAAGGCGGCTGTTGTACTAACGTAGGTAACGTATGCGGAATGAAATCTGGACAAAGTTTTCATACCGTACAGAGTAAGTAAATAAATAAACTAAAATAAACTAAAACTAAAACAGAGTAAGTAAATAAATAAATAAGTCATTTAAACTGGTAAGTTTCATGAGTATTGGATTTCTTTTCTCGAAATTATGGTCAATCGAGAAGAACGACCTAGCGAAACTGTTTGTAATTTCTACATACCAATTTTCTGTAACCGAATGCAAAGCCCGTGGAAAGTTTTGTAGGAAGGGTTAGAAGCTAACAATCAATAATTTATAATATTGTTGCGTCTTTTTTCTTTACAAAACTACCGCAACACAGCGTGGTTTAAGAAAACATTACAGCATCGGCAAGTTTTCTGGGAGAGATTTGATTAAAAGAAATGTCGGCCCCCTAAGGCACAAAATCTTACAGAGAGCTCGAGACAACATTCGAATGGGGCAGCGAAAGTGATAAAAAAATATCTTGAAGACACGAGTATCGATACACATTCAAAAAAAGTTAAGCCTATAGTCTTCAAAAATAAAATAAAAAACTTTGAAAATGCTGCTATGCCGTTAAGTCAAAAAATGTAAGAAACAGCTGTTTTTGCATTTCTGGGTTTATGCATATGACTAATAAATATGAATATGTCGATTAAATGGAATTTCATGACAAGAAAACTATTATTTTGAGAACACTAATGATCCTACGGACAAGAATGTGAAAAATGTCGAGCATATGGAGCTTCTTTAAAAAGTTATCATATGGAAGATAAATTTGGACCTTAAAAAACGCTTCAAAGTTCTGTTAGAAGCCTCACATTGGAGAAAACTAACTCTTTTATTTATCGTTATATACATAATTAAAATCATGAAAGATATCAAAAACAAACTATGCTATATTAATTTTATAAGACATTGAATTTTGTCCAGATTTCATTCCGCATACGTTAAAATATACATTTTCTAAATTATTACACAAAAAATATATTAGTTTTAAATAACATACAAACAAATACCAAAAATGTTGATCGTTAGTCTAGTCTCTAAATATGAATCATTAAGCTCATAAATAAAGTATGTGTAGTGTATCACCTGTAGTGGAAGCAGGAGAAGGCCTCGCGGAAGGGCATGGCGCAGGGCCCGGTGGCCATGCCGCCGAGGCACGGGCAGCCCCAGTTGATGGAGCCGTCCGGCAGGATGAGGCCGGCCGCCGGCGCCGGCTCCGGCAGCGTCACGCGCGCCGGCGCGCTCAGCGCCTCGCGCGACGCCACCACCACCACGTCCTTGCCGCCCGGCCCGCACGACACCCGCGACACCGACATCACCAGTGCGTCTGGAACACAAACAATCACTCATTCAAACACTTTCTGACCGTGCACTTTCAAATCTAATAAACCAAAGCGATGAGACGAGGATGGTAAAATATGCGGCATGTGTACCTGTATAGTTGTATGTGTATGGTATTAGAGGAGCGCCTGCAGCGAGGCGGCCTGGCGCGCGACGCGCAGCGCGGGCGCGGCCAGCAGCAGCGCGGCGCGCGCGCGGACCAGCTGCCGGGCGGGGACCCGCACTAACGCTCGCCCTCCTGCACAACAAACATCACAAACCACCCTATACCACTATTTAACAACACTAGGCTAAGCTGTTACATTTTTTACACATTATGATTTCTAACACAAATACAGCCAGTGACGTTACCTGTGTGTGAGGGCTGCACGGTCAGCACGTCGAGAGGCAGCACCGAGCCACACTCTCCGAACACCTCTCCGCAGGCCGCCTGGATACTCTGTCGCACCTCAATAGGCTCAACCTTAACTCCAATCCTAAATACATACACAATTTTGTTACTAATATTGTTATGTTGGTACAATGTCCAGTTTAGACCAGCGCGCTTAGCACACTAGTGTGATATAGGCTATCACATTGGTGTGTGCTTTTCGCACTAGTGTGCAAAGCCCGCATCACTATTTTCTAATTTAGATTATTAAATCTAAAATAGTGCTGTGGCTGCACATAAAACTTTTAATGTATAAACACAATTTAATGAACTTCTCTCATACAAACATTACTTATTTTGTTTTGATAATATGTACTACATTTTACCCAGAGACAATAGATTCAATTGTAATTTGTATTTAAGTCTTAAAATATAATAAAATTAGGATATCAGGATATCGCCAGCATAATAATAAGACTAGCAATCTTTGTTCTATTGCACAATGTTTACACTATCAGTGACTATCTAATAGATTTGTAACAGACAGAAACACAACATGAGTAAACACGGATTGTAACAACATAATGTTTGCTTTCGAGAACCACTACCGGTTCTTCAAAGGGAAGTTTCCTCGCGGCCAAGAAAGAAACTCGACAACCAATTCGGCCGTCATTCGGCCGCCGGTGTACTCACACGTCAATTTGCAGGTAGAAGTAGCGCTCACTCATTCGAAACTCGAAGGTCGCTCCACTGCACTTGCAGTATGATATTTCCACAAAAAGCTGTTAAATATTCACTCCAAAATTAAATATTCGATATCCGCACTGCACGTTTGCAGGTTATGATTACACAAATGTCATAGTGACATAATCTGACGTCTGCGTTTTGATTCTGCATGTATCAGATGCGTTCAGTTACAATATTTTATCTAAACATTTTCTTTTTTGTAAAAATAGACGGTCAACCAAATCTTGCCACAAAAAAACGACGCGACATTAAAATTTTCTATGGGAATTAAAGTTAAAACCTTCGCTACTACATTTTCAATCAATAAGCTTTGTACTTGTAGGTACCAAGTGTTCTCATTACGGTTGGACCTTGGTTGGACCCTACCCTACGCTAACTTCGGCGGTAGACATGGAAGCACAGCACATCCATCACGCCGGATCAGTGCGTCACGCCTTCAGGCTGCGGGTTAATGACGGGCCTTCTCCTGCGATGTGACAAGACATGACGTCGCTCGTAGCAGATAATACCTAAGCAGACGCAACGGCTTAGATTAGAATTGCTTGAATGACGCGGCCGCGGATTTTGTGGTTTAGAATTACAGCTAACGATTTATAGTAAAGGATAAGGATAATTTTACAATCTGGAATCCATGTGACAATACATATAGATACTCCTAGCTACATAATGGCTAAAATTTTTATTGTTGATGTATAATATTGCCGCGAAACTTACTACAGGCACGTATACATACTATACATAGTCTGGTGATCATTAGAAGACATTGATTTAGAAGTGAAAATACTTAATTGCAGACGTTTCTGCTTATGCTCTGTACAGCATTATGCTTTGATTGCTGTATACCTAGGTCCAAAATAGAAGTACAATTATACTGTATTACAGTAGGAAGGGTTGCCAACGGCACTTGTGCATAGTTTGTAGACTGCAGTTGTAGCGGCAACTCGAATAAAAGCCCCGAGTCGTTTATTTGCAACTTGCAGCCGCGCCGCCGCCCCTCGAGCACGTACCGCGGCGGGCGAGCGACAGCACCCTGTCCACCGGTCGTTGGCTAATTTGGCCCGCGGGGACTTCAGCCGGTCACCCCGCAATGTATGCTGCCGCAGCGATAGGCTCGTAGCCAGCCTACCGCAGGCAGACTATTCGCAACTATGAGTGGAACGATTCTTCATCGCGTTTTAATTAAGGCAAAAGCGCCGCCGGCGAGGGGGTGCTTATTGATGCTCGAAATTTAATCAGTCTGCAGAGGAAATAGTTTATGAACGGGAGGAAAATCTGCCTTTGCGGAATATAAGAGGCGAGGACGTTTAATCTTTCATTCTGACGACCGGTCTGGCTCAGTCGGTAGTGACCCTGCCTGCTAAGCCGCGGTCCTGGGTTCGAATCCCGGTAAGGGCATTTATTTGTGTGATGAGCACAGATATTTGTTCCTCAGTCATGGATCATCACATCAGCCGAAAGACGTCCACTGCTGGACATAGGCCTCCCCCAAAGATTGCCACAATGACCTGTCCTGCGCCACCCGCATCCAGCGGACTCCTGCGACCTTCACCAGGTCATCAGTCCACCTTGTTAGGGGCCTACCCGCGGTTCGCCTTCCGGTACGCGGAGTCATGGATGTTATCTATGTATATAAGTATGTATTTATCTATTTAAGTATGTATATCGTTGCTTAGCACTCATAGTACAAGCTTTGCTTAGTTTGGGGCTAAGTTGATCTGCACAGATAGAAAATATCTCTTCAACCAAAGAAACCTATTTGAACCAAGAGATATCCAGTTTCCCATATCAGGAAGATTTTAATTACTTGATATAAAACATAAAATGTCTCGATGTTTATTACTTGCACTAACCATTTTATATCTTAACATGATTAGCAAAACAATCTTTTTTTAAAAACTTAATCATTTATTCCAAGAGCGTAAACGTTTTGTTCAGTGATAATTATTACTCAGAAGCAAATCAGCAAGTTCTTAAAAACAAGTATAATATTTCTTGGTTCTAAGTAATAAAATTGTTGTATTAAGAGTTATGACGGTTTTCGGTTAAGAGTTATGCATAATTAAAGTAAAAGTTAATGTTTCTTGGGGTGAAACAATTAGTTACTTACACCAAATATATACATTTTTCATTTTAAAAGTTCTGACGGTATTAGATGAAGATTTACATGTTTGAAGTTAGATTTAATGTTTCTTGGGGTGAAACAGTAAGTATCTTAAACCAAATATACTTACTTCTTGGATGTAATTTATCTTATTTCATTTAAAATATATAATTTCTTGAAATGAAATTTTATATTTCTTAGATTGAGTAAATAATGTTTGTAGCGGGGGTGCGCGCGGGGAGAGAAGGGAAAGCCGAAATGACGTGAGAGGTGTGTATTATGTTCAATAACCCGTACGTTACAAGCTTATAACTCAGAACGAAGACGAGTTCCCCAGCCAGTTAGAGAGAGAGAGAGAACTGGAGCGGAAGCACGTTTAGGATAGTCCTCAATAATAGCGCGTAGTTCCCAGAGGGAAGCAGGGGGCTATTATGTCGGAATTTGTATTCCTATGATTCGATACATATCAAGTTCCAACCGGCGAGCCTAACCAAATCGGGAAAAATCTTAACACCGCGATGTACGAATTCTATGGGCTGGGGTCAGCGCCATCTAGCGGGTTTTTTGGTAACTAAACCGGTGTCGCCGCTCGGCGCGCGAACTAAATCTTGAAGCAAAACTTTATTATTTTTCGATCTAAACGTGTTGATTCTCAAATGGAACTTGTAGGCATTAAATCAAGAATTTGTGATATGAAGCCAAGAATGTAATAAATCTTGACCTAAGTCCGTGTTGATTTTTTATTTAAAACCTGCTCGAATTATGAATGAAGTCTATAAGCATCAAACCAAGAATTATTATAATCAAGCCAAGATTGTTCTAAATCTTGAAGTAAAACCTTGATATTTTTTGATTTGAACTTGTTGATTCTCAAATGGAGCTTGTAGACATTAAATCAAGAATTTGTGACACAAAGCCAAGAACTTAATAAATCTTGACATAAATCTGTGTTTATTTTTGTTTTAAGTTATTCTGGAACTTTGAATGGAGTTGCAAAGCATCAAATCAAGAACTATTAAAATCAAGCCAAGATTGAACTAAATATTGACGTAAAACCGTGTATTTTTTTTATTTAAACTTTTATGTCTTGACTGTAGAACGTAAAAGTTAAATTAAGAAATTATGATTTCCTATTAAAAACGCAGAATTCTTGTAGTTAAATTGTGGTGAATCTTCTTTTAACAGGTTTTTATTTTTGCTTTGATAAAGGTTACTTGAACCAAAGACGTTTTTTAAGAACTAGCATATTCATACTAAAACGGTGTAATATTTTGTTGCAAATAAATACTTCTTTGATTCAAATCTGTCCTATTTGTACCAAATGTATATAAAGTTACGACTGAACAATTTTGATTCTTCTTGAAAAAGGAATATCCCTTTAGGTTAAGACCATGTTATTAGATGAAGAATTATATTATTCCTTTTAAATAACAGTGTTTGAGAGAGTTTTCCGTCTTAAATTAAAATATCTTTTCTATCTGTGTGTGTAAGGTGTCCCCAATATTTATTTATTTTATTTATTTATTTATTCTGTGCAACAGTACAAGACTCCCCCTCAATCTGCGTTTTTCTATTCATTTCGGAAAACGGTTAGATGTTGCAAACTTTTTTGTATTATAGTAAGTACCTAATACCTTACCTTTTCAAGTCTAACATGACATGACAGCGTCAATTCAGTACGGAAAAAAATGAGGAAATGTCGGACGGCTTTCTTTGATTACCTACCTTAAGATTTAGTGAATAATTCGTGTTGAGTTTACTTAACATGTAGATAATTAGTGTAGGATCAAAAAGTCATTTCATTGCCTTTCCACCAAATAAAGAGTTCGGCTGTGGTTTAATTTGTGTATACATAGTGTTGTCTGGTGTCAGTGAGTGATACCTACTCGTGGTACTGGAATATTGGCTGCCGTCAAAGAGCAGGGAGCGAAGGCGCGTCGCAGTCCGGTGCAACTGCTGGAAGCCACCCTGTTTCTTCAAACCCTGCGGGCCAAAGCCGACCGTATTGCTGTGCGGGTAAGTCAAGTAATTATGATTTTTGAAATGCAAATATCACGATGGATTAGTTTACCACCCTGCGGTTAGCCACTCGAGCTATCCATCGTGTATAATGGAACACCTCGAGTGTCGGATGTCGCGTGGGATTCTTCGCGACGACACGACCACGTCTAGAGCTCCTAGTTCTTTATTTTGTGGCTACCACACTTGTGCTGCTCTTACGACGGCTCATTGTGTTTAAATGTAGCCGCAGTGTCATGCGCCTGACGTGTGACGACGCAAATGGGTGGTTTCCGAATAACAGCCGCGGTCGCACATGTCGCTCGCAGTCGTGCGGTCCACTAATTACACAGTCAACTTTGTTCCTATACTTACATCACATGCTCGTTTCGTTTTGAACAAACCGATATTACCGAAGAGGCGTAGGCCACGTCTTTGCCTTTGGCTAGTCTGTATTAATAAATAAATAAATAAGAGCACACGATGCGGTCAAAGTGTCATAGCATCAACTAAATCATGCAAAACATGGAATTAAGAATTATGATTTTTGTATAAGTACTTTAAGCAGCAATTTATTTAGTGGCAGGTCGGCCTAAAATTAGACAAGTCATAAGGCTTTGCTGTTCCCATTTCCGTAGGCAAACCATTGTGCGCAAACTACATCATAATTATATTTTAATATATTAGCCCTGCACAACTACGCGGTGTATCTAAACGATGATGGCAGTCGGGGGTTTTTTCAAAATTTTAATTTTGTGGTTAGGTTATAATTAGAGTACGCACGGATCGTGAGTGTGGATCTACACGAATTACACCAAGTATGACATGGGGTTCTTCAAGTAGCAGGTATTTAGGGTTCTCAAAGATCGGCAACGCATAAGACAAGTGACTCCCGTGATGTTGCTTATGTCCATGGGCGGCGATGACTGCTTCCCATCAGGCGGCTCGTCTGCTCGTTTGCTGCCTATTTCGTAAAAAAATAGCTCATTAATACGCAACGGCTGGTTCGTCTGTTCTCTAGATTAGGCTGATTATCTCCATCTCCATCACCGAAAAGGTAAAATACCTCTTTGAAGTTGCGCATAAAAACTTTGTGACAACGCCACACATAATATGTCAGCATCTTATCACAAAACTCATCTAATGCACATTCAAAGAGTTTTTTTTTCTCAAGGATAATGATGAGGAATCCCAATTGCTGAAATTGTTCCTCTCTGATTAGCAGTTGAGTGGTCGTTTAGCACCATCCCCACACGTGCGTGTCTCCTCACACGCAAACTGCTGAATGCTTTTATTATAGTTTTTGTCCGCCGGCGTGATTCCCTGTGGGCTGTGGGCGTGGATACGATCCGAACATGTTTCTAACGACGGCATTACTTACCCGCACGAAGCGACATCACGCTCGCGCTCACCTGCGAAGCCACAATACCAGTCATGGTAAACATGACATTTGTTCTTACATTGTATCGTGCAGTCGTCGCACGCATTTACTTCACTCGCATCTTCGCGACATACATATACAATAGTACGTTTTTGCATTGGAAACTTTATATCAATGTCTGTAGCTCCTGATGCTGATTTTACGCTCATACCAGACGCGTTGTTTATTATTATTCATGTTTGAAATAGTTGAGCTTTACTTAGGATATCAGCAATGTTCAGGCTGTGTGGTGTGCAGGCTCGGGCGAGCCGCCGCGCGCCAGCCACGCCGGGCTCCGGAAATCCTCGCCCGGGGGACCGCAGTAATTACGCGCGCCCCCAAACTGAACTCGACCTTAATCGCCTTTGACTAAGTCTACTTTTATTTTTATACCTAAGATTCCTTTGAGAGTTGTAACGGCGGAAAAATCGACTGTATATGCGGGGTGGAAGGTTGGAGACAGGTCTCGGCTCGACAGCGCGCAGCGGCAGCGGCGGCGGCGCGCTTTAATATTCTGCCGGTGCGGTGTTATGTTATCGCTGCGCTGCCTACAAACTCCAGTACAATGTTCTAAATGAACAAGTTTCTAAAATAACATATTCAACATGAAAATAAAAGTTCCACCTTCCACCCACCGTCCATGTTATTAAAAACAGGATTATAGCCCGCGCTTATCTTGTGAGAGTTGTGAGGTCTGAAAACTAAGTTGGAGTTTTGTATGAATTTTACCAGCTGGGTAACACCAACACCATAAAGAAGTAGTAAGTAGTAAGTAGAAGTACAATATTTATTTATAGTGTAGCACCGCACCGCCACCGCGGCCCATCGTCCACAGTATAACATAGCGAGTGGCAGGCTTCACCGACACGCTGAGCTCATGAGCTGCAGCCACAGATCCCGGCGAGAATAACCGCCTCCGTCCGGTCCGCGGCACATGTAGACGTGCCGTAAATGAGTGCGGTCGGGGCGGCCGCTTTATTGCCTGGTTGTATTATGCCACGTTACAACCGAGCCACAAATAACATTACCAAATTACTGATGCCAATGCCGAGAGTTGACAGGGTTTTCTTGGTTTTAGAGTTGAGATTGAGATTCATGCATACTATGTGATTTCTAAATTCCGATCATACTTATCCCTGAAATTAGATTATATTATCTTCTCTAGATCTGTTCGAGAAAAACAATTGAAATTACAGAATAATCATACCTACCTACTAGATTGTACGAAAAAAAAGACTAGTCCTGTTATTGTTCAACTCATTTCCATCTTTATTAGGTCTCTGTCAACTTCTTATTAGGTAGGACGGGTGTCATTTCGTAATCAACATAAAAACTGTTTATAGGATAATACAATGTATCAGCGGACACTATGAGTTGCCGTTGCCGTATAATGGTCCTGTCCCGGAGCGATCGAGTGTCCATTATGAGAGCAGTCGTTTGGCTGCAGGTATTAGAGCCCGGCGAGCAGCCCGCGCCCGCGCCGGGGCCGGGAACGCCGCTGGCGGCTCGCCGGGCTCTAATAGACGGGCGCCGTCACAACACTCACAACACAAGCCGCGGCTGATAAAAAGATTATGCATATTTATGAGTTTTATTACGACGCGTAATGATACTCGCGCGGCTCATCGGCAACGCCTGCGCGCGTGACCGGCCGCGGCCCGAGTCTGTGCGCCCCTTTGTATGTACAGCCAGTCACTATAATACACAAACACGCATTCAACGGATTCAACAATAAAAGCCAAGGAAAATTATTATGTATGCGTGATGGGGCCCGTCCTACGAAATATTGTAAACAGCCGGAAGTCCTTATTGTGATTATGCCTGTAATGTGATATGCAATAAATAATTCTAATTCTAATTCTAAAAATTTCTAAAAGCAATCATAATTATCATATGTATATCTATGACGCGCCTGAACCACTCCGTAACCAGCCGTAAAATGTACACTTTGTCTAATTCCCGTATTCATTGCTTTAAATTCCGAAGGCCCTTTTCAGAGCTCACGCACTATGTACATTACTGCTTTAATTTACCGATATGGGCACAGACAGACAATTTCAGAAATCAATAGTCCCCCACTTGTCCCGGGGCCCGGGGCAGGCTTGATCGCAATAACCGACAAAAAAGAGTGTACTTAGACAAAAGAGTCCCGTCCGCTGCACAAAAGAATAATCAATCGAGAGCGCAAGATAAGCGCGGCCGGTTTTATTGTGCCATTTGTGCGTGCTTCAGCAACCCCGGGAACCATTGACTCATTTATTACTTCGTAAGGGACGTGGCAAACAAGCACCAAAAATATTATATTCTCAGTACCACCGCTGTGAACGAGCCAAGTCTATAGTCTAGCCAGTCTATGCGACCATCAATGGCGCGCGTCATGAGTCGAACTCATTAACCAATCGCGTTTTAGTGTTACACCAAGGCGCATCGAACGAGTTTAGTCGAAATGATATTAGTGGCTTGTCCTTACTTTTGAAATCTTTGGTAAGAACCCTTTCTGCGCATGAATAACCCGCATTTCCATATTCTGGCGAGTGCGGACACGGCCTCTGGCCGGGACTGTGGTTGCGCTGGCGTAGACGAGGCCAGGTCTCTGCTTTTCCAGTAACCTGGAAATCCGGTGCGTCTTCCTCTTTCTCTCAGCACTTTTCCGGACCTTTAAGATAGTTGTAACGTATGCCCCGGTCCTGCATCTGACTGACCTAATCAAAACGGGGTCATTCCAATCCAACACTATGTTTTTCGATTTTCTCTGTAAGTAATTAAGTTTTGGGTCCATATACTCATTTTGCTATATTCATCGCGATAATTCATCATACTGATTGTTGCGAGATTGAAAGCCAGACTAGATAATACCCTGACTTTAGAGGTCTGTTTGATAAAATGTGCATATAAAGGGAAGGCACTTGACTTAACCGAGGGGAATGTCGGCCAGAATGGGAACGTCAGCCGGCGGCGTGACGTCACCAGCACACGGCCAGCGTCCACGCCACACACTAGACGGGAGGTCGCCCTCGCCCCGCATACTACAGTCGGCATTGATTATACAATAATATACATACTAATACAGCCAAAATATACCCTCGAATACTTTTTTATTAAATCTGGATTCGTTACGACAATTTTCTTATATTATACTTGGCAGAGGAGGACCCGAGGGACCAATATCCACCGTCGACGTTCCATTAAAGTCGGGCAATAAAGTCCGGCCCGCGGGCGCCGCGAGGGCTCACACGAGCGGCCCATTCTTTCGTCCCCTACGAATTCGACTTTCAATCAAATTGCCAATCTCAAACACAAGTGGCTGTCCTTCTACGAGTATTTTAATATTGGTTATTGCTTAATGAAGCAATATTATTTCTGTACCAATGGGGCAGAAATACATTCATTCCAATTCTGGTTTGATCTGTAGCTTAGGTTCTTAGCAAGTATATCTGTAGATTCAGGTTAAAGTTATATCGGTCGGATGCGGCAGCAGCGGATGTGTCTGTGGATGTAAATATAGTATAGTCCGCCTGTGCGGGTCCCGCTGCCGCCTGCCGTTATGCCGTGCCGTCTTCCGTCCCGTCTCGGCGGAGCTCAGAAGCTTAGGCGGAGGCGGAGGTGGACGAGTTATGAATTGTCTATGAGCTCATTGCGCGCAGATATTGGAAAGATTCGCATTAAATACCGATGGTATTATATCGAGCGGGAACTTCTAGTATGCGTTCCGCCGCTGGCACAATTAAGGCCCGATTCAATGTGGAGTTCCTGGAATAAAGGGTCTTTATGAGTTGTAAGGACATTTTTAGCAGCATTTGTGTTGGATTTCGGATAAAAAGGCCCCTTATTCACTTGAAGCGTATAAGGACCTATTAAAAATTTACAAATATCGGATTGCACAAACAGTTTTAAACAAATAAAACAGCTCAGTCGGGACTAGAAATAAAGTCTTGGCAACAATTTTAGACAACAAGAACAAACTTTGTCCACCACTATTATTTTATTTTATCATTTAACGTATTCGTAAAACATAGATATGCTAGTAGCGGGGTGCAATATTTTGTCCCATACATGGTGTGTGTATCATAAATACAATCTACACCTCCAGCGAGAGCCCACGTCGCCGCTAAACTGCGGATTTACAAGCACTAACAACAACACCTTGAACTACCCTCTGGTAGAGCTTATGATTATGGTAATAAGATTTAGGTGTGGTTAGCCAACAGTGTGGATGGTACTCCGGCGCGGCACCTTTATGCCTGTAATCAGATCGAAGCACTCTTTGATAGCGTACCTTGGCTACCGTGGCTCTCGTTTCTCCGCAAAACCTCCAACTTACGGAAAAGTATAGTAAAACACACTAAAGCCTATACTTGTGTTGCGTCGAATGAGTAAGGATGCCAGTATTATTATGCAAATTAAGATAATCGTAATATAAAGTTAGTAGCATTGATTGATGCTATAATACAAGCAATGATACCACAGATGTCACGTGTTCAGCACACATTCTAACTTCTCCTGTCGACTGAGAGCAACAGCACCCATTAGTCGCCGTCGCGGGCAGTGCTCTCGTTTGCAACTAAGCGGCCAAAGCCCCGAACACTTGGAGGTCCCGGAGCGATAGCGGGGCTTACTGGATCGCTATAACTTGAGTGTGTAGGTACATGTCCGCTTTAACCGCAACCGTAGCGCTGTCGTCTTTAGTGCACGTCTCTGCTCTCTGCACGGTCTGCACGTGTGGGTTGCAGTCGTTAGCAAACGCTCCCGTGCCGCATCACTTTAATACCGAAAGAAAAGTAAGGCCGAGTCTCTCTTTGATTCAAGAATTTTAGGAGATGTAAATTCCTCTTTAAACAATCCCAACTTTAAGAATCTCATCATCATCATCATCATCCTGCGTAAAAATCTCAAAAATTAGATTTAAAAATGTTGCCAGAATGTTGTGCTTATTGCAACAAGATTTGAATATCATAAATTAAAAATTATCTACCTACCTATTCATTATGTCATTCTGCAAGGCCGTATATCTAGAAAACCACCCGACTGTACGGTATGTCGCCGTACGTTTTACTTATAGTGGTTCGCAGTTACACTGGCGGGTGTATAAAACCGCCTTCAAAAATAAGCGCGTTACAAAACACGGAGAAACTAAAAAGCCAAAAATAATAAACCTTTCAATTCAGATTTCTTATCGTATTGCAATAAGCTAAACATCCAAATTATAAACAAATCAATTATTTTTGTAGTCGGTACCAAACCTGTTCGTCGCCTTGCTATTGCCTGTTTGACCCACCCAACCATACACAGGCTGGTACCGACTCCAAAAATAATTGAATTGTTTATAATTTGGATGTTTAGCTTATTGCAATACGATAAGAAATCTGAATTGAAAGGTTTATTATTTTTGGCTTTTTAGTTTCTCCGTGTTTTGTAACGCGCTTATTTTTGAAGGCGGTTTTATTTTTTGTTAAAAAGTTTATTTATTTGTTGATTTTTAGTGGTTCCTAGTGATATTATATGTATCAGTCCGAATACATGTACAGTAGTGAAAGAATTATCCTTTAACTCCTAACCATTGAGGAGTTGACCTTCCATCATCAGCTCAGTTGATTTTTAGTGGTTCCTAGTGATATTATATGTATCAGTCCGAATACATGTACAGTAGTGAAATAATTATCCTTAAACTCCTAACCATTGAGGAGTTGACCTTCCATCATCAGCTCAGCCACATAAAATTATTACCATCAGACGTAAATACTGGTGTACCTTTGAAAAATATACTAAAAACATTACATGTGCCTATAACATTTGAAGAGTTCCCTCGATTTCTCCAGGATCCCATCATCAGACCCTGACTTGGTGCCAATGGGACCATCTCGGGGTTATACCGGTTCGATCAAAAAAAAAATTTTGAAAATCGGTCCACGATTCTCGGAGATATCGAGTAACATACATACAAAAAAATAATAAATGAAGTCGGTTAAAAAAAAAAACATTCAGTCGAATTGAGAACCTCCTCCTTTTTTGAAGTCGGTTAAAAAGCGAGGCGGGACGTTTTGTGATCGCCTCGGAGCGTGACGGCGACGGCAAATGGAATTAGCACTCACGGCGAGACGTGTCGGTCACGATCAATTAGAGAAGCCTCTGCCTTCCACTGGCTTCCACACTTAGGTACCAACTACCCACACCCACTTCGATCACTTAGGTACTTCGGTGGCAAATAATATTACAGATCCCCGATGGTAAACAGTCTTTGTATCCTATGGATTCTTGAAACTCCAGAAGTGTGTGCACACCTTCATTAGGTTCTGGTTCTGGCTACTGGCTTACTCACCGGCAAAAGTGGTGTCTAGCTAGTGTTACATAGTTGCGTTTTCTGAGATTGTTATTAGGTATAATGTTATAATTATAAGCAACAAAGGTAAGAGAAATACCGTTTTAATTGTGAGTTAGATAACCGCATCTGCAGTCGACAGTAACATAACAGACGGCGGAACTATGACTCGTGACGTGAGCTTACGCCGTCAGGCGGAGGGCGTGTTATCGCGGCGTGTCCGGGACGCGGGACACGGCCTGGGCGGGGCCAGCACTCCACCCGGACACACGGTTAGGCTAAACCAGTGTTCATGACAGGAGGGAAGCAGTAAATAGGCTAGCTTACTCGTACTCATACGGGCAGCTGAAGGGTGGAAGCGTGTGTATAGTACTGTTCAAACTGTAACTCAAAGAGGTACTGTAACTAGGCACTCTGACCAGCCTACCCATCATGTATAAACTTCCCGCCATGTAAGAATGTTTGTGTAAGGATATCCCTAAAACTTGGGTTGATCAAAAGATCACTCATCCAATCTACTCTACATGAAACGGCTGATAGTAGATTACATTACAAACCTACTGCCAATATAATGGCCAATAACAAGTACATGAAATCCTTGTAAGATGTGAAGTACCTTAGTTTGGGAAATCATTCGTACCCTCTCCTCTGAATTTTTAAATGGAAAGCTAAATTCTACATAGACAATAAATTTAGCTGTCAATACATAAGCTTTTGACGAGTGACGCATCAGTGTGTGTAACGCACGTGTAGCGCACTTTAGTGAAATATCCTCCATTACATAATTCATGGTGGTTCTTATCCCGCCGCGCTTTGTGCAATGGCGCGTCGAGAATGCGAATGAAAGGGGCAGGAACAACGATTTTAAAACAGAGGACAAAGCAATTTGTACAATTCCGACTGAACATTCTCGTTTGATACGCGTTGGCGGAAATGCTACAATGAAATTGGTTGATAATTGATGGGTACGCTTTGGCTCGTATTCGTGCTTAGCGATGTTACTGACATCGCTTGGCGTAGGCATGCCACGTCCTTACGAAGTAACATATAAGTCCTGGGACTCCTGGGTCAGGAAAGTATTGGCGGCCGCTGCACGCTCGCGCTCGGTGCAGCGAGTCGTCACGAGCGTTCAGAATGGGATTGGACTCGCGTCGGCGTCGCCGCGCCGTCGCGCTCGCGGCTACGCAACAGTAGGGGTGACTTAGTGCGTTTTTACATTCCGATCCGATATCGGATGTAGGACCGATATCCCACACATTAAAGCGGCCATCTTTTTTTTGCCTTTGAAATCCTTCTATCCGGGTAATGTGAAAATGCACTTAGTTAATAAAATTATTTGATAAAATCCGTCCCTATCCGTCTATCAAATTAAAAAAAAAAACACTTTATATTTCTTAGACAACGACTCCATGGTCTCTTATTTCTTGTTTTTATTGCTTTAACTGCAAATTTGTCGTTATTATTGGAGGTTTTGAATAAAAAATCCCTGACACTGGCTGTCCTCAAGTATTTCTAAGAAAATACCTCACAGTGAAGGGAAAAATCCTTGTATTATGGCAACCCTACACACAACCGACACGGAGGTGTCATGTGAATATAGGGATGAGTGGACTTTCTTGGAACGAAATATCATTTGATACACTAGGCCAGGTATATCAATCGCTTTTTGCGTGAGGAAACCGGACTAAATCCAATAAGACCTTGTTTACTCCCTGGAATGGAAAATCGGAAGGAATTGTGCCCATTCTTGGGATTAGGTTACCACCAGCTATTTCACGAGTCTCACCGACTTTCGAATAAACATGATAACAACGCCAGTAACCAACAGGCTCTCAAGTCTCAACTTGAGTCTCAAGTGAGCCTGTTGTGTGACGATGATCATCAGCATCAATCAATCGAAACGATAATAGACACGAGAGACTAGCTACGACTATGGTGCAAAATTTAGTAATTGGGCATTACTTATAATTATCGAACATGCAAGGATAATCTAATAATTATGTAACATGTTTAAAATAAGCCACCCGTTTAGAGGTATAATTTTGTGCGAGTAAAATATCGTAGAATGGAGAGCTGTTTAGTGTTTGAGAGTGTAGTGCGGCTGCGGGTGGTCCTGGGTAATGTTTAGTCAGTGGCCGCCTCAGCGTAGCCGGTGTCTGCCGGTGCCACCTTCACACCACACACCACACCACACACACAGCTAGGGTCACACAACACAACACACCTCGCACTTCACAAAAACTCTGTTTACAGCGCCCGGCTTTATTACTTACCCCGAGCACCCCCGAGTTCGAGATGCTACGAATATTCGGCAACTACATATTTGGTATTCCGAGTATTCGTCCACTGCGCCGGCAGCGAATTTAACAACGTTTTTTTTTAAAAGCACAATACAATATAACCGTTCTTTTAGGCATTCGTTGTTTTCAACATTTTCAAATTATTTTATTTTCATCATAAGTTTAGATTAGGTAATTAATTTTAGTTTAGTTTACCTTTTTTAACGACTACCTAGTTTAGAATAGTTTTAATTCATTTGTTATTTTTAATTGTATTACATTTAATGGTTCTACTGTAATTTCAGCTTTCTTTCGGTGGCAAATCCCAGCAAATTTCTTTCGGTGGCAAACAGTTTTCACAGGAATTGTGACGTAGGTACAAAAAGTATGAATGTTTCGCCACCGCATAAATTCAGTATTCGGTCGAGAGGAGTGGAATATTCGGTATTCGGCCAAACCCATTATTCAGGGCATCTCTATAATCTCCATAGTCGAATATCGAAATCTCACTCCAGCGCTCGGTTTAAAATGGAGTCGTTAAATGATTGTGCCGCGGAGCGTCGCGTCGAGCGCAGATGTAATCTCCGCTCCGACGGAAACATGATCGACCGAACGTTTTTTAGCGACGTATACTTACATTTTGTGTTTCTCTTATCTTATCCGATATTTGATGAGAAAATTGACAACGTGTTCAATGAAAGGTAACTTCGTGTTACGATCGCGCGCCTCGGGGTCTGTGATGATAAAATCACAGACTTCATGCCTTTATTCGACCATTTGCTATTCTATATTCTAAATAGAGGAAATGCGAGCCGTGTGGTTACGGCTTACGGGTTTTAAGGCTGTAATGATAACATCACGAACGCGGGTTCTATTCCGGACGAGCCTTGAGCAGTGAGCATATATTGCATACGCGGGTCACAGTGTAAGGTCAAGGGCAGCTCTAACAATATAAACGTCGCGTCGCGTATGGATATTAGCACGGCCCGTACATGCTCGCGTGTGTCCAGGTATGTACGTGTATGTGCTGTATCTTTAGTTTTATGACTCCATCACGAATTGGCAATTTAACACAGTAATACGGGTCTACGGGTAGGTACCAGACACAGACGTAAACCACAGAATCTATAAGTACAAGTACGTAAACTTGAAATCGTGACTATCCTTTTCAGACTGATTGAATAACAGTTATGTTTGACACGCGTCCCGTTTTTGTATCTTCTTCATCTTCTCAAGAATGTGGGTCAGATAAAATATTATATAATATACCTAGGTATATCTATAGATACTCACTCATAACCGTGCGACAAACCGATGCGGAAGACATAACTCAAACTCTCAATTGCTCTCATCGTGGGACCGGGGGCGGGGCACCGTGCACCGGGCCCGTCCGTCGCGCGTCTTGTTGTCATCAAATACATCGGAGAGGCCAAAACACTCACAAATATTTAGACACGCCCGTATTGTTTTCGTCAATGCGTTAGAAAGTGTGTGCAGATACTTTTGAGCACCTCGACAGCGCCGATATTACATGATTGATGGTGACTGTACGACGATCCCCCGACCTCGACCGAATCGTGCTGGCGGCTCCTTGACGACCCTCGAGGGAGTCGAGGGACACACGAAGGTGGCAGCGCAGCGCTCAGCCTTCTCAGCAGATTGATAGCAGTGCAGTAACTGTAACAGCTCAATAGGGACAGTTGTAGAACACCATTCGAAAGTCAGTCTTATTTATAGAAAATAGAATTACACATCGCGAATCGCCTGTTTGATAAGGGTTGACCTAGAGACATATGAGTATGTGTGTGGGTGTGTAGGACATTAATCACGGATGGTATCGGCGACATCTCGCCGTGATCGTGCCGCCTCGCTGTCGGAGGTGAGGCTGGGCGCCGCCGGTGCCGGCTGCCGGCGCTAGCTTAGCCATACCCAAGAAAGACGAGATTATTTTTCGCCGAGTTGGAAGCACGTCACAAAAAATGACAATATTCTCGCTAACTTTTACCCAATATCTATGGAGTTGCCCAAGAATAGTCATGTTTTTACATCATGTGCAATAATTTTAAGTGATAAAGAATTGTAATTTCGTTTAGTTGGTCAAGATACTGTGCCAGCTTTTAATCGTCTGCACTGCAGTGGGCGCTTAAATATTCTGCTATATTCAGTTTTTCAGCGTTAAAAGGCAGTGTTGCTTTTAGCCTGTATTCCGTAGCGAGTTTCGGTCAGGTTTCGGAGCGCATTAGCCGCCCGACGGGCGACGGCGGTCACGTCCACGTCACGTCGTTTAGCGTGTATTCGCACCCCGCTACGGATGTCATTTGTGTTCTATTGCTATTCATTAGAATCGGGCTCCCGAGGCCAGGTAACGTGGTCCACGGGGCGGTGTCCCCGCCGCGCCGCCGCCGAGACGATCCGAGTGAACCGCTTACGGAGAGAGGCAGTGTTCATTGAGAGCTACTTAAATAGATACCTTTTCGCAAAGTGCTTTGTTGTATCTCTCATTTTAATTTTCATTATGAATTCAGTCCAACATTTCCAGGCCTTCATAGCGTTGCCGTTGGAGGAAAAAAAGGTTTGAAACGGATTGTCAGTATTACAGACCACCTACAGCCACCTATTTTCACTAAGTTGTAGTATTTGTAAAGATAAGTATGACTTGTAGAGCTTAGCCCAGGGGCTAAGATAAGTATGACTTGTAGAGCTTAGCACAGCTATAGCAGTTACATAGCTTCGTCCCTCTCTCTCAACCTAAACTGAACGGCTTTAGCACGTCATGGTAACCCCCCTGATATCTTTTTGTATCTACTTAGCACCATACGCTTGCTAGAGTTCCCAGTGATCCTAGTTTAACTTGGACACGCGTGCACGGGACACGCTCTCATTCGTCATGCGAACACAATGCGTCCCCCTCAATGCAGGCATCTAGCTGAATATTGTGTCGCCGAGCCTCTGTCTCCCAGCCTACAGACAGCGGACTACCCTCGTCACGACTATCAAAACAACCTACGAGTTTTTACACTATTGTCTCTCTGCAGCGCAAGCATTATCTATGTGGACCATCGGTGGACTCTAATATCTTTGCAATAAGACCAACAAATTCTCAGTTAAAAGTGTGGACGATATAGTCCCAAAAGTAGCTGCAGTTTTCCATCCAAACTCTATTTCAACGTGGTAAGGCTTATGTTTCTTGGTTAGTTTGATAAGCGAGTGTGGGCTTGAAGAGACAGCTGACCAGTTACGATTCTTATAGCGATGTGATAAGGTCCATTCATATCAGTCATGTGTTCAATTTGTCACGCTACAATGATAAGGTAAGCGTCGCGTAAGGCGTAAGGCGAGTTAGCGGAGTAAAGGCGGACACTGACGAGCGATGATAAAAACATTAGTCAAACGCTGTTCCGCTATAGACGCTATAGTGCTATTCATATTATTCATTATATCATTACATTCCAAACCTCAAAACTCATATTAAGTAGTGTAAATCAGACCTGTATGTTTGTCTTCTGTCCTCGCGACCTCCTAAACCGGTGCATAAACAAATGTAACCTACAGCCAACTGAGTTTACCACACCTCGCGTGTAAGAGATTCCCTACCGAGTGATCCCTTAGCAACATTAATATACTATCCATAATGCATTCACCTTTCTTAAACTGTATTGCAAAGAGAATACGACCGACGAAAGATCCGTCAAGAGCATCTGGTGTTACGGACATGTGACGACAGACGGCGATGGAGTGCGAACTATAAACGGAGTCGGGTGGTTTACTTGTAACCGGCCCATTTCACTTTATGGCGACGGATAAGCAATGTGTTTTGAAGGTTTTACTAACAAAGATCTCCATATGCCTTTTGGTGCGCAGCTGGTTGCAAGAATCATAAACGCAAAAATACTATAAGATTTGCGAATTGCAACAAAGTGACATGAGGATGATGTGGCTGACAGAGAATCGATACAAAAGTGTCAAGAAGCGAAATACAACCCCTATGCATTGCCTTTCCGATGTTGTAGATATCCATGGGAGACGGAGGTAGCTTGCTATCAGATCGGCCTGACTGAACAGCTCACAAAGCTCATCAAGCATCTTCTGGATTTCAATTTCATACATTCATTTATAATCTCTCGTGCATGTGCAACCTTAGCTGTAACCTACTCAACGAATACGTCAAATTTATTGAAACAGAAATGGGGAAATAGTGTAGCCGGTAAATAAACACCCCCGTTAGAGGGAGGGTGAGGGGGGAAGGGTATAACAAGTTTAGTTGAGCCCGCCTTGTGATTGCGAGCCGCTCGAGTGGTTCGGCGCGGCGGTCGGCGGAGCCCCGCGCGGCAACTCGAGAACATGACTCATATCGTGTGACGGCGGCTACTTGTCTTACCCGTTCCCTGGCCTGGCAGTGGCGGGGACCAAGCAGATCTTAACCGACTTTTATAATATGTGTTACACTCTTGTTATCGCGTTTCAAATTTGCTTTAGGTACACACACAAAATTGAATATGTATTTACTTAATTTACAAATTGACTAGTGTAGAGCTTGTCGCTGAAACTCTTAGGTTAATGTAACATGGTTTTATACGTCAGAAAAAGCTGTAGACGCTGTATCACCTTGCTTGTCGTTCTTCACTCTCATTTTGTGTGGAATAGTGTGTTAATAAGATAAGGATGGAATGCAAGGTGTTATGTTTGATCGGAGTAGAGATTTTCACGTATACGGGCTTACTTAGAGCACACACAGCTCTTTTCGAATAATTCGTTAACAAAACCATTTTGTTGTTATTCTTTATCTAGAAACGGCTCGGCAGGCAGTGCGGCCTGTGCCCAGCGGGCATCCTGTATAAATACACGAGTCAACACACAATAGCAAAAAATCGTGTCCAGACTTTAGATAGGCGGCATACGACGGGCAGAGCGGAGCGGAGAGGAGGTGCATGTAAATTGTGAAGAAATGCGCACGATGCAACATACATACATACATACATACATCCGCAGCGCCGTGTTTTAATAACAATCTGGGCGACCGCTTCTATTTTATTATATCACGTCTTTAGATAAAAAAACTCATATTAATACAAAAAAAAACTATGTCAGGCAGGGATTTGAAACCCCGACACCCGCGATGTGCGAGCACTGCGAAAATTAGAGCTACGCTCAGCCGCTGCGCGGTCAGCGAAATTAACGACCATAATTATTTTGCGTTTCCTAACGCGAAATTTAACTCATGTAAACTCGAACATTCGCGTTTTCCGGGATCTAAGGCTAAGCTAGATCGACTTTTTACCCCCGAAAACCCCATCATAACAAATTTCAGCGAAATCGTTAGAGCGGCTTCCGAGATCGTCGGTATATAAACATATATTTATAGATATAAATTATTATTTATATGTTATTATTTGTATATAGAATTGCTCGTTTAAAGGTATAAGATAGATTCCTATCAGCCGGCTAAATATCGTGGCCTAACTAAACTACCACCGCAGAAGAACAGAAGACGTAATCATAATCATATAACTAAACCATCCTTCTGGGGGACGCATTACATACCTACCTTATTAATATAAACCTAATACTTAATCATTTTCATTGGCGAGTTATTAAGAGTGGTCTCCATTTGTGACGGTGTTTGGTAAAAGGTCCCACTTTGTCGCTTACCATAAAGATGAGATTTGCTTGTATATTTAGGTATATAAATAAACTGACAAAACGGCTTTATAGCAATCGACAAAGTGGAGCGTTTTACTAATTACGCTAAGTACACTACAGTAGGTTTCGAGTACCGAGTCTCGATCATAAACCAAATGGAAGATCGTACGTACTAGTATATAACACGTTGACAGGATCCTGATATATCGACACCATTTCCCGTGTTGCAGTAATACCTACTCGCAGGCCGTGAGTCACAGCACTCGTCTCGTGGTTGGTTCACCGTTGGTAGGCTGTGTGCCGTTGTAAGAAGGTTCATGTGAGTGAACTATAACAGTGTTGAAGATTGAACCTCGACAAGTCGGCATTGATCATTTTGATGTATTGTCGATATTTTCCTTCGGAATTGAGTACCAATGCTAGTTGCAATAGCAAGTTATGTATCCTGAAAAAGCATTACTTATTTTTTGAATGGTGGATCCTCATAATCATGTGACTGACAGATTGTAAATGTGCCGCAGGAAGAGTAAAAATAAAACCCTTATTAAATTCACATTCCTAATGGGTTGCGGTTGTTGTTCTCTGACGTCTTCGGAGACTCATTCAGACGGATTTATCTTGATCACGATGAGCATGCGCGGCGTCCGATATCCCACGATAAGGGTATCCCATTCCCATTCCGTTTGCTGAGGTACTTTATCGATCTTTTTTGCGTCACGCCTGTTTTTTAAACCAGAACCTATGGTTCGATTCGATCTGTAAACGCCATTTAAATAAGATTAGCCGACTAGTACCTCACGCCCTTCATGATTTGAATCTACATTAGATTGTTAATGCTGCCGTTGGTTTGTCAAAATTATAAAGTTTCACTACCGTCAAATGGGGTGAATAGGGATGCCGGGGTGAATAGGAGCGAGGCTTCAAATGTGATTTGCCCTCCAATTTCTTTAAAAATACTAGAGGAATTGTATCATTCAATTGTCATGATACACTTTGTGTAAGTAGATATTTAGTAAATGTCTGGTAAATCACATTTTAAGCCTCGTCCCTACTCACCCCAGCGTGCCTATTCTCCCCATTTGGCTGTATCTTCGTGGCAAGATGGATTTGCCAATTAGTTTGTTCATGAGAAAAAGGCGGAAATGGTAATTCCAGGTTTAGATAACGTGACAAGGCAATGCGATTTTCGTGGTGAGGTTTCATGGTGATAGTAATGATCAGATCAGATCGGAATGGAGGCTCGATCGGGCCCGCGCGGGCCGCGATAACCGTCTGCCTCCGGCCGGGCCCGGGCCCGGGGGGCTATCGGCATCGCGACCTTTGCTACATTGTTGCTAATAATCTCCAGGCTAACCACCTAACGACAAAGCCCGTTTTGTAAGCGCAGACGCAGAGTTACAACCTAAGCGATGTTTATGTGGAGATAGGATAGTCAGCATAGATATATAAATGTATTGTGTCAGCCAAGTTTTACGGTATGTTTGGCGCTTTGGCTGTCATTTGATTCTGTCAATTCCTATAGTCAATGTTGTATACATGATGTTTATGTTGGACAGCGGGACGTAAGGCAGCGCCACTTAGGTCGTCTGATTGTTTAATTGCAAATTAATGTGACATGTTTTTTTTTAGTAGTTATCTACTTTTAGTTTAAGCCTGCATCACTCGGACCTCTCTCCACCAAAAAATACGAACTCTCCCAGAGATAATTTCAAAGCTAAATGTATGAAACAGTGCAGCTTTGGCTCTAGTGTGTTTTCACATCATCCGATCCGATATCCTATACATCGCCGCCGCATCATACGCCGCCATCTTTGATTTTTGCTTTGAAGTCATTCCTACATCCGATATCGGATCGGATAATGTGAAAACGCACTTATGCAGCAGGATTGCCGGTGACTGTTAAAGTGTTAACGGCCTTTATACGAGAGCTCTAAGCGGGTCGGGCGGTCGGTGCCGTGAGTGCAGTGCACCGCTCCGCGGCGGCGGCGGCGGCGGCGGCGGCGCAGCGGCGGCGGATGCGGCGCACCGCACGCGACTAATGCATAATATAATGCAATCATGGACACCGCCCCGATCGGTTGTAGAGATCAAATAAGGATGAGATTGCTCACTCCATGTATCAGTTTGATCAAAACCAATTTATTTTCCGGCACCCAGTAGCGAATTACAGATATCATCAGTAGGTACCTAGGTTACTTTGACACTATACAGAGTGTAACAAAAATGGTGGTGATCCGTTTAAGGGCGTACTCAGTATCGTATTCTTATCAGGAAAAAGTAGAAGAAAATTTTTTTTTCGCTAAAAAAATTTTCACTTTTGTATGAGCCGGGCCGCGCGAATCGGTCGAATCTCCATACAAAGATAAAAAAATTTTTTGCGAAAAAAAATTTTTATCCTACTTTTTCCTGATGAGAATACGATACTGAATACGCCCTTAAACGGATCACCACCATTTTTGTTACACCCTGTAGTGAGTTCATAAACGTCATAAATGCGACTTTTTAAAGGTGTACATGTGTGATGAATGTGGATGTGAAGGATGTATGAGAGCTAAGTACCTACTTAGCTCTCAACAACTATATATACTAGCATTACAAGTAGATGAATTCAAAATAGAGTTCTTGTTAATTCGGCTATGAAATTCACTGAAAATTGTTCAGTAGGTATTAGACGTTTCGTTTACCGCGACATTTTTCGTCAACAGTCCTTATCCTTACCTTAAGTATCAACTGATAATATTGATAAATGATATATTTACCCTGATCATTATTTGTATTCTAATATGTTACATGGTAGACATATAATAGTACTTGGAAAGACTGTAGCAAAACATTGTTTTAATACACGAACGTATTATACAATAATTGCTACTTCGGTACTCGACGCTAGATGTCGACTCTGAAATAAGTAATGGTTTTGACACTGAAACTGGTCTATAAATAAAGTGAACACTCCGTTCTTAATCATTTATCTGGTGGTATCGTAGGACTTGTAGGGGCAGGGGCACGGCTGTTATGGTTATGGCTGTGATCACGGCTGATGGCCTCCACAATGTTGTGTTGTGGGACAGCTCGATCGGTAACCGTTGACGTGCCGTTTACAAAAACAGTTATGATTGTCTCCTGCAAGTCTTTATATCTATCAGTACCTGCCTATTACCTGAACTCGGGACACTGGCGATTAAATACATGAAAGAGGCGCGTTTCTAGCACACAGTCTAAGCTCGTGTAGGTGAATGCGTACTATGCTTGTACGAGTGAAATATGTAGGTAACTGTGAGGTAACCGAGAGGGGGTGGGCGGCAGCTTCAGCGGGGAGCGGGAGCTGTATACTGTGCTATTACAGTGCTTACTCAGTTTAACACGCACTTACAATACTACACCCGCGCAACAAATTACAAGTAGGTACAAGTGGCGCACATAAGTTTAGCGCTGTGGAGTAAAATGTGGAGCGGATAGCTGCGCATGGGGAATTGGGGACGATTACCCTTCAGAGACTTGTTTTTGACCACAGGACTGATGTATGCAAACTAAAGCATGGAATCTGTGCAGAAAATAAGAGCTTGGTGATGGTGACATATTATATACGTCTCGGGTGCTAACTGATGGAGCGCGCGCGCAAGGTTAATAGCGTCGCGCGCGTCGCGTCGGTAGCTATAGCGTCTGGTCAGACAGACTGCTCTAAAATCGTGACACTTTCAAGTTTCAATGTGAAACTGCCTTTCCTGGATTCGACGTAGGATACTGTAGTACATTACGATACAAGTGCGTAAAAAAGGAAGTTTGAAACGAGTGGCGATAAATTAAAACACGACCGAAGGGAGTGTTTTAAATTAACTTAATTGGCACTTATATTTTATCTTAACGCTTCGTGATATTAAGTAAAGAATAATAATATATTTTTCAGCACACCAATGGTAACGGCTTACTTTGATATTCGAAAACAGATAGCAAAATTTGAATTTTATCCACAAAAGTGCCATTGCATACAAATTTTAACTTGATATATTAAGCTGGCTGATAGAATTTACCTATAAATGATGATTTTGAATCATAAATATTAAATAAATTGATGGATTTGATTTAGTTAAATGTTTTATACCTATAGTCAATATTTTGTTGGTCGTGTCGGAGTGGTAAAAAATAGTTATTTGTTATACAAGGGGGCAAACTTGTATTTTAACGTCGAGTGTGGAATTGAAAAACGAGCAAGTGAAAGGATTCTATAGTTGAACCACGAGCGAAGCGAGTGGTTCGAGAATAGAATCCTGAACTTGCGAGTTTTTTAACACATGAGAAGTAAAATACATTTGCACCCGAGTGTAACACAAAACTTTTCCCCTCACTATAGCGAGGAAACTACAACGCAAAAAATGCGTTTATCACTGCTTCCAGTAGTTCCACAGGTGGTAAATCATCTTTATTACTAGATTCACCTACTTTTATCAATGGTAAAGCAGTTAATTTGACTTTATTCAAGGTCAAACTACTTTACCCACTAGTGGATAAAATGCGTTTTTACCCGCTGGTATTAAACGACAAAACACGTGTTTCCGAGCTAGTGAGGGGAAAATGTGTTTTACTCGGTGGCAAAGTTTGTTTAACCTTCGTGCCTTGAAATTCTCACAACGCTCAAGATTCCACTTTTTAAACCACTCGCTACTTATTGGAATATATATTGCAATATTGGAATCTTTCGCTTGCTCAGGTATCAACACGTGCGGTTAAACAACTACTTTGCCCCCTTGTAAAACAAATAACTATTTCAAGTCATACCCTTTAATCAACATTAATAAGTAAATAACGTACTTATAACAAATCAAATAACAGCATTTATTTTTACAGAAAACAGGTCAGTCATTTCGTTTTAAAGTAGAAGATTAATTAGAAGATCAGTGTCACCGTTTTTGAAATACTTTTGGTGATGCCTCAGGATGCCGTAGAGCCGGAGCCGGAAGAACAGCCTCTTGAGGTGGTGGAGCGGGAAGCAGGCGCACGGCGGCGCGCACTCCAGCACGTGCACGTCCAGCAGCAGCTCGCGCACCAGGCCCCCCACCCCCGCACCCGCCCCCTCCCGCAGCGCGCCCGTCAGCGACAAGTCCAAGTCCGCCACCAGCTGCAGGAAGTCGGGCTCCGGCGGAGCTTTCAGATATTCAACGGCGAGAGCACAATCGCCGTGGACTCGCGAAGCCGCGCGGAGCAAATGCTTTGCTATAGACCAGAGATTGTGCTTCTTCAGCGGCAGACGACGGTAGTCAATTGGTTTTACAGGTAGATCATCGTCTATCTCCATAGGATCGCTTCGAGTACCGATAGGAGCATCACTTACGACTCGTGCCAGTAAACCGTTTAAATCTACGCTTCTCTGGGAGCTCAGTGGCTGCAGCATTTCATGAAAGAACTTCTTCTTGAAAGCTCTTAATATCTGCTGGCAGCTCGGGAGCCCCGAGCGGACCGCGCGCCGCGCGCTCTCAGCCACGCTGTCGTCCAAATGTAAGTTGCGCGTCAGCAGGAACGGTCGCAGCGGCTGCAAGTCCTTTTGCAGCATCAGCGCGGCCTCGATCGTCACCCGCCAGCTCTCAGAGAGCTTCATAGTTGCGGCTTCATTGTAACCCAATTTATTTTCCAACCTTAACGATTTGAATAACGTCTTCATATATGTGAGGTAACCGACCTGATTCGAATCTTGCGACAGTCCCTTTTGAAATTCCGAATTGGTTTTGATCGTGGAAGAGTTGAGGAGGTCGTAGAGGTTGTTGATTTTGATAATGAAGGCGGCGGTGGCCCGGGCGCTGTCGCCGAGGCGGCCCTGCTCGGCGCGGTCCGTCAGCGCCGCGGCCAGCGCGCGCGACAGGAGGCGCGCGGCTCGCTGAGGCCTCATCTTACACATCGTTTCAGGTTTCATGCTTGCCTCCGTCAAACTAGGTGTCAACGTCAAAGCCTTATTTTTTTCCATCTTTCTGTAGTTCACTATATCGCTCCACGTTGCCTTCGTCTTATCGAAATAAAAATCGTAGCTCATAAACTCAATAAGCAACTTCTTCATCAAGCGCGGAGGGTCGTAGAGGAAGTAGATCTTGGTATCGCCATTGAAGAAGAAGGGCTCTGCGGGCGTGACTTGCCGGCAGGGAGGTGCCGTAGGGTCGACAACCAGCGCCTTCACCTTCAGCCCAATGGTGTAAAGGCGGTTCATGATATTGTCGATCCAGGTGTTGAACGCCCCGTCGTCGTCTCCCCCGAGGTAGCCGATAGCCACAGGTTGCGTCCAGTTAGTTAACAGTCCTCTCGCGGTTACTACCACCCCACGAGTGGCCACCCATGGTTTCTGCGTGCCGCCAACTTCATGCAATCCGACAATCCTATCGAAAGTTATGTTGTAATATACTAGCGGTCTCACGTCTACATAACATACGCTGAGAGTACATTGTTTCTCTAATTCGGTCATTTGATCAACCCTAGTTTGTAGGAAGCTGGATGCAGTGTTGAAATCAGGTAACTGTGGTGCGCAGTGGCGATGTAGCGCGCGCACGGGCGGGAGTCCCAGTGACGCTTGGAGGAGCTGGTACGCCTGGGGGTTGGAGTGGAGCAACTTGACACAAAGGTCGTTCCCCCGGGCCGCCTGCAGCCGAGCTACGAGCTTGACGAACGCCGCGGTGCGCGGCGCCAAGTGCCTGTCGCATTCGGAAAACAATCCTTCAAGTGCGGGCAGCGCGACTAGGTTTGGTCGCTGAGAAACCTTCTTCTTTTTCTTCTTCTTGGGCTTTGGTTTAGGCGTTTGTTCGATGTATTCACAAACTTCAAGCGTGCTCTTAACCAACGTCTTCCCCTTTATCTGTGAAAATAAAAACCATAATAATTATGTGTATGCACTATATGTATAACTTTATATATTTTGCCAAACGATTATTCTTGGTTGCTGGTTTACGTTGGATGGTTGGTATAAATATAACACTAAATATTTCATCATCTAGCACGAACAGCGTGGGCACGCTTCTGTGACGGCGGATGCCTTTGGCGATGACTTGCACTCATGTCACTCAACACAGATCATTACCTGCTGCTGTATGAGCACGCTTGCACTATCTACTTGGTCCAGGATACAGCAGAATCAGCGCCGGCAGCGCGCTCGTTTGAGCAACCTTCGTCGCTGGATGTTTGGAGTCGATGAAGCACTCGTCTTGTCACTCGAGTGCTGCACGACTGATTACCTGGTGCTGTAAGGCAAGGTCTGCGTCATCAGCGACCTGCACGTAGGGCCCGCGGTGGGGCAGCCGCAGCGCCGGCACCGCGCTCCTGCGCAGCCGCCGCCGCTGGAAGTTGGCCTTGCTGTTGATGTCCTCCGGGGGGAAGTGCAGCTCGCACACGCGGTATGGGCGACACGCTCCCGTCCGCCTGGACGATGTTCGGCCGCCGGATCTTCTCCGCCCATAGCTTTATCCTAGGAAATTAATATGAGTACAGTCAGTAATATCATCCAAAGTAGGGGAGAGAGCCCTGTTCCTCGCCTTGTTATTGCCTGTTTGCCCCTCCTAACCATACGCAGGCTGGTCCCGATTTCAAAAATAATTGATTTGTCTAGTAATTTGGATGTTTAGATTATTGCAACCCGATAAGAAATCTGAATTCAAAGGTTTATTATATTTTGCTTTTTAGTTTCTCCGTGTTTTCTAACGCCCTTATTTTTGAAAGCGGTTTTTTTTAAACGTTTGTTTATTTCTTGATTTTTAGTGGTTCCTAAGGAACTTCCTATTGATATTATATATATCAGTCCGAAATCCGAATATGTGTACAGTAGTGAAAGAATTATCCTTTAACTCTTAACCATTGAGGAGTTGACCTTCCATCATCAGCTCCGCCACATAAAATTATTACCATGAGGCGTAAATACTGGTGTACCTTTGAAAAATACACTAAAAACATTACATGTGCCTATAACATTTCAAGAGTTCCCTCGATTTCTCCAAGATCCCATCATCAGATCTCGACTTGGTGCCTATGGGGCCATCTCGGTGTTATATTTACCCGTTCGATTAAAAAAAAATTGAAAATTGGTTCACGATTCTCGGAGATATCCAGTAACATACATACAAAAAAAAAACATTCAGTCGAATTGAGAACCTCCTCCTTTGCCGGTTAAAAAAATAAATAAACATTCAGTCGAATTGAGAACCTCCTTTTTTTGAAGTCGGTTAAAAAGAAGAAGAAATCAGTAAATTCTACTTTCATGCGTCTTAGTGGAAGGGCATCACGCGAGCGATTGGTTGCATTTACATAGAGTGCTCGCACGGCTTTCATTCGTGTACGGTCACGGACTTTAATTGTTGATCCACTTCTAGCTCATTTTATACTGGGCATTTCATCGTTAAGCATATGTAGTTAAGCTATGACGTGTCCAGTATAAAATGAGCTAGAAGTGGATCAACAATTAAAGTCCGTGACTGTACTAACAGCAACACTCTCAACTAACCATCAGCTAGTAGACTTTATTCCCTTGTAATCAGGGTTCGAGGATATATATCAATGGATATATATCAAGATATATATCCGATATATATCCAGCTAGGTTCGACGATATATATCAATAAATAAATATCCGATACATATCTTTTTTTTTTATAAATATTTGTATTCAAATATATAAATGGTTTAAAAAAATTTAACATTGTTAAAATAGTACATTTCGTTATAAGGGCCTGTTCACACTAGCGATTCTTTTCGGCGATTTTTGGGCGATGCGAGATCGCGGCGAGCACGCAACGAGCTCGCCGCGGGTCGTCGCGGCATCGCAGCAATTTTTTATCGCGATTGTAACGCCGCGTACTCGCTGCAAGCTCGCCGCGATTTCGTTGTTGTTATCTTTACGGGCTTTCATTATTCACAAAATGGACTCTGACGAGGAGATACTTTTAACTGTGTTGCTCAGAAGGCGATTAAATCGAAAACGAAAATCAAACCGTAAATTTTGGGAGGATCCCGCACGGGACTACCGCCTAGCAGAAAGTGATTATAATATTTTGTGCTCTTTCGCAAGCATGTTGAATGTAACCCAAAATAGTACATTTCGTTATAAGTGCGAGAAGTATGTCATTACTTCACGAGTCCTGAGACATTTTGCCGCGAGCGGCACGCGAGTGGCAAATCTCGGGACGAGTGACTGTGCTGGACGCTTGCGTATTTCTTCTATAAACAATTAATTATCAATTTCTGATACCATTTTCGCGTAACGGGATGCAAATGCGTCTTTGACTTGAATGGTAGCATAAAGTGGGTAGATTAGATTGTCTACCTCATAAACAATGCATGCAAACAACAATTGCATGTTGTTAAAATTTATCCCTAATTGTGTAAATAATATAATATATATAATTATAATTCTATTTTTTATTGGAATAATTGTGCTTATATATATAAACAATCGCGGCGATATCGCAGCTTGCTCGCCGCGTGCTCGCGGCGATATTATGCGATAAAATAATCGCCGCGATGCCGCGACGACCCGCGGCGAGCTCGCTGCGTGCACGCCGCGATCTCGCATCGCCTAAAAATCGCCGAAAAGAATCGCTAGTGTGAACAGGCTCTAAGTGCGAGAAGAATGACATTCTCGCACGTGTGACGAACGACGTTTTTTAATACAGTTGCGAAAAAACACTACTACTTACTTACAACGAAATAAAACAATCCGAACTATCAATTTTCCCATGGACATTGACGGATTATTTGACAATTCAAAGGCGTATTTTTGAAGCTTTTAAACTTGCGTGCATATATATTTTCGAGTTTGCTATTCATCTAACATAATTTATTTCATTGGGTGCCATAAAAACATAAACATTTACGATTTGGGACGATTGTTTAATGTACAACTACATTTTAATTTAATCGATCCATTTATGCCCCGACGTATTGCAAATAACGTAAAATAATTATGACAAATCGCGTAACATATTGAGGTTTTTTGAACGTGCATTAAGTTAAAACATGGTAGACGCCTCTACTTTGACAGTAGAAGACGCGTTTCGTTCCAATCATGTTCTGTTTACACGACTCATTATGACCGATTTTTCAATGTATAAACCATTTTATAAATTATGTTTAGTATGACTAAAAGTAAACAATTACATATGAAATATTAACGTTTTAAATATTAATCACTTAATAGTATGTTTATAGTTTTATTCTGTCTTAGTAAACTAGACTAATATGAAAACAGCTCGGTAAGTAGTCGTAAAATGGAACGTATATACTTTTTACGCACTAGTTCGTAAAATACAACTTCTCGCACGCTAAACAGCCAAAAAACGGGCACTTTTTGAGCAACTGTATTAAAAATATACTTTTTTTGTGTTTGTTACTATCTTTCTACTAGATTTTATGTTTTAATAGATTTTTCTTTATTCATGAATAATGGCTCAAAATAATGAAATGCCTTCCATACAAAATGGATATATATCAAAGTTGATATGTATCCGATATATGTCATAAATATCCGATATTTTGATATTAAAATATAAATAAATAAATATTACAGGACATTCTTACACAGATTGACTGAGCCCCACGGTAAGCTCAAGAAGGCTTGTGTTGTGGGTACTCAGACAACGATATATATAATATACAAATACTTATATACATAGAAAATATCCATGACTCAGGAACAAATATCTGTGCTCGTCACACAAATAAATGCCCTTACCGGGATTCGAACCCGGGACCGCGGCGTAGCAGGCAGGGTCACTACCGACTGCGCCAGACCGGTCGTCATATTTATTGTATATATAGGATATTTTCGAACCCTGCTTGTAATAAGGCATACCCATGTAAGTATAGCTAACAGTGTTGCCGGTGGTACAGGGGTGTTGGTGCAGGCAGCTCTATCTGCGGGCACCAGCGCCCGTACGCCTAGTCTTTACATATTTACGAAGTAGGTATAATATGTATAACTCGATGACAAAATTCCAATACAACATAAAATGGTAGCTCACCTTTCCTTATCCTTTGGGAACGCGAAGTAAGTAAGCTCGGGGTGTGTCTTATGATTGTGCCGGCAATCATAAACCGCACAATATCGAGAAATCCTTGACGCCTGCGTGTCCTCTGACGTCTGATCCTTGCGCCCCGCCATCTTGGATTCTTGGATAAGAACACGACGCGCGCGCGCTGAGGACGCGGGGGTACTGACGTCATCGCCCGCGTCGCGTCCGTAAAGCGTGTCTATGTGTGCGCGCCAGTGTATTGTATAAGGTACACTGTGAGTGGTGTGCTTTATCGGGTTTGGGCGCGGCTGTGTGCGTGGAACTCGCGCACGGATTTGTTTTGAATAAGGTACAGTTTTAATCCAATGGGCCAACTGCATCAACTTTGCCCTAGTATTTGTTCAATTTATGAATTGTAACTCAAAAGTAAATTGCATATCTACATGTCCCCTTCTTAAGAATTTAGTAAATATTGTATTCTGTTCATTATATTATCTTTGTTACCTAACTGAGCCTTAAGCTCCAGTATTATACCTACCTTAGTAATAAGTACCCAAATGAAAAACCCTCCGAATGATTTAATGTACTGTATTTAGTAAGTGGTGAACGGTGTTGGTCACAGTGGTCACACATACTGTAAACACTATTATTATACTTTAAATAAGCCTGTTTTGTAGTGACTGTTTGTTTACCTAAATAAATTGAAAAAAAAAACAACAACGAAAATTGAAGGTACCTATATGGAATTTGACAGATTACAGCCCTCTAACCCTGAGTTAAGTGGTTGGTGCAAGTGAGCCTAAGAGGCATTTGATATGATTCAGGTAGGTATTTGGGCGCGGCAAGCGGCGATTAATTACACTTTACGATAACTTCTTTTCGATCTACTATGATGTAACATTCAATAAATGTATTTTCTTTCTGTCTTTCTTGCTTGCAAAGTTGCGCTATAGGTACCTACTATAATCGAATGTATGCCACGTGAACGCAAATACGTGCTATTAACGAGTTCTATACCTACATACACATAATGTAGGTATGTATAACTACAAACCCGCTTGACATGACTATCAATGATACAACCACGATAAAAGCCACGAACCCCCGATATATGTCACAGCATAATATACTTACTCGTACCTACTAACAAACACAAGATAACTAAATCTAATGTTGGTCAGTAAAATTGAGTAAATTGACCTAAATACTCCGCCGCCGCGCCGCTCTTCGCCTACATATAAGTACTACGTACATAGTTATCGGGACGCCATCGCCACGTGGGATTATCTGCAGATAGCATTCACGGTCATTGCCCCGCGCCGCGCGATATCGCCATGCTCCATACCTACACAGATAAGTATATGTAGCTATGTCAACATGACCATAATAAACAAGCATTAAATAACAGCGCGGCGCGCGGCCTTGGACGGCGTCTGGCTGGGAATCTCGGAAATCGCAAGTGTCTCGGAAATATATGTAAGTAGGTATACGTACTGTGACCCCGAAATACTCCTTACCTCGTTGAGATACGAGCATGACGGGCCAGGGGGCCAATCAAATTAGAATTTTATGAAGAATTAATTTCCGGCAAGCTTAAATTCACGTATCCGTTTAAGTGGAATTCCAGAATTATGGATTTTTTCCTAGTTGTTGGCTAGTAGCTTGAAAATGACACAACTAATAGATAATTTGATGAAATCATGATACCTGATCTGACAACTTAACGTAAAAAACAAAACTTAAAAGAAAAAAATTGGTAAATTAAATTATAAACTGAAATAGATACCAATACCATCCATACCACAGAAATACTTGCTCCATACACTAAAGGTAAAGCTTTTCTTTAATGTATGTATGGTATCTATTTCAGTTTATAATTTATTTATGTACAAAACGTCGTGCTACTACTTAAAGAAAAAACAAATCAAAAAATATTTAATTAAATAATTTGATTTGTTATATTATACATAAGTACTTACTCTATTTCGACCAACTTGGATCATACAACTATAGCATGGGGTCTCATCCGGAACATCGTATAATTAATGTCAAACCAAAATCATAGATGGCGCTACGTGCCACGATTAGCCATTATGACCTATTTATTCAATAAATTTAAAGGTCTCAAAGGTATTATTTTAGTCTCATGCATTAAGAATATCATTAATTTAATACACAAATCCACAAAAACACGAATTCAATGCAATATTTTTCAAAATTCGAATCTAAAATTTATTACACGACTGAATACAACATCAGCAAACACGCATTGAACGTTATTGAGTCGTCTAAGTATTATTGCCTCTCGTCACTAGATGGAGTGACTGTGCATAACGTACGTGATATAATTAGAATAGCCACTTGAGTGCGGGCTAGTTATACGCTCAAAAAACCAGTGTAAGGGCGCTCTCCGGAACCATGATCTTCTTACGCGTCTGGACGGCACATTTTAGACTGGTTACGTAGCCGTATTCAACTCGTGTGCACTCCGTAACCACATGGTATCGTTAATGAAACTTATGAATGAATGGCGTTGTTGGTAAAACGAAAAGCAATATGTGAAGCCTGGCGTCCACTAAGCGATTCGTCACTAATGCACGCACTTTCATAACAAATTCAGAAGGCGAATTAACCCTTAAGAGGATACGATACCGAAGCACGAATTCAAATTTGAGATTTTTAGGTCTTTATCGCCGTCGCGCTGACGGGGCCCGGGGGTGGAACCCACAGAGAGGCCCTGTGTGCGTGCGCGTGGCGCACGCACACAACCGCGTCCGCCGCCGGCGCAAGTAGCTACTCGCGATCGAGCGCTCTCTATATTTCTCTAGTTTCGGACTTCTGGCTTTCTGCGGGCAGCCGAGCGGCACCGCCCCCGACTGCGCGATGGCAATAAACACAAAAATCACAAATTTGAATTCGTGCTTGCCTACCTTATCGTGTTAGTTCTTCATTATTAATAAATCATTTTAATTGTTGAATGTTGATTAGAACTGTTATCTGGGACATTTTTATTTTTGTCAAAGTTGTACGTCCACCCGACTTTTTTTGAATTTGGAAATTTTTATGTGGTTTTCACTCAGAATCGTGAGCTCTTTCACTCCTAATAGGAAAAAAAAGTCTCCCAAGTTTTTTCCCATATCGTTACCATTTTTTTCATACATTTTGTATGGCAGTAACGGAATGGAAGGTTTGAAAAATGTATGGATGTCTTAAGACATTGTTTTTACTTCCTATCAGGCAGGATCGAAACACCTTGAGATTCTGAGTATGAATCGCGTAAAAAACACCCATGTTACAAAAAAACAGGGGTGAACAACTTTAAAAAAAATGGCTCATCTGGCCGGCAGCCATAAGGCCATAACAGATAATAGTAATTATGTGTTGAAATGAAATGAAAATGAAATATTTATTTTTAAAGTAGGCATATTACAATGAACATGTGAACGTCAAGTTTCAGTAAATAACTAATTTCGGTGTTTTTCTCAATTTCATGAGTAAAAATTACTCTAGACAATGAAATAAAACTATAGAAACGTTAATTAATCCGTTTCCATAATTTTATTTCATGAGTAACTATCGCGGTAACCGAAGACAATATTACTCTAGAAAATGTTTTGTCAAATACAGGTATTTGACAAACTCGTAATCTAGCTACATTACCTTTTATTTTTTATATTAAGTACATGTATTTGTTTCCTTAATAATATACATTTCCATATTTATACATTGAAATAGATATCATACACGAAAGGAAAAACGACACCGACGACGGTTTTTTTCCCACATTTCTAATTAACTACGCGCCTGCTTTCGAGTGCTTTAAATTTTAATAAACCAACGCATTCTTTGATTGGGGGCTCGGGCCTCTCAAGGTCAGTAGTGCAAATGTGATGCGTAGAATAGGTACTAGTATAGGTAGGTAGGGGCGCGGGGCGCGCTTTAACGGGCCGCGACTAAATCTTGTTCCTTCACATCCGCTTGCATGTGTCGCGGATAGAGCGAGTACGTAAGCGGCGAGCACACATACTAACCGCGCGGAGGCCGTTTGCCACCCTGATGTATACCTCTATGTACCTAAATGAATTGATTAGTGTGAGAGACCCTTACGAATAACATTCAAGTTAGTGTCAAGTGATTGACTGCACATGTCAAAACAAAAAACATTAGTAATTGGTCACACACGTGTTCAGTAATTATCTTTGGTAAAGGCAGTCACACACATGTTCAGTAATTATCTTTATTTTTTTAATAACTCGATAACCGTAAGAGTTAAGTTTCTTAGAGACATTAAATTCATTTGATCTTCCCTTAAAGTTAACGGAATTCAATAAAACAGTGTGTATAACAAATAACAATTTTATTTACATGATTTATTTTAACTTGCATTAATATGCTGTTCTCGAACATATTGTATCGATAAACTACCTCTCTAGTCGATCTGTGTCGATACTAACCCAACGAAGTAACTTTTCTAAGACGTCACCAGGTCACCACGCGTCCTTTTCTTTAGGGTGCTATAGAAAAGGATACCTATAGTTTTCTTTGTTCTTATTTACTGACAGACTTGTTTGACAGATTATATCAATTTATAGAGCAATCAATTTGATTAGTGAAACTAAATAATTTGTTATTCATGTTACCTACTTAAAACTGGAGTTTTAACATTTGGTTTAACAAGACGTCCTTACGAGGTTATATCAACAACAATGTGCCACAGCACTCATAATAAAACGGCTCAACATAATTTTTAAGAAAAAAAAACCGTCGCCTTTCGGGTTCTGGTGAAAGCTACTTGCGAATCTTGGATTATGTTAGAAATGTGTAAGTATTTTTTAAAACTGCTTTTAATGCTTTAATTATTAGATTTTTCTCAAAAACTACTGAACCTATCAAAATCAAAATAATTTTCCTAGAAAGTCTTTATAAAGTTCTACTTTTGTGATTTTTTTCATATTTTTTAAACATATGGTTCAAAAGTTAGAGGGGGGGGACGCACTTGTTTTTCCTTTAGGAGCGATTATTTCCGAAAATATTAATATTATCAAAAAACGATCTCAGTGAACCCTTATTCATTTTTAAATACCTATCCAACAATATATTACACGTTGGGGTTGGAATAAAAAAAATATCAGCCCCCACTTTACATGTAGGGGGGGGGGGTACCCTAATAAAACATTTAAAACAAGCGTTCGGATTGTCACAATTATAATACGAGGAACAATAGCAAGCTAATACTTCCCTTTCTTAAATTGAAAAAATGCCAAAAACAGGGAATTTTCATAAAAATAAAGCTTTTTAATAAATTGCCCACAAATGTCACAGATTTACCTTTTAATTTATTTAAAAACACAGTAAAAAAATTTTTCCAAAACCATGCCTTCTATTCGATAAATGAATACTTATCATTGAATAATAATGTAATTGACGAAATTTGTAAATAGATTATTATTTATTATGATTAATACTAAGCTTACTTACTTACATAGTAAAATGTTATAAAATATTGTAAAATGCTGACTTACCATGTAATGATCATATTACATTATGGTTAATAAATGAAAATTCAAATTCAAATTTTTTTCCATTTTTCATTTTTGCACTTTGTTGGCGTGATTGATATACATATTGGTACCAAATTTCAGCTTTCTAGTGCTAACGGTTACTGAGATTATCCGCGGACGGACGGACGGACGGACCGACGGACGGACGGACGGACGGACGGACAGACGGACAGACAGACATGGCGAAACTATAAGGGTTCCTAGTTGACTACGGAACCCTAAAAATGGCAAAGTCACTATAAGCGTGCCGTTCAGATTTGAGGAGTTTAGGTTCTGGCCATCATCAGCAGTTCCACTGCACCAAATGTCACTGTTCTGGACGAAAGTGCATGCTGTTCTTATTAAAATACCAAAGTCACTATAAGCGTGCCGTTCAGATATGAAGAGTTCCGTTCTGGCCATCATCAGCAGTTCCACTGCTCCAAATGTCACTTTTCCGTACCTAAATGCATGCTGTTCCTTTAAAAACACAAAAATCAGCATATGTATGCCTTTTAGATTCGAGGAGTTCCCTCGATTTGTCCAGGATCCCATCTTCAGAACTGGGTTCTGAGAAAAATGGGACCAATCTGTATGCATATACATTCAATAAAAAAAAAATTTTCAAAATCGGTCCAGAAGCGACGGAGATATCGAGGAACAAACATTAAAAAAAATAAAAAAAAAACATACAGACGACTTGATAACCGTCCTTCTTGAGAGATGAGGCGACGGTTAAAAATAATACCAATAATAATAGGTGCGTGCTATATTTTACTCAGCAGCCGGCGTAGCCGAATGGCAATTGTTGACACCATATGCCGACAGAAATGTAGTCTAGCTCTGTCGCGCAAGTACGCAAGAGCTATAAATTAGAGGTAGATAGATACAACGAAACAAATATTACGTGAGCACGTGTGCATTCGACTACGCACACTGATGAGCGGACCCAGCGCGTACGTACTTACATTGCGCACCACCTGCACGCACACATACAAACCGCGCGGCATACAATCCACTGGTAGGCTATGTCTACAACGCCATCTAGTAATGTCTGACTTTAAACGTGCACATGACGTTGTATGTTTAGTGCGTGAAAGCTAAAACAGATGTCGCAAGATGTTGCAGTTTGATGACTATTTCGACGTAGGATACTGATAAGAGTTTTGTTGGCCACGCGTGGCTACTGGCGCCATCTAGCTCTTTGAGTGTGGATTAAATTTAGTACACAGGTCTAGAATACTTAGGACGGCGCCCATTTATAGTATGGGGTTAGGTATCTGTACTAGTATTATTTGATCTGTGCCTATAGACATTTATTACAAGACGACTCGCGGTCGCCAGCCTTCCTAGTATTTGCACTGATATAAGCGCGGGCGCTCGCCGTGCCCGATCAGTATCGACCAAGTAACAGACCCGAAAGCAGCGCGTGTTTTTCGCACAAAAAAATTGGAAAAGGGTATTTTGATGCCTTAAAGATGTCCACCTGTAGTGTGAAATGGTGTGGAAAGGTAACAAGAAGCTCAAATTTAAAAACAGACGGCATTACATTCCACAAATAAGTCATATTTATAATTTATTCAGAGCCGGCATAGGTCAACTTACATTGGCCACTTACGCGTCAGTAGAGGGACAGTCATACTTCTGTCCCTTTTCATCTGGCGCGACTGCCCGCCGTCCTTGAAACGGCCAATCACAGCGCGCTTAACACATTCCCCGCCCGCTCCTCGCACCCCAAACACTGGTGACTCGTATCGCGAACCAAATATACAAGACTGCCACTCTATAGGAGGTTCTCTTACTCTCTTACTTTTTAGTGGCCTTCCATCTCCTCAAATTACCCAACTTGACTTGAGTAGCATTATGTTATGTTTATGCTAATTGCTGCTAATAAATATCGATGAAAGCTGCCAAGTTATTTTATTTCTTCTACATTGTTGCGTTTCTTGCAAATATGCTAATTTTATATGTATTCATTTGGGTTCAGAGGGAAAATAAATCCTGTTTTTTATCTAAGTACGCATGTGGTTCCACTTCTTTATCGTCGCGGAGCTCAACAGATGTCGCTAGTGTGAACGTTTTTATCTGTGTTGTTCCAAATGTTCCAGTATTAATAAAATGCCAGACTAATTTAAATTTCGTCTTTCGTCACCGAATCTATGATATTGTGACTGGTTGTTAGCCCATCGTCCACACCACAATTGAACCCAAATCCCACAGTCGACTTCTACGACATCCACGGGAGGAAAGTACATAGCGGTGACATTCTTAGCTCGTCACTAGTCACTACATGGGGGAAATTGGGGGCCGACATTCGGTCTGGGACAGTCTTTTCCAGATTATCCAGAGGTTCCCTGCGATTTTATGAATCTCATCCACCCAACCGATTCAACGACACGCGACGGACGCCAAGCGTTTTATGATCTAACAGTAGCCACGAGTTCTTCATAATTTTGATTCACTTTGAATATTGCCAAACCAAAAGTTGCTAAATTACCAATTAAATTGGTGAATGGTGAAGTTGATGACTGTTCACTAACTTGAGGTAAGCAGTAGCAACAAAGTAGCAAGTAGAAGTAAATGTAAACAATGTGCTCAGCTGATGCCGGTATCGCCGTCTCACGCGCCGCTCGCGTCAGAGCGGGACGGGTAATGTCCCCGATACGATTGTATAACAATTCTAGAGCAGCGGTATTCACAAAGTGCTCGCCGAGCTCACCAGCCAGCTGTTTCAAGAATCTTTGACCAAGATTTGTACTATTATATATTCTGTGCCAAGATAAAGAATGCGTGAATATTATTTCTACACCCTAACCAAATTGAATTAGGAGAAATCCGCTAAATGCCCGTCGGGCTACGCGTAATGAGGGTAACTGTTCCTATGTATCTATGTAAATAAATAAATAATAAATATTGGGGACACCTTACACAGATCAACTTAGCCCCAAACTAAGCAAAGCTTGTAATGGGTGCTAAGCGACGATATACATACTTAAATAGATAAATACATACTTATATAAGTTATATACATAGAAAACATCCATGACTCAGGAACAAATATCTGTGCTCATCACACAAATAAATGCCCTTACCGGGATTCGAACCCAGGACCGCGGCTCAGCAGGCAGGGTCACTAAGACCGCGTCTTGTTTTACGCCTTAAGTTGTGGTTTATACCTCTTCTTACTATGTTGTTTTCTGTATTGAGGGCCGCCTTTAGATACTGGACCTCTGCATCAGAGCCTCGAGCTCTCAGCGTTCGTGAACGGTCCCCGGCGGCGCGGCGCTCGCGGCCAATCCGCACACAAGGGCATTGTTGCCATCCCGAAATGGCTTCACTCGCGGCCATAACTTTTATTACATCTCGTATGCTGGCTCACATTTTATGTGCCTTGCAACTATAAAGATTGTTCTGAAGAAATATCAAGTCACGTTGTGCTTTTGGGATGTGCTTGGATTCCTTGAAATTGCTTGCTTGACATAACAAAACAGGATCATATTTTATTTGAACTTCAATAAGCAAGATATGTTCGTGAGCGGATTATAATTATCTGATGTAAACCGCTAAGTGACTTCTGCTGAATCAGCCCTTCTTAGGCCTTATTTGCCTGTAAAAGTCTATGGACACAACCGCAAAAGCTGAAACGCGTAGCTGGAAACTTCCACCTTCATGTATCTACCTATGTTTATTCACTATACTCGTAATCAGTCGGCTAGACTAGAGGTTACTTTCTTCCAGGCCTGCCGCTTTACTAGGCTGATTAGTAAGACTGTTTCTATTATCTCTTTATACAATAGTAAGCACACATGCCCTCTAGGTGTGGTGTGTGGTGGAGCCTTTACGACTCCTTTAACGGTCGTTTTACAGCGACGCACGCAGCGTCAGCGGCTCGCAGCTGAGCCCGCATGTCATTAAGACACCGAGGAAGTCAATATATACGACCATTACATACTATGTCGGCCTATTGGTGGAGTAGAATTTCAAAATATATCGTCAGTCAGCCAGACGTAAGTATTTCTTAAAACTTAGCAAAGTGCGGCTTGCATCCAGCATAGGGCTAGGTAAGATTGTGACTCTTCTATTCCAAAAGTCCATCCCACATAAGCCAAGCCTGCACGCGAGGACATCTGCAATTTATTTGCATCTGCATACGGCCCAATACGGGTATAATGATCATTAAACAACAACACTAACAGCTAGCGGTGAGCAAATGGACGCATACGGGGCAAATTGACGTTTATTATTACCCAGGATAGTATAAGTTTCTAATGATACATTAGGAAAAAAATGGATGGAATGAATTTTTAAGTTTTTTTTTGTCAATTATGCAAACCGTTTTACCGCATTCATAGGTACCATCTCTATTAGTAATTTTTGGCGTCGCCGCTAGCCCTAGGTATATATATCGCTCCTAAAGATTTCATCAAATGATAAATAGTAGAATGAAGTCCAACATAAAGACGTGCTTTAAGTTTTTGATCAAGTTAAAAAATAACTGAGTGATTATCGTATCCTGCACAACTAAGCGTACAGCCTGTGCGAAACGAACACGTGTTTTAATTAAATGAGTTGTCATGTCAATCGCTATTTATTATTGCTCGCTTCATTGAACAAGATATTTATGACACATGATTCAAATTATAATTTCAACTGGCACCAGTAGGTAATCCTGCGTGAGCGCTGCATGGCCCGCGTTTCCTGCCATCCTGCCCCATGCATCGCAAATTGCACTAATCCTATTAGATTAATTGGACAATGCGTTTGGTTTATTCGCGCGGGACGCCGCGTGTTCCCCTCGACGCAGCGATCGGGAAGCTTCGGGCTCGGGCAACCAGGGTACCGTGACCCCGAAACAGTTGAAACTGAGCTCATCTACCTTTCCTTGGTGCCTTTTCGTACCTGGTACCTTTTGAACATGAAAAATTAACAGTTCACATACAGAGCATCTACTGTTTTTACGTTTTAGTGCGCGTTACTCAATAACATAAACGGCAAAATAAATGACTGTCGTAACGTGTTCTAAATTTTCTGAAAGTCATGGTAGAGAGGCTCATATGTGTAGCTTCTACATTGAGATAAATATAAATACATCCAAGAGTGTGCAAGTCAAAGCTATGAGCGTTTGCAGGTCTATTTGGTAGTATACATGTATAGTATTTAAGTAATTTTAATATGGCTGTACACCCATACGAGCACTGGGTGGAGAGTTTTTGGTTTGGGAGCGACTAGAATGTAGCGCCTAATCCGGTGAGTTGTACTTGTACTGCACTCATTCAATGTTAACCGAGTGAGGGGCTTTAGCAACAAAGCTTAATAGGACCAGTTGCACCAAACAACCGTTTATCGATGATAGATATCGCAATGGCAGTTCGCAATCATTTTCCTTTTTATTTCAATAAAGGATGCCAAAGTACGAACTTCTTTCGTGCATAATTCTCCGATTACACACGTCTCAAAATGTAGACATTCATTTACGATACAACTAACATTGTCTAAACCTTCACCAGTAAGGGTGTGGCTTATTAAATCGCTCTTGCGATAAAAGCATTCATCACACGTATGAAACCGTGACAGCTGTCAAACACCGTGTCACGACACGAAGTAGTGAGAGGCGCGGTTTGAACCGGTTGGTCTGGCAAATTATCTTGAACCGTGGTGTAGTCGGGATCTCTTGGGAGAACTAGAAGGGTAGAATTGGATAACAAACATAAAACAAGGGGTGCCTTTGATGCTGTCAAATTTTACACCACCCATTAACTTAAAAAAATAATCGTCTTTGCACAAAAAAGTCCAGCAGAATAAATTTAACTATCACAAACAAACTGTCAGGGTCTAAAATAAAAACACATATGTACCATAATAGCCTCTAGCAAAACATTCAAAAAGCATCCAGAAAAAAATAGGCGTAGATAAATCTGATGATTCGTGACGCAGCCAAGTTTAACCCAAATAAATTGAAGTTAAATATCATAATAAATAAAATACATCCCATCTGTTCCAAACTCTTTGCAGAATTGAAATATGTAGTATAGATTTTTCCTGTCAATTTGGCATATGTTTTTTGTTTAGTTATAAATTGTCATTGATTGTGTTTGGTTTTGTAATCTCATAATATTTATTAAATATACATTTAAAAGGTAAACAGCAGTTATCATTCGTAATTAGTTCCATACAGTCCATCTCCGTCTTTTTCACCATCCAAGAACCAAAATGAAAAACCCCCTTTGAAAAAATAAAAGAAAGGAAACCAAATAACCGCCCCTTTCCATTAAGGCAAGTTTAGTTTCTTTGAACTTTGCATTCGCAAGCATTTCAATAACAATTCAGAAATCACCGGCACAAGTGACGGGATAATAATGTCTGGGGATTCTTATTGGGGTCCCAAACCTCCGAGCAACCAGCGTAACTGGGCCGTCGCCGTCGGACATGACACGAATGCTAGTACATAACATAAAAGTTTCCGAAGGTCCTCTCTGTCTGTTATTGAATCAATAGGGATCGGCAGCAGCAGCGGTGCAGGTAGTGAGTTCATGTCTCAGCCAAATCAGTATTTTTTCTACTCTTTGGCTTAATTGGAACATCAGTGTAAATATCTTTTGAATTTATTTAGTGCTCTAGCTGTTATCCTACGTGCGTTTTCACATTATCCGATCCGATATCGGATATCGGAAGGATTTCAAAGGCAAAAATGGCGGCTTAAATGTATGGGATATCGGTCCTACTTCCGATATCGGATCGGATAATGTGAAAACGCTACTTGTATTTTCCAATTACCTATGTTTTAAATGTAGATATGATATGCTTCTAATTGTTTGAAATGACTGAAGGTGGAATTTTGTGTTTTATAGCTATAATGATGGCTAATTGTCTGCCCCAAAATATTCTTAATTTTCTCTACCAATAACGATACTTTAGGTAAGTGTATACTTGATTACAATACAATCTTTCATGCAAACTCTAAATTATAATTAGATATTTCACGTATACTGGTGCTTGATCCTCAACAGCTAGGTTAGCATCAGCACGGCGCCCCCTGTGTTTGTTTAGTCGCGCCAGGGGAGGCCGGGCCAGAGCAGACCGGCCTGTTATGATTGGGATATTGAATTTCGCGGGCCTTTGTAGAATAAACACGGCGATTAACAGTGTTTGTTTAAATTATCATAACAGTTGGGGCTGACAGGACGAATACAAGTAAAGGGAATTATAAAATAAACGATTTATCATCAGAGCATGCCCTGCAATTATTTACAAAAACAAACTATATTACAACGTGTGTGTAAAAAATGATTTCAAAATTACGTCCACATCATAATCAACGTAATACGCCTATATCGTTTTCACGCAATAAAATAAACAAAATACAACAAACTCATGTAAAGAAACACTCTATTGTATCACCGAAGACAAACACGGAATAAAGCAGAAGGAACATTAGTAGTACGAGGGGTGATCCAAAAGTAATGATAACTGAATACTTTTTGCATCGGATTAAAATAAATAGGTATGCCGTTACTGTCCACAAAGACTCCTTAGTAAATAAAAAAAAATAAAAATAAAAAATATGTATCTGTCAGAGAGTTGCATTTGTTTTTTCACGAGCAGTCGGAACAATATCGCAAAAATGGAGAAAACTGAGGTGAGAGCGGTTATTAAATACTTCTGTTTGAAAAAAATGTGTACTAAAGATATATACGCTGAATTAGTGGGAACACTGGGGAGTCCGCTCCGCCGTATTCTACAGTGGCACGCTGGTCAAAGGAGTTTAACTTGGGAAGAACATCCACTCAAGATGAACACCGCGAAGGCCGTCCATCTGTCGCCCTTACTGGAGAAAACGTAAAAAAAATTAATGATCTCGTTTTAACAGATAGAAGGATGACTATCAGGCATCTAGTTGAGCTCACAGGCATCTCGTATGGCAGCATTCAAAGAATCTTAACTGATGAATTACATATGAAAAAAGTCTCCGCTCGTTGGGTGCCTAGAATGTTAACGGCTGAACAAAAGAAAATACGTTGTGAGATTTCGAAGTCTAATCTTGAAAAATTTCAAACTGATCCCGAAACATTTTTGCGTCGGTTTGTAACCATGGACGAGTCTTGGATCCATCATTTCGATCCTGAGACCAAACAGCAATCCATGACCTGGAAGCGAGCGTCGTCCCCTACACCGAAGAAATTCAAGGTAGCAAGCTCCGCTGGTAAGGTCATGGCTTCAGTGTTTTGGGATGCTGAGGGAGTCATAATGATCGAATACCTGGAAAAGGGAACCACTATTACGGGCTCCTACTACGCTGACCAAATACGCAGATTGAGAGAGGCAATCAAAGAAAAGCGGCGGGGTAAACTTCGAGCTGGCATCCTGTTTCACCAGGACAACGCACCGCCCCACAAGGCCGGTGTTGCGATGGCTGCCATCCGTGATTCAGGGTTCGAATTGCTGGAACACCCCCCATATTCGCCAGACCTAGCCCCCAGCGACTTTTATCTCTTTCCACGGCTGAAGGAAGATCTTAGAGGCAACAAATTTTTGAATGATGGCGAGGTAATGGCCGCTGTGGAGGCATTTTTGGAGGGTCAAGAAAAAGATTTTTTTTTTAAAGGAATTCGTAGTCTGGAGAAACGATGGTCCAAGTGTGTAGACTTGGAAGGAGATTACGTAGAAAAATAAATTATTTTATTAAACATTTTATGTGTCTTTCATACTGATTATCATTACTTTTGGATCACCCCTCGTACAGAGGCGTCCGATGACATCGGGATCCCGGGGAAAAAAATACCAAGATCCTTTGAGGACTATTACGAGAATCGACTTTTAGAAGAAAAAGCCTAGGTACCTATCCACAGGCACACTAATATTATGAATGGGAAAGTGTGTGTGTCTGTTTGTTTGTCCGTCTTTCACGTCAAAACGGAGTGACGAATTGACGTGATTTTTTAGGTGGAAATAGTTGAAGGGCTGGAGAGTGACATAGGCTACTTTTTATCTCTTTCTAACGCGAGCGAAACCGCGGGCAAAAGCTAGTATCTATATAAAGCTCCATCGTCATATCACAGGCATCCTATGCGAAACAACCCGTCGGCGTCGATCGTTTTGCAAAGCGCTGTCACTCTCAGCACTCACAGCGGGCTCTGGCGGCTCAGCATTCTGCTCCGAAACTGCCTCCCCCAGCCTCCCCTTCAATACTCTATACGATTTTATTGTTACTGCCTTTACATTGCTGAAGTGGAACTTTGAAGTGCTACTCTGCAACTCGGTATATTTCTTTATTAAAATCCTACAATGTGCACCAGGACACGTAAAGCAGCGTAAAAATATTGACGTTGAACTTAAAATTTATTTTATTATTTGGTAAGTACCAGGTATGTACTCTTATCTACTCTTATGTTACGTCCAATAGGTATGTTATTAGCACTGGCCTAAATAACTAACGTAATACGTGAATTAGTTCAGTGGACCGCAATTTCCATTCGTATAGGCTCGTGTCTCGTAATCACACAACCGCTGCATTTGGCAGTGGCTGGTCTGGCTACACCGTCGCGGTTAACGCAGCGTGCGCCTACAACCTACAGCTAGTGATGGGCAGCGGGAATGTTCCCACTCTCGGGATTCCAACCAACGTTCTGTCTTAAAACCGCGCCGTTAGCCTTATCGCAGAGTGTGCGTTGAGTGCAACTTCCAGAAATGTTGGTCGATAATTATTGTGAAAATGCAAATATAAAACGTTCCCAGTAAACCGCAGCCAAATAACAACAGATGGGCGGTTCTCAGGGATGACGTTCGGTGCCTGATTTCGGTGCTGATTTTTATTTACTACTTTATTGATATGTCAGTCAATTTACTAAAATCTAGCCTAAATATAAAAAATATTGGTGGTGGAGGCCTCCATTAGAACCTTATAGTTTGTAAGAAATCTGACATTTTAAAATCACCGAAATTATGTATGGGCACTGTAATCAATTTGCCCCACCGAATTCAATTTTTTACACATTATTCCACATTTCAACTTAATATATAGAACTTATTATTCAATTTAATGATATTTTTCATTTTAATTCAATGACAGGTCATGTAAAAAGGCTCATAATCGCGCAATTTTACTAAATTTAACATGGTAATATGCTAGTCATTATCGAGTAGAGAATTTTGTACCCATAGAGTGGCTTAATTTACTTAGAAACATACTTCTATGTTTTTACAAGGTATATCCTACTATTTAAGTATGAAATATTAGAAAATAATGGACATTTAATCAGTTTACAACGTGGCAATCGAAGTCAGTGGTCAGTTTTTTTGATATCGGTGGTCAAAAAATCCACCGAAACCACGGAAATCAACTCCACTGATATCAAATTTTATAGCTTTTTTGGAGATAACTGCAATAGCATGCATGATACAGAGGAGATGTTATAATGACGTAATAACATACTTTCAAGGATTTGTTAGTACCTTACATAACATAACGACAAATGGACCTAAACTGTGGGAGTAAATTGCTCCACCGAATCTTAAAAAACATGGGACCAAACCCTGCGAACGACTGAGAAACCTTCAAAAAGTCCCATTTATAAAACGGTACTGCATCTCCTCTACACTGAATGGTTAAAACATAGCTAAAACTAACTATATTTGTGCTACTACGTCCCTGATCTACTAATTTGTAAGAGTAATGTCATGTTTATAAAATTACACCGAAATCAGTCACTAGCGCGGGACACATGGTAAATTTGTCTTTACTCGATGAGTTTAGCTAACATATTATTTTTATACAGAAAATATGATAGGTTAACTAATACCTTATACGTGAATATCTATAACAACTGCGATCAATAACTCCATTTTGAGTTATGATTTTTTGTTATGCAAATTCTGAGTGCGGGACACGCCCACCGACGGTCATTTTTTGCATTTAATATTTTATTACTCATATCATACAAATAATAAATAAATAATGTTAAGGTGTACCAAATAGAACAGAGGCTAAAGATTATGCCTGATTTAATTCAGATTATTAGAACAGTCCGTTCTGACGTTTTTTGCCTCGGACACGTAAAAACGCGCCTCCTGAGAAATGCCCAGATCCTAATCATACTGTTGTCCTGCCTGTTATGTTCTTGCCGATGACCAACTGGCGTACGAAGAGTAAAAAGAACGGGTCTGCTTGGCGGTGTACAGAGACTTTACTAGCGGTTAATGAACTGGTACCTAACCTTTATTCCCATTGACTACTGCAATGGCACAGTGGAAAATTAGGAATATACTCGGTCCGTCTCTAAGCGCGCAGCTCCGCGGATAGGATTGGTTGGGCCCTTGATTGTGTTCCCTTCGTGCCAAAAGTGGCTTTTAGCGCGATGACCCGTGAACGATATTTGGCTCCGACTCTTACCAATATCGTACTTTGAAACGAGTTTTTATTTGTAATAATGTACAGTATTAAGCACTATAAATGTTTATAGAAAAAGGCACATATTTCCTTCTTGTTATGTAGTATTACTTATTATGGAGAAAGAAATCTAGTCGAGCTTCAGCAGACATGTCGCTGGCGATACGTCATGCGTCGTGGAATAAAATTGTCGCATTGTTATAGAGCCGAAATGAGAGAGTGAAATGTATGTTTTACTCACAAGAGTAGAATATTCTAGAATACATAGATAGTCCTCATATCCGAGACCAGTGAACCCGGGGGCAGAAACACACATTTTTATAATTATAGGAGGCTTCAAACGCGCTGATAGGATCTCCGTATAGTACCTCTACCGCTCCGATATATTTAGCGACTGTAAGTGCGTTGTCGCCGTTTGACAGTCTTTGAAATTGGGATAGAGATAATCTTTTCTTGAAGGTTTGAACTCTTCAAGGTTATAAATAATAAATAAATATAAATATTGAGGGACCACATAGAAATATTACATAAAGAATGATAGTTTCCATACAACTCATCGGCCAACAATGAAGCCAAAACACGATCGATGTGTGCGTGGAACGCTCAAACTGTTTTACGCTCACCCCACGCACACATGCATACTTTTATAAAAATGTTGCCAGAGAGGTGAAAATGTTTTACACCTCGAAGTTGGGAGTTTTTACAAAGTCGTACTTGGTCATAGTAATTAATTACTAATAATTTTAGTGTTTTCCATGGAAATTCGAAGTGGGATTTTTAAAAGTCAAATGGTGAAATTGAATAACTAATAATTTTAGTCTTTTGTTCCAAAATAATTGCTGTAAGTAAGATTATTTAAAATTGTTGCAAATGGTTGAAATGAATAAGCCAATAAATTTAATCAGTCTTTTATTTTAAAAATACCTATACATATTAAGTACTTAATAAGCACGAAGTCTTTTATATGAGACATCTTTTGCGCCCGCTGTCACTGTATCTTAAACAGACATTTAAATAAAATACTCCATTGTTTTCTACACTAAATTTATAAGAGTGTTTTTTGATATTTGTATATAAATAATACAAAATTATACATTTAATTAGGAAGTGTTTGTTACAGTCTGTGTTGTTTAAAATTTTCTAATCCAGTTCTGGGAAGGTTGCATGTTAAAAAACCTAAACATTTGAGAGATTTGGAACTATCGGTTCATTTTTTAGCTGTCAATGCTGTCGAACGTATTAGGTTCGTTATTCGTGTATGTATTCGTTCGTGTTAACTTATAAAATTTGATTATACGAGTGCTTATTTTGATACTTTATTATTAAGATTGTATTTATTGTGTATTTGGTGACATGCGGTGGACTGTGAGTACTGCAATGGACCAGAAAGAGGTAGGATCAAGTGTTTTGCAAAAAACACCGTAACATAGACCTCTAAATGTAAATGTAGGTAGATAAAAATAAAACAAAATAACTTATATTGGCCTGTTACGATCTCGTTATGGTACAAATTCATAACATCTAATATTTGTACTAATAAGAAAGGTTGACCACGACTGCTTCTTTGTTGACCAAATTTCTAATCCTAAAAAAATGAAGTAATATTAAGATATTATTTATTTGTGTTATGAGCACAGATATTGTTTCCTGAGTCATGGATATTTTCTATGTAGGTATATAAGTATTTGTATATTATATATATCGTTGTCTGAGTACCCACAACAAAAGGCATCTTGAGCTTACCTTGGGACTCAGTCAATCTGCCAGCCAGTCTATAATATTTATTTATTTATTTAATTCCTTGAAACTGTAGCTGCTTTTTAAATAATTGGCGCTTCGATGTGGCGTTCTGCTTTAATGTGGCGTTCCTGATCATATTTTAGGACGAAAATATATCTAATTCTTGCCTAGTTTGAGAGTTACTTTACTACCAAAGATCAGCCAAGAGCGTGTCGGGCCACGCTCAGTGTAGGGTTCCGTAGTTTTCCGTATTTTTCTCAAAAACTGCTGAACCTATCAAATTCAAAACAATTTTCCTAGAAAGTTTTTATAAAGTTCTACTTTTGTGATTTTTTCATATTTTTTAAACATATGGTTCAAAAGTTAGAGGGGGGGGACACTTTGTTTTCCTTTAGGAGCAATTATTTCCGAAAATATTAATGTTATCAAAAAACGATTTTAGTAAACCCTTATTCATTTTTAAATACCTATCCAAAAATATATCACACGTTGGGGTTGGAATGAAAAAAAATATCAGTCCCCATTTTACATGTAGGGGGGGGGGTACCCCAATAAAACATTTTTTTAATTTTTTTATTTTTGCACTTTGTCGGCGTGATTGATATATTTGGTATACATATTACATATTGGTACCAAATTTCAGCTTTCTAGTGCTAACGGTTACTGAGATTATCCGCGGACGGACGGACGGACGGACAGACAGACATGGCGAAACTATAAGGGTTCCTAGTTGACTACGGAACCCTAAAAAAGCAGGCACTTACTTTAGAAAGGACCGTACCACGGCGTAATTTCCGCAAGCCGTTTTTACTAATGTACTTGTCTTGCTCATTAAAATGGAGCGAGCATACACGACTATGTTTAGTAGGCTTCCACATAAAATCGTTCCTGTTTTGCCGGATTGTCTCAATCCATTTCGCAGATAGAAGCGGATCAGTCGGAAATCTAAAACGAACATCATGCTAAAATTCCTAGCTATAATTAGAATTTTGATAAAACAACAAAATTTCTGTCTTTGACAAAATTAAAAAAATATATATTCATTTTAAAATGTATTTTTTTCTTTAAATATACATACAAAGAACCTAACATTGTTAATACTTATATTTAAACATCATTTGGCGAAAAAAGAAATCATTGGACTGGCAACATTTATAAGAAATGGCGGACGGCGAAAATTTCAATTTTAGTATTTACAATTCCGTAAAAATATCACATTAAACTCTGTACTTACGCGTGGAATGTAATGTCAGGCGGTTTCTTAATATTATTTGTTGTGTTCTTATCACACAAGTGCGAAAAAATTTCGCACTTGGCATGGCTACAGTAGGATGTTCGGAAACACCATCTGGAGTTATTAATCTAAGATAATACATTTCAAAATTAGGTGACACTGGTCTTTCCAGTTTCTAATTTGTGATTCGAATCAACTTCATCGCTTTTACCGCTTTTTCGACACACCATTTTCGGGAGTAGAAAAGGTGCGAATCTTGAATTTTGTATGGCAAAGTCAACTCTTTGTACTTATACATTAGAATTTTCAGCTAACGTGGATTGCGCAATACGACAGAGGTGGAATGGAATCCCTTGACGCAGCTGGCAGTTGTAATATGGAGTGGAGCAGATAGCACGGTCACGCGCCGGCCGCCGGCGGCGCCGACGGCGTCCGGTCCGCCGTCCGGTCCGCCGTCCGGTCCGCCGTCCGGTCCGCCGTCCGGCCGTGATGCCGGCTAATCCCAGCGGATCCCCACCTCACACAGCGAGACGAGACTCTCACACGGGGTGGAATAGTGCATGGGGATATCTAGATTTTTGAGTTTGTTGAGTTTGGGAATTAAAATTCGTACCTCAGGTCAATTGTACAAATTTAAGACCACCTATTAACCAATCACATGCACAAACTTTCTGAGGGAGTCTGAGAAACTTAATTGATTACAATATTATTTATTTATTTATATGGGATAAGTGGCGTACTAAAAGAGAGGCCTATGCTCAGCAGTGATAACGGGCTGATATGATGATAATGATGAATGGATATTGGATACCGGCTGATTATACTTATTATATACTAATAGGATAACTTTTTTTTTATACGACGTCAATTATTCTATTTATTCTATCCTGTATAGTCACTCCATCCACAAGCGCGTTTGGCTCGGCATCTTTATCATCATTCCACTTCAATAAATCCAACATTCACGTTATTTCATTTCGTCTCACTCACTTCCTTGCAACTCGACTGAAGAGTGAAGGACGCGGAACGATAGTTTGGCGAAAGTTTACATTGTCATTCTGCCGGCTTTCTGCACCTCCGTCAAATATGCAAATGGCGGTAAATGATTGCAAATAGTTGTAAATCGATGGGCAAAGTGGAGCGAGACGCGCGCCAGAGTTAAATGCGTAGCTCATCTTCATCGTCGCCACGATCCTGAGGATCGGACAATTTGCACAGAACTCTCTCATTCTGGCACCAGAACTCACTCATACAGGGCACATGCCATGCGTCGCGTACAGTTCCTACTTAAATAAGTTTCAGCTGAGTGCAGGCCATCATGCCACAGAATTATAATATGGTTAAACTGTGCCAGCGCATGCATCTGAGCAAGTCTGATGAGCCTTCCAGAACTGCTGGCTGGTGTTGTCACGATTACGGTTTAAAACTTCAACGGGTGTGCGCCGTGGAGCTTCATAGAAATTTCCCGTGATGGCTTCAGAAGTGGGATGACCTCCTTACCGTTTTCTTAAAGTACATAAGGAATCTACCCGTTTCCTTGCACTCTGGCTCGGTCGTGACTGCACGCTGTAGAGACGTGACTTATGGCGGCATCTGCCGGCAATTTGGGGGCATTAGCGACCGCGGCCCGCGGTTGTGACATCTCTGTTGATTGAGACAAACGCAATTAGCATTCTAGGGAAACTTGGCTACTATACTGTGGAAAGTCTACTGCGGTTTTTTCGTTGTAATGTTGTTGACGTTGCGACGGTTTGGAGAGCAGAAGAATCTTCCTCTTTTACACAAAAAGCCTTATGATCCTTATCGCCCAACCCCCAATCTCTGGTGTTTTAGATAAACCAAATTAGTATTCAAAAGGAAACGTCTCACGGTACGACATTACTCGCTTAGATCTCTTCTTTGATTAGCAATATAGGCTTTAAAGGAAATAATATTGTTATCTGCAGATTTTTCCAAATTAATAAACCTTGCAGAAGTAGACATCAGTTTGTAGCAAGAATAACACGGTTAGATACAGATATGTGATAAAGAAATTGTTACCTGTGAAGTTATTACCTGTGGATGTCACTGGCTGCGAATATGGGTCGTAAATGACAGGTACTCCGAGTACTCTTGTTGGCAGGACGCCAAGTTCCCGCCACCGCCACCGGCGGCGTGTTGTTCGCGACAGTGTACTCTCCTAGCGCCACACTACTCGGACTTGCTGCAGTAATTACAAGTATTACAACCAATCTTTCAGTACGTCGTTAGGTTAATGAGTCATTTTTTTAAACGTTTAAAACATTTGTAATGTGGCTGCTTGTGTTTTGGATGAATAAAAGAAAAACTTTAAAGTTTTCGACAATGAGAATAGCTGGTGGAATAGAATATTGTGATCCTTCAAGCTATTTATATTCGCTTCAAGTTTTCACCTCGAGAACCTTAATTACTTTCTCTGAACGTACCCATTTTATCTCCGTAGCAAATAGGTGCCTGTACCTACGCGTAAATAAGACAAGGTAATCAGAAACTACCTTCAATAAAAGAGCGTAGGGATATACATATAAGTTCAATAGAGGAGCGTTACTACTTACTCTATTTTTAACCCCCGACGCAAAAACGACGGGGTGTTATAAGATTGACGTGTCTGTCTGTCTGTGTGTGAGTCTGTCTGTGGCATTGTAACTCCCGAACGGATGAACCGATTTAGATCTAGTTTTTTTGTTTGAAAGCTGAATTATTCGGGATTGTCGGGAGTGTTCTTAGCCATGTTTCATGAAAATCGATCCACTATGTCGGGGGTTTATCCAAAATTTTAATTATTAGAGGTAGACGCAACGCACTTCCAATTTAGTGTTTCCAGCACGGAAAGCGTTGCTTACCACCAGGCCGTGTGATCATGAACATTCCACTAAAAAAATATTCCTTATTTAAAATAATTTAAATCATAACAAACGTGTCCGTGTAAAGGTTAAGTTTGATGGCATTTGTCCCCAAACGGGCCGTAACCCCACGACGGCCCGTCACGTTGTCCCGCGGCACGCACGGCAGGGGCAGCGCACGTGACGCCGTGACGCCGTGACGCCGTGACGCCTCCGCGGACTCGCCTCGACAAAGACATACAACTTACGAGGAAAGGTCATTCGTTGACGAGTGGGCGCTAAGAGCTATTTTTAAATTAGTTCAAAGTGTTGACCAAACACATAAAGATTATTAAATTGACACGATGAAATAAAAATAAACTGCAACAGTTAATTTCCAGTAGGTATGTAGTTATTAACATTTTTTGGGAAGGAAATGACCGATTCCCCAATTTCTCGATAAAAACCCAAGTATGAGGAATTCCTTTCTGGATATTGGCAATGCGTAGCGTGACTACAAGTATTTTCTCTTGCGAAGTCTGGACAACCTATCTACTGATCCTTATTCTAAGTACTGCCGCCAACGTTATCTCCCGATCGTCCCCGACTGTCAAACTGCAGGAAACTACAAGCGACTGCGCTCCGACTGCGCTGCGACTGCGACTGTCGCAGCACAAACGCAGCCGTTTGCTCAGCAGTTTAATCACTAACGCGGCTGTTTGCTGTCTGTCAAACTTTGTTCCAGCTCGCTGTGGATTGGATCAAGTTAAAGTGGAGCAGGTTCTTGCGGCTTTTAACATAATATTTGTATTGCATTTTAGAGCCAGCTTTAATACAGTCACTGCACAAAACTTCCACGCGTTATTCAGAGGCCAGAGTCTCTTTAGAACTTTCATACTTACTTAATTTGTTTTCAAGATGCATCGATAAAATTTAACCATAATACCAGCACGGGAAGCATGGTCGCGCGATAGACGATAAAATATCAGGCCGTCCCTATCGCACTTACAAATAGTGCGAAAGGGACGGCCTGCTATTTTATCACTTATCGCGCGACCATAATTGCCTGCCTGCACGGGAAGCATGGTCGCGCGATAGACGATAAAATAGCAGGCCGTCCCTATCGCACTATTTGTAAGTGCTGTTTCATAAACTGACAAATTAATATAATGTTTAAACACTTTAAACTTTATTTATTATTTTATTGTATTGTTGGAATTACCAGATTTTTGGAGTTCTTTATCGGGAGTTACAATATTAGGAATGGAACCCACCGCTACTGTTTACATTACACAACGCGGGTGGTAATAAAATCGCAATAACATTAAGCTGGCATCTGTATTGTCTTATAGAAAATCTCGTTGCTCTAATTACACGCTACACGAGAAATACATAAATAAGTACATCAATATTAAAACACTTTTAGTACTGCACCTACTTGCATAATTTCCCTGTAAATTCAGCATTGACTCGTCTCGGAGCGAGGCATGGCACTCTGCATTCCAAATGCCAGCGTTGACAAACATCGAGGGCGCGCGCGGGTTCTGTGACCTCTCGCGTCTAAACGGACTGTCTGAGCAAACACAAACGACCAGATAACTATTTAACACTCCGTTTACACGACACTAGTGGATCGGTCACTTATAGGACCAGCTAATAAGTGTCACCATAAACTACTTCTAAACTACTTCCAGTAGAAATAATTTAACGAACCTTGAAACTAACCCTTAAAAGGAAGTTAATCCATTCAAATGTTAGAGAGTGTGAGCAATGTGAATGTCACCTCACAGATTTCATTCCAAATCTAGAGCAGAACCGAACTGGGGAAGTGCAGTCACGTGCGATAATATGTTACACAAACAAACGCCGCAAAATTATCTGACACGATCTTATTTGCAGACCAGTAAGATAAAAACGCAGCCAAAGACCCTAAAGCCCTAATCATAGTTCAGTGTTTCTCCCGTAGAGTAAGATTGTCACAGTTCAATGAGAATGTGGAGTGTTATAGTCGGCAAAATGCCTATCATCAGGTAGGCTGTATGTTTGTAAACTACCTACCGAGTACCGACGTAGCACAAAAAAATCACAGTGCTTGTAGGCTATCACAACTCCGCTATTTAATATTGTGGCGGCTATTAAAATGATTACGTTCGGTCACGTTCGGTACACTTCACAAGTGGATGCATTGCAAATAAGGGCCCTCCCACTAACCGGTGCCGGTGTCGCTGTAGAAATACTTTCGGCCATTAAACTCGAGCGCCGCCAAACTGCCTCCATTATCGATTCTGCGCCGCTCGTGAACCCATTCACACACATTTGGCACCAGGATGCGACGCGGCTATGTGACGAGCGTCATTCGACGATGGGTGATTTACCTACTATATATGGCCCGTCATTAGTTTTAGTGTTGTAGTAGTACACCTACCAATTTCTTCGTTGACATTTCGTTAGAATAGAACGTAGTCTTCTTTGGTCACAGGCCTTGCACGCAAAGCCTATTCGATGTAAGTCTTGAAACTCTTGAGCCTTATTTGAGCTTTATTTGATCAGCGACTAATTCCACAAGTCTCATATCACCTAAACGCCGTAACTCCTCTTAAAAGTTGGGACAAGTCGACGTCACGTGACTTTGGGGAGACTTGCAAGAATACGGCAAAAAACCCTAGAACGACGCCGTGTCCTTAACGCCTCTTACGACCGTGAACAGTTTCAGAAACAAGAAAGCTAAGTAAACTTAGTTACGAAGTATCTAATAATATTTTACATTTCACTCATTTTCGTTAAAATCTTTTGGGTTAATTCGCTTTTTAGATGGTTCTAAATCTCGCATGCCGTTAGATAAGTTACTTTAGAAGTAAACTACATGGCAAAGGAAGAAAGAAAGTGTAACTTGCAAAGAATCGAATATTTATATTCTTGAACCGTCTAAATGGGTCTTTAAACAGGCTTTCAGTTGCATTGCAAAAGTGTAATTTAAATGAAGTCAATGTAACTAAAGACCCGATCGATCTCATCAAAATTCAAGCGGGACAACGTCGGCAACGAATGTTCTTACCGGTCTCGCGGTCCCGGGTTCAAGTCTGCTCAGGTGCAACTTTCATTTCGCTTTCCTGGTACCCGCTGTGTCCTGTTCACGTGGGGGCATACTGTTGTGAGCTGAGCGAGTGCGGGTTTTGAGTTTTCGGCGAACCAGTATTGGCAAGTATACACACACAGTAAAAAAGTCAGCATGCTTAAATCTGCCTTATTGGAGAAGTACCTATTATATTGCAGAGAAAATATAATAGAAGCTACTGCTTCAACTATTTCCAATTAAGCTCAAGAACATAGGGTATAGTTTTACCTTTTCATCGTTTATTATCATTCCACACAGACAAAATATAAAATGAGAGCCGAGATGAATCCGCACACAACTCGCCATTGAGCGGGTAGCAAACGGAATGACGCTCTTCGGCGTACATATTATAACAAATCATGTTGATATACTAGTACTAGGTAGACGTACACGCTCTCACACATGCTTTCCCTTGTGAGAATTCAGGGAGTCTACAAAGGTATAATAAACACATGTATGACTAAACCATAATGATGTCGATATAATTCACTGTGAGTCTGCAGTCACTCAATGTTTTAGGATGGACCCTTTTTGTACCTATCAGCTGTAGCCCGATCGGGTACGGCTTTATCAATAGCCGCAAGTAAAAATTCAAGTCGCACCCTGCTTTCTAAATTGGGCTTGAAATTCGGCGGACGCGCTCCATGCAACATACCGTACATACAACATCATATGTAATATGTATGGGCGTTGGGCACCGCGCCGCGCCCGTTACATTATGGAGCACCCAGAGCGCTTTCGTGACCATTATTTTTAATTACAAAGAGTTCAAATGTGGCGAGGTGCCCATTAATTGGCAGGTACCTGCTCGGATGCCTGCTGAACATACATAACACCTACGTACTGTAGTCATGCAATGCTGTATCACCTACAACTATTGCGTTAAACTTAGTAAATAAATTGAATCACGTCACTCAAATCATGGCACACATATCACGGAAAGTTTGTAAAAGCTTTGTACTATTTTAATTTTCTCTCCTCAAGGATACAAAGAGAAGACGAGGCTCTTTCCGTTTATTCACAGTGAACCCTGGGGTCCCTGGGGCACAGCGGGCTATTATGTCACTTGTTAAAAAAGACATTTGTTGCATAGTCCTTTATTATGACTGATTACTATTCTCATTCGGACTTTCCCTAGCCTAGTTACCATCCAACTCTCCATCGAGCGTCCTTGTACTACATATATGATATTGTTTACCACCACTGTAATCAGTTTGACATATACTTACAAATAAAACACTTTGGACTTGGACTTTGGACTTTGGACTTTTGTGAGTTTCCCATTGCTAACACCTTTAACTTCACCACAACTCTAAAACCCAGTGTAAGTGCAATTTCACATTATCCGATCCGATATCGGATGTAGGAAGGATTTCAAAGGAAAGATAGCGGCGTAAATATATGGGATATCGGTCCGACATCCGATATCGGATCGGATAATTTGAAAACGCACTAAGACTCATTATACACGCCACCACTCCGTAGGCTGCATTTGTCACGGCGACACGACGCCAGCGAAGCCGCAAGAGTGCCGCCCGCAGCAGCCATGTTGCCTCTGTCTGCACGGCGCAATTTGCGACGTGATGATACGTAGCTGAAAGGGGAGATTTCGGGATTGAGTTATTATGATAGCTATGGTTGCTATGGCAACCTAAGGTGCAACATAACATATCTCAATTTCAATGTCACTTTATTTTGGAAAATCGGCGACTCTATAGACGATAGACGAATTGTTGGCGTGCAGTTCCTGTACAATACAACTTGCAGATCAAGCGATTCAGTTTGGCCAATTTGTTCTATCGGATCTTATTGAGTAGGTTATTGTCAAATGCCGCATCGGGTGTCGCATCGCGTAACATAATGACAGTTTCGACGCAAGACGCCGATCAAAAATGGAAACGTTTAGTTTGGCTGTGCCAATACGGAAGAGCGATAGAGATAGCCTACATATTCTGAGCTATTTTATATAAACTCTATTCGTACCTAATGTTAAACCTTCCTTGAGTGTTATAACACTCTCATAAAGTACTCCTAACGCCACACAAGAAGCCCCCAATCTTAACCGTGTTAGCGAACGTCCCGATCCCGATATCGTTATCTTGTGTCTCGTGCTACTAACGAGATTGCACTAAACACAACTTAGCACCAAACATCAACCATATGCCTTACAGAACAAGGCTTCCAAGCGGTCAGTTAATTCTACCACCGATGGTACTGAGAGCAAAATGTTTCATCGATCACATATGTGCCTTATCTCGGTGCATTAAGGTCTATAAATGAATATCTTGTCTTGTAATTACAGGCTACTGTCGCTTGGCGATACGATCTGGGAGATAAGTTGCCGACCATTTTAAACCTTAACACAAAGATATAGAGTTCAACGATGGTTAGTGCTGAGTGTTGTGTATATTGTACTTGTAGCGAAGCCTTTTACTGCGAAATTAATTGGCGAATAATGGCGAGAAGCTGCAGCCATATTGAAGCAGTGTTCATAGGAAAGATCAATACCAATTTATGTTGTTGTTGTAGTCCTAAGGCACACCAGAGGTGCAAAGGGCCTTCACAAGCTCGCGCCACGCCTTCCTATCTTCAGCGACCCTCGTGGCCTCGCTCCAGCTCAAATCATCCGCTCGTAGCTTACTTTCGACGGACCGCTTCCATGAGTGAACAGGGCGCCCGGAGCCACGGCTTGCATTCTGCGGTTACTTTTAAGAAAAACCAAAGTAGCTGATATTCATATTAGACTCCAGTTGAGATAAATATTGAGCCGATCAATAGAATAACGTGACTATAATGGAATTGAAGTCCAAAAACGAACTACGAAGTCTGGCCGCTTGATCAAAATTCTGGACATAAATAATTATGGCAACAAGAAATACTATAAACCTACTCTGGCGAGCAAAGCATGGAATTGTATTCTTAAACTCATAAAATAGAAACTCTCGCTGGTGTCAGTGTGAGTTCGGATTGGCGATGGCGTGTCAGTGTATGTCGTGCCTCGGTATAATATAAACATGCAGCGTCTAATGGGCCTGCAGTACGAAGAAGTGGAAGGGTTTGGTTACCGACCGGTCGAGGCGCAGGATGGCTGTTTCCCAGTAAGCCTTTCACTTGAACCAATATTTTGGGATCTCTGTAGATTCCGGCTTCGTACAGATGCACATACAGCGACTAATCGACTATAATGGATCCGACGGAGAAGTGGAAGTGTTTGGTCACCGGGCCGGATTGACATGACTGTCGAGTATCTATTTGATAGCGGATCGCACCACTCAAAGTATTTTCTAAGAAATTGGCAGATACGGAGTGTGACCACGTTACCCATATTTCCCTTTGCTTTACTTGATGTGGCCAGGGTATTAGTTCTAATGACGGTTTAGGGCCATCGATCTAAACTACCTAGATGCACCATCATGGCTTAGAATGTGTCCGCAGCAAATTGTGCTTGAAAATGTTCTAAGCACAATTGGGCGGTCAGTAGCGCTTCATCCGCCGTGTCGGCAACATGCCTAAGTGCTCCGTAAAAAAGTGCAAAAATAACACCTTATATACGTTAAAAAAGGATGACGTATCGTATTTCCGGTAAGTAATTGTTAATAATTTTATAATGTTATGCATTTGTGGCCAAAATGACTTCCTAACTTACTAAAAACATTTATTTTCTAGAATAATTAAAGTAAATTCCTTGATTTGGTCTTACGCAGTTTGTCTCTTTCTCTCGCGCTATACTAGTAATGAGCGGACGGCGACAAAAGATGGATGAAGTGGAACATAGTTAAAAATGGAATGATGGAGTCGCTTATTTATATTTTTTGTAAAAGAAGCCTATTTCATATTATTAGTGTATGTATTTATTTATTATTATGGACCAATAAGTCTGAAATAAATGATTTCAATTCAATAATATTAATACATATCTTATAAATTACTTTAATTATAAAAAGAAACAACCCGGGAATAGCAAATTCGTTTTTAAGTAATAAAAAAGGTTTTTATTCCAGATTCCCAAAACAAGACGATGAAAGGGAAAAATGGCGCAAGATTATAGCTGAGGAGCGGAGAGAAGATTTACCCACACAAAGCTTTGATAGAAATTACGTAGAATAATAAATTAATGTCATCATTCAATTCTTCTTTGTTTTAATAGCTACTTAATTCATATTCTCCAAGTGCACCATCCCTCACACACACCACATACAATCCCTCAACTGTTTACCTTCACATAATCGCTACACATACACTCACTACACGCACACACACACATATGTTATATATATTAGACGACCGGTCTGGCTCAGTCGGTAGTGACCCTGCCTGCTAAGCCGCGGTCCTGGGTTCGAATCCCGGTAAGGGCATGTATTTGTGTGATGAGCACAGATATTTGTTCCTGAGTCATGGATGTATCCTATGTATATAAGTATGTATTTATCTATTTAAGTATGTATATCGTCGTTTAGTACCCGTAGTACAAGCTTTGCTTAGTTTGGGGCTAAGTTGATCTGTGTAAGGTGTCCCCAATATCTATTTATTTATTTATAAACATACATACACACACACACACAGTATATATATATATATATATATATATATGTATGTATATATATATATATATATATATATATATATATATATATATATATATATATATATATATATATATATATATATATATATATATATATATATATTTTAACAGTTTTTCGCAAAAATACCGCAAATATCCTCATTCTCGCCTTTCATCTCATAGCGCGACTCCCATGATGCCTCTGTCCATCCTCGTTCCCAATTTAAAAATGGCGTTTAGATTGTTGCAGCGCGAACGAAATTAAACTTATGTTGGTTGCAATAAGACGTAGATTTGTTTAAAAATATGCACACCTGCGATCTGCGGTCATAAAATTTTATGGCTTTCGCGATGATCACATTCATTAATGTCATAACCGCCAATTGCTTGCATTTGAAATTGAACTCTAAGTACTAAGAAATAACGTTGTTTTTGTAAAAAAATTAAAGTAGTTTTTACTACATTGCGAAGTTTTCGTTTGTCAACTAGACGCACACATTTGCAACTAAGCGATCGGACACTTTTGAGTGTCGAATTTGTAGGCGATAGTGTATCTAGGGAAGTTTAAATCGATGTTTAGGGCTTACATTTCGACTGCAATGGCTGGTCGCGCATGGATCCAATTTGCTTGGTTTCTGAGGCGCTTACCTATGTTCGAATTCGAACCGATGGCAACAGCAGCACGATATTATTTTACCCGCGTGAGCAGAACGTCACGTATCTGTATCACGTTTCTTCCTATCTACGGCTGTATGTTTAGTTTGCTTGTTATTAAGGAGACATTCTCGGCGTGTGGTGATATCGGTTCTAGACCAGAGGCCGAATTGTAAAGGAAAATTATCGGAATGGAAAAGTTGATCATCGCGATCGATTCCGGACGGCAATTCGGTAGCGGTGGTTTTGATATGAATTTAAGATTGCATAATATTTTCCTAATTGTATAGTACAGATCATTTTTAAATAGACCGTTCATATTCCGACGAAAAAATTACGTTGCAATGGTAAGTATAAGTAGAGAACCTTATGCTTAACATAATTATAGCAACTTTGTTAATGTTATGAAGTTTTTATTCTAATTTGACCTTTAACAACTTTTATACCGGTCGGCCAATAAGAAATAAATTACTACTAACCATCTTTTAAATAATTCAGTCATCATATAGAAATGTTTTGCAACTGCAAGAAACAAATTATAAATACAAAGTAGGCATAATTAATTCCGCAGAGCGGCATAAAATACAAATTTAAATTAAAACTCATACTTTTGCGGAACTAGAAATGCAAATAAACTGCATTTGCATAAGAAGGAGACACACTCTGTTGACCTGAAGGGTTAGAGTGAGATGCAAGTAGTGGGACACTAATTGAGTTTGTGTTAATCAATTATAATGATTACTTTGACTGAGGGAGAGATAACTTGTCTGATATAGTCGTAACATCTGGAAATACCAGTCTCGTTGTTAAGGAAACTGGAGCACTATTCTTAAGAAATACTTCCACTTACTTTCTGTAGGCATTGTACAATCGCCCTCGAGTAGGGAAATTGTAGTTGAGAAAATCTAACGATCTATGCCAGTGAAAGCGAATCAAATCGAAAGGCCAACTCACCCTGTCTCCGCTCGGCGAACAGCTGGTCGGTACCGACTCTCCTCGATGGCGGGCTGGTGCTGGAGACGTCGCGGGGAGGGCCTTGATCACCTCAATCGACAATTTTAGCGAGTTTTTGATTTTCGCGACGAACGAGCTTGCGCACAGGGCAATGAGCAGCCATCAAATTCGATCTACCTTCAACTGGCTTTTATAAATGTCAAATTAATTCGAAGAAACTACCCTACGTACTGTCGCTAATAGATTTGCGTTCCATTTTACGATATACAAAAAAGGACATGAATTTAAAAATACCTAAATATATACCTAAACTAAAGTGAGTATGGTGTCCGGATCGATCATTCCGCCCACCAAATACGAAGTATTTTAAGAATAAGCTAGTCTATGGGTAAAGGGCACACCTTTACCAGAGGTCGTTGTATTAGACCTGACTGTGACCGAAGTGTGGCTACGCGGGAGGTTCCGTCCTTGCCCGGATGCAACGATACTATACGACCAAGTGACCAATGAAGCGGTTTCAGTTGTTCATCTTTAATTAATACTAATGCGCCGAGCTTGGGCTCATCACTATCCGAATGCCATTTCGCGCGTTGATTTAACGTATGCAAGTACTCTAAATGCCATCGCTTCCAGAAATCGCGGTGAAGTTTCTGTACTAGCTGCCAGCGATTTGAGATGGACATATTCGTTTCGGTGGTTGAAGTGTCCACGAGCGAAGTCAAGGGCTCTAAGGTGAGAAAATGTCCCGGCGTTAGCACGGACATGTCATTAGGATCGGAGCTCATCTCACAGAGTGGCCGTGAGTTGAGCGTTGACTCGATTTGAGCTGCCACCGTCAGAAATTCTTCGTAAGTTAAGATTTGGTTTCCTACAACGCGAGCGAGATGTGTTTTAAATGATTTAATATTAGATTCCCACAGGCCGCCGAAATGGGATGCGGCTGGTGGATTGAAAGAGAATTCGATATTCTCATGAGAAACCGCCTCTTGCATGAGTGGCAGCAATGCGTTATAAGCTCCTACGAAATTCGTACCCCGGTCACAATGTATGCGCTGGCAACGGCCACGACGAGCGATAAATCGACGCAAGGCAGCGAGAAAGGCTTCTGTGGTTAGTCCTATAACAAGTTCGATATGAGAGGCCTTAGTCGCGAAACATATGAATAAACATACGTGTGTTTTAAAGGGCCTGGCTCCACGATAACGTTTAATGTACGTGGGAAAGGGACCCGCGAAGTCGACACCTATACACGAGAAAGGCTTTACTTGCGAAATTCGAGTCTTAGGGAGATCTGCCATGCGAGGCACCAAAGGTTTTGGATTAGCGCGAAAGCATTTTATACATTTCGATAGGCGAGAACTAATTACACGTTTAGATGCGAGGATCCAAAAATTTTGTGCGATCAGGAAATGGAGTGTGCGTAACCCCGGATGTTGATTATCATTGTGTACTTGGTCGACAACGAGGTGCGTCATACGGTCCTGGCTGGGGAGAAGTAAGGGGTGCTTGCAATCATAATCAAGTTCGGAGTGAACCAGTCTACCGCCCACCCTCAACAAGCCTGACCTATCGATAAAGACGCTTAGTTTTTTGAATTGCTTGGGCAATTTTTTACCTGTTTTTAAGGCATTAAACTCGTCAGAAAATGACTTTTCTTGAGTTAGTTTTACTAGATGTGTAAGAGCACCGTCGAGTTCCGATTGAACAAGCGGGCCGAAACGTCTACTGTTAGGGGAGCGACAGTTATTTACGAAACGAAGAATGTAAGCGACGACGCGCTTAGTTTTATTCAGACTTGAATGTCTGGATAAGAAATCGTCAAGCTGATTGACAGCAATGAACAGTGTGGTCTGCTTGAGAACACTTCGTTCTTCCGATAGATCCGATTGCGATTCGATGGTTGATGGTGGCTTTGGCCAACAGCTACTGTCAAGTGCTAACCAAGCGGGGCCTGTCCACCATAAAGGGTGGTTTACAAGTTCTCGGACGGTTACTCCGCGAGAGGCACAATCGGCAGGATTGGTTTCTGACGTGACATGGCGCCAATGACCAGCCGGTATTTTGTCCTGTATGTGGCTTACGCGATTACTGACGTAAGTCTTCCAACGATACGATGGCGAGCGTAACCAAGAGAGTGTTACGGTAGAATCTGACCAACAGAATACGTCTTCAAATTTGATGTCTCTGTCGTAGATCTCCTTTACGTGTACAACGAGGTCTGTCAGCAAAACTGCAGCGCAAAGTTCCAGTCGAGGAATAGAGGTGCGTTTCAAAGGCGAGACCTTGCAGCGTGACATTATCAAATGGGTGGTGATGCTACCATCACCGTGCTCGATGCGAAAGTAAATGACCGCTGAATATCCTGCTTCAGAAGCGTCACAGAAGCCATGCAGTTGAACACTGCAGGACTTCGTCGATAGGATGAATCGAGGTATCTCGAGAGACGACAATAACTCGAGATCTGTACGATAACGAAGCCAGCTTTGGTTGATGTTGGGGGTGCTACCACGTCCCAATCCAGACCAAGAGTCCAAAGATCTTGTATTATGCGTTTAAACGAGAGTGTCAAGGGTGTAAGAAACCCAAGAGGGTCAAATATGCGCGCCAATTCTGAAAGAATGTTTCTTTTGGTGCACTTTTCATGAAGCGGATTGACAGTGAAGGTGAACGCGTCTGTGGACGGGTTCCACTCCATACCGAGCACCTTAACAGGAGATGTCGGTTCCGAATCGAAAGAGAGCGTCTTATTATGACAATGGGCTGGGTCGAGACTCTCGAGCAGACGGGGACAGTTACTCGACCACTTACGGAGTTCAAAACATCCCTTCTCTAAGATCTTTATGACCTGAGACTGAAGGTCGAGCGCTGATTCGACAGATTCAGCGCCTGTCACTACGTCGTCGACGTAAATGTCCCGTTTAAGGACTTGAGCTGCACGAGGATATTCTTTGCCTTCGTCGATGGCTAATTGGATCAATGCACGAATTGCGAGAAAGCTAGATGAAGACATACCGTATGTCACGGTATTTAAGCGAAATTCTTGTATAGGTTCGTCGAGTGAGAACCTGAACAAAATGCGTTGAAAGTCTCGATCACTAAGAGAGACTAAGATTTGTCGATACATTTGACGTATGTCGGCTGTGAAGACAACCACATGCAAACGAAAACGAAGTAATATCGAAACGAGATCAGATTGCAGTTTCGATCCAACCAGCAACTGATCATTCAACGAGGGACCTCCAGCAGGCTGAGCAGTAGCGTCGAAAACTACCCGCAATTTGGTAGTGGAGCTGCTGGGCTTAAGCACGCAGAAATGTGCCAAGTGGTAAGCTCGGCCATCCGATCGAGGTGCGACCGGGTCCATATGTCCAGCATCGAGATAATCACGCATAAAGTTATTGTATTCTGTCCGAAGTTCCGGTTCACGAGAGAGTCTCTTTTCGAGAGAGTTTAGGCGGCGCTCGGCAAGAGCGCGCGAGTCACCAAAATGCGGATCGACGTTTCGGAACGGTAAGTTCACGATATATCGTCCGTTCGGGTCACGTGTATGAGTCGAGGCGAATATTTTCTCGCACATGACTTCATCGTCAGTTAAAGGCGAAGCCTTCGGAAGACTTTCTATCTCCCAAAATTTTCGAATTTGGGAATCGAGCGATTCGATTGAGCAAAACAACGAAGTTTGCGAATGGGGAGTGGCGGAAGGAGCGCTTCCCATGACTACCCAACCAAGTTTGGTCTCAAAGATTGTGGGTCCGTTATCACATTCGTGGCGGTTACCCATGAAGATTTTACAAAAAACATCTACTCCCACTAAGATGTCGATACCCCCAGGTTTGTCAAAGTTAGAGTCGGCGAGATCGAATGCGTTGACGCATGGCAAACGGTCGATGTCAATTTTTACTGCAGGCTGATCGCTGCAGATTTTGGGTGCGACAATGGCTTCGATGCACATTTCGAAGTCAGACTTCATGCTGCGAATATTAAGAGTGGTATAGGAGGTCGACAATGTTGACACCTCACATACACCCTCGATCGAGGAGTATTTATGTCGAATCGGAAGTCCAAGTCGCTGGGCGCAACGACGCGTGATGAGATTGGGCTGACTGCAATTGTCTATGACAAGACGAATTTTTTGATAACTACCGAAATTATCGAGTACCTCCACGTATGCTGTGGCAAAAAGCGAAATTTGACCCACAGGTGCTGAACCAGACGCAATCATGGTCACCTGTTTATCAGGCACCTGCGTCGGGGTATCGAGAAGCGAAGACGACGAGCAAGTCGCGGCGCCAGGGCTAGTGGCGGCCGAGGAGCCGACACTGACCTTGGGATTACCACCATCGACATCGAAATGAATAGTAGTGTGGTGGGCGACGTTACATTTCAAACAACGAGATTTCGATGGACAAGTTTTGACTACGTGTCCCGAGCGTAAGCAGTTGACGCAGAGCCGATTGTCTTTGACAACAGAAAAACGCTCGTGAGGAGTCTTGTTCCGATATTCACTGCATTTAGCAAGATCATGATTCGACTTGCACAACGCACAACACGGTTCAATCGGAGCGGCGCTAGTGGCCACTAACGTTTTATAGACGGCGGCCGCAGGAGTACGTTCCTGTGTCGCGCGCCAGGCGGCGGCGCGCGGCGCGGCGGGCGCGCGCGCGGGGCGCCCGGGCGCGGCGGCGGGCGCGCGCGGCGGCCAAGCGGCGACACTCTCTGTGAGCGAGGCGAGTTCCAAAGCTTGACCGGCCTTATTCACATATTCCAACAACGACTCGAAAGAAGGTACATCCTTGCTGTCGTTCTGCAACTCAAAACGACGGCGGGTGTCCTGGTCCAATTTATTGATCAACAAATAGAACAATGGGAAGTCCCAATCGTTGACGGGAAATCTTAAGTTTTTCAAAACCGCGATGTTTTCTTTGAAGGTGTCTACCAGTCGACGTAATTCACTGGGAGAATTAGATTTCAACGAAGCGTTCTGAATTTCCTCCCAATGACGAAAAGCTAATTTTCGTTTGTTGTTGTATCGATCGATCAAGGCCGCGTAGGCATCTAAATAATTGCTATCCGATAAAGGAAAACCTTTTAACAATTGCAATGGTTCACCCGAAAGAAGTGTCATCAAAATTGAGAACCGCTCAATATTTGACAGTCGTTTGTTTTGATGTACCATTGTGTTAAACATATCGTAAAATGTTCCCCATGATTTAATGTTACCATCGAAGTGGACGAGATTCAAACGAGGCAACTTGACGGACAAATCGGTTCTATTTGTCTCGCCCTCGGTAGTGGTCGCGGAGGACAACGAAGTGTGAATTTCAATTATTTGAAAATATTTGTCGTCAAATTCTTGACGCACGACATCCTCCTGTTCTAACTCGTTCGCATCTGTTATTTCCGAAATGAGTTTCATGTGGTGGGTTTCAAAACTAGAACAATAGCCGTCTATTTTGCTAAATCTAGACATAAACAACGGTAATCGCGAGGAATCCACCTTAGCTTGTAATCCGGCCGCTAAACATTCATCGATCCGTTTGATCGATATTTCACGTTTTAATTGCAAATTACGACGTGCGAGTGCCTTAGACATTGTCACTTCAAATATGTAATAACCACGTTAATCTAATGTAAATGTAACCTATTCGAACTACTTGTAGTACAAACAATTTTCAACCTTATTTACTATGGTGTAAGGTCCACCAACCACGACACTATTACAGAAAAATATTTCTTTCAATTGATAAGTGAGAGTAATTATTTATAACGATGAGTGCCTAAACTAACGTATTATTTTTAAATGAGTTTAATAAAGGGAAGACAAAAACACTAGTTAGGTAAATTATTTCAATTAGAAAAACAAGCAGTTCGGTTCGCACTGATATGTGTTGCCGTTGGAAAATAGACCCTAATGGATAGGAGTGAAGTCCGCGAATACTTTGTGGGCTTGTGCCGATTATGAGTACGTAACGTAATTAATATTTAGCAGAAAGTAGTTAATTGATTAGGATTAAAAACTATGTGATTTGCCTATGTGAATAATAATGGACATCTATCTGTGGTCATTATTCAATAATAATGCACGATATATGTATAGACTAAATACGTGGTAAACAATATTACTAATTTATCTATGTTTTCGTACTATTATGTAAATTATATTTGTCTAACTATTATGTATTATCCACTTTACAAAATAACAATAACTAAATGTAATTATCGCTATTCTTAAAGTCCCAATTCAACACTATGTAGGTTGGTAATTATTACGTAATCACAAAATAGCACGCGGTGCAGTGTTATCCGACCAAATTACGAAGTATTCTATTTCAACGGGTTATGACAACAAATTTAACACCTACTTTATTTGGTCGTATAATATGATTGCATCATCAATTTTGATCGTTCGAAAATCGAAATTTGAAATAACTTAGTATCCAGAAAGTTCCTGTTTTGAGGTAATTATGTCTAAAGCAGTTGAAATGAATGATTACTTATTGTCGGACTTTGGAAGCTAGGTAGGTACGAAAGCGAAGTGATCGATTGCCAAGATTAAGTATGTAATTTTGCGATGTATCTATGTATGTATATGAGCGAAACGAAACTAACGATATTATGGTAACGAAACGAAATTAGCGACAGTTTTAACGAAACGAAAGTGGTTCTACGTCACTCCTGGCCCCGAGACAGGTTAGCTGTTCTCAGTTTTAGGAGGATCCGCGGTCGAAGGAACAAATGTACAATCGCCCTCGAGTAGGGAAATTGTAGTTGAGAAAATCTAACGATCTATGCCAGTGAAAGCGAATCAAATCGAAAGGCCAACTCACCCTGTCTCCGCTCGGCGAACAGCTGGTCGGTACCGACTCTCCTCGATGGCGGGCTGGTGCTGGAGACGTCGCGGGGAGGGCCTTGATCACCTCAATCGACAATTTTAGCGAGTTTTTGATTTTCGCGACGAACGAGCTTGCGCACAGGGCAATGAGCAGCCATCAAATTCGATCTACCTTCAACTGGCTTTTATAAATGTCAAATTAATTCGAAGAAACTACCCTACGTACTGTCGCTAATAGATTTGCGTTCCATTTTACGATATACAAAAAAGGACATGAATTTAAAAATACCTAAATATATACCTAAACTAAAGTGAGTATGGTGTCCGGATCGATCAGGCATTATTCACGAAATGCATTAATTGGCTTCACCGGCACGGTAAATGAACCGAGGGGTGAATCAGTGTTCAAATTGTCTCATTTGAACCACACATTGTAAAGTAATTCAGTAGAAGGGTTTGCTAAACAGGTGAGGTGGTAAAAATGAAATGAAATGAAATGAAATGAAATGAAATATATTTATTTGCTTTAAGTGTGGTACATTGAGGGTATTTTAGCATAATATAAATTTGAATCGCACACTTAGCTACTAAAAAGCATGCAAAAATTATTCTTATGCCTAAACTACATGCTATATAACTATAGTACATATTTACAATAATTACAACATAATGTAATTTAAAAAATTAAAATTATAGCAACCGAAATAACATAATATTACAAAATGCAAATACATTGTATACATGTCAAAATCTAAATACTTAACTAAGGAACTACATTATTCATCGTCACAAGGTTCAAAAATTCATTAATTGTATAAAAACATTTTTCTTTCAACCATCTAAACAGATGCCGCTTAATGTCTGTAATTCTGTAAATAAGTGTGTATGTTTGTACCTATTTACTCTGAATTCCCAAGCTGTGGGCACAATCTAATATTTATACTTCTGACTGTACTGGATATTGGGAAAAACATATGTATTTATCTAGTTACAAAGTGTAATTTTAAAGGTAATTTATAATATGTAGGTATTTGTATCACTTTGAGCAAAGTCTCTGAGAAATGGTATATTTTTGTTGCTTTTCAACGTATACATTGTATGCAACTATGAAACAACACACTTAAAGTTTTCATACGGAATTGAGCTGTCAACTCGACAAGCGCACATGCCGTTATGTTTTGACCCCTCACTCCCAAGAAACCCCCTCTTTCAACCCCCACTTCCACCCCCACCGGGCTAGCTGTCGCCTTACAAGCAAGCATGTTACGTGTCCCGAACAAACGGAGATATTGTACACGGTGGCAGGAAGCGCATCTGCTCTAGCCACGTAGACAACATGGAACTGTAAGTATAGTTTTGCAGGGATATTGTATACCGAACGCTCCGTAGCGATTAGCGAACTAAACGCAGTGTCGCACTAATATGGAAGAGTATAGATAGAGACACAAAGCGTTTCGTTGTCGTAGCTCAAAGCAAATATCGCCTTAACTGGGCCAGATGGAATACTATCGATTATATACATATTTTTGCTCAATAATGATGAATGTAATGAATCTACCACAAATTTAATATAAACACTTTGAGGAATCTACCTAAATAAGTGCTTAAAGGTTTCACTCATCATCTTCCATTATTTATTATCTTAACAATAGTTTCTCAACAATTGAGAATCTCATTCTTTGACTTGTGGAGATCAATACAAAGCGCACAGTTTAGGGGCAGAATTCCACGATAAGTATTTATAATTAAAGTTCAGCTATTGTATTCCTAAAGTATGTAAATATACTGTGTAAGAAGAAACCTGCATATGTATATGTAATAGCTTTAGCCCCCATTGTTAACGATTCATTTCTGCTTCGAAAAGTCTCCACCCCTTCTGCAAATGTCGGCTCAGCTGACGATACTGATTAGAGGCCGTGTCAGTAACATGCCATTAATAGCGGCACAAAGGATGGGCGTCACGAGTGTCACGGCAATACGGGGGTATCTCATGCGAGTGAGTCCTATTCTCGAACATACAAAGGACCAGAGGCGCCTATAAATAAATAAATAAATAAATAAAATATACAATGAAATAGAATGGTTAAGAGAGGAAAATAAATATAGTTTATTGCAAGTAAAGAATAAATTAAAAAAAACACTTATAGATAACCTACCTTAAATGCAGCTACCAAGCAGTAATAGGAATTCATTTATTGTTTGTTATACATACTTACTATTTTGTAAAGCATGTTAGTTTAAGCACATATTCACATAGTTGTGTATTTACTAAATTACTATTTAATGTTAAATTTAGGGTAAGCATTATTTAGAATTATAGCAACTTAAGAACGGTACATAGCTTTGTAAAAAATGAGCGCTGTCTCGCCAACAAACTGCATGAGCAGTTTGGCGAGGAACTTTAAAAATGTAAAATGTATGTTACCTTTAAATAAATAAATAAAAAAAAAAAAAAAAAAATATTGGGGACACCTTACACAGATCAACTTAGCCCCAAACTAAGCAAAGCTTGTACTATGGGCACTAGGCGACGATATACATACTTAAATAGATAAATACATACTTATATGTAGGTAGGTTGGCCAACACCGCGTCCCTCAACGTCGTGCGCTCCTGCTATTTCGCGACGGTACACAGTTTAGTCACATACGGTGCCGAGGTGTGGGCCCGCGGGGCTGATTCTGTGCGTGTACTAAGAATGCAGAAAAAAGAAATACGTGCCATTCTTAAAGTACCTTCCGATACCTCATGCAGGAACCTCTTCGAAGACCTAGGGGTCCTGACATTGCCAGGGGAACTTGTCTACCAGGTCGCACTATTCACTTACACTAATTTACATCTCTTCAAAACACGCGGCACGAATGAGAGTCATGCGCTCCGTAGTAACAAATTTAGTTACCGTCTTGTCACCCCCAAACACAACCTGTCTAAGTCAGAGCGCTCGCCTTACATTATGGGGCCGTCCGTTCATAACAGACTACCCGCAGCGGTCAGAGATGCAGCCTACACTGGTATATTTAAATGTAGACTGCGAATGTGGTTACTAACCTTGTCCTTGTACAGCATCGAGGAGTTTTTTTAACCTACCCTATACATAAATTTATATAAATAATGTGACAATAAGTTATTACCTATTTATTTTTGTAAGGTTACTATTGTACCGGCTTATGATTATTGTAATGCATTTAAATGACCTGTAACTTTGCCGTTATTAATAAAGTTCTGTATCTGTATCTGTATACTTACATAGAAAACATGACTCAGGAACAAATATGCTTATTACACAAATAAATGCCCTTACCGGGATTCGAACCCAGGACCGCGGCTTAGCAGACAGGGTTACTACCGACTGAGCCAGACCGGTCGGCCTTATCTATCACGGATATAAAAATATCTTTAGGGCTAAATCGAATATGCAGGAGCGATAGTCTAATAAGTAAGTACAGTAGATTTGATCAGTAACAGACTGTCATTAATACTGACGGAACAAGGGCTGCGCATTACAAAACTCACAAATTAAACAAGTTGGTCGCGAGTATTAAGCTATGTTTACACGGGCTTAGTATTTGTCATTAGTATTAGCGATTAGGGGCTTGTCAGTAAAGTGACAAGTGGCAAGCAGCAGTCTACATATGGGTAATAGAGAATAGTATTAGTTACAAGATATTGCCATGGCAACGAAGTAAACTAATCACTGGAGTAATTGAACTTCACTTGTCAGTAATATTTACACCACTTGTAAAGTGACAAGCATTAGTATTTTTTGTCAGGGCGATAGATATAGATACTGTAGCTTAGTAAATAGAACTGACTTCTATTCACTTGCACTCGCAGTTGCACTAATACTAAACTAAGCACTTGTACAATGTGTTTACACGCATGTGACAAGTGTTATAGTGACACGCACTAAGCATTAGTTACTAAGCCCGCGTAAACCCAGCATTACAGAATCCGGAATAAAGTTAGAGGAACTTATTGAATGTAGTGTACTTTATATTTTAGAAACTTTTAAACGATCTTCCGTACCCGTGTACCTGTATTTAAAACACCTATGTCGGTAATTTTAATTTTGAATATGCATTTGTTCAAGTTTTGAAGGAGCACAAAACGTAAACAGTTTTTAGATAGACTTTGTCACATCACATCTCTGTGCAAGTGCAATAGGACCACAGAATATATAATAGTACAAGTACAGAAGGTCCACTGCTTTGATGTTCACGAAATGCCGCCTTTTTAAATACCTACAAAATTCTTACAAAGAAACGAGCCGCACGTGCGCGGCGTCCGGTGATAGGGTTACCAATGGATCCAAACGAATTAATACTCACATAAAATGTTATACTATTATATTCAAGTCTCGGGTACTTTCTAGGTATATATACTGTATTTATATATTTTTGTTCAAGTTCCAACATCACAAGCCTTATTGAACTTTTCCGTGGGACTTAAATCAGTAGTAGATCTAAGTAAGAATGTCTTATGGTATTTATTTTATTAAATATGTCTATTTAACTAAGTATTATTAGCCATCCCACACGCGGACATCGCTTAAAAAAACCTCGCGGCGTAAAGTGACAAAAGAAAGTGCGAACGTGCATTCCGTGAGAACGCGCGCCACCCCTGAGTAGGCCGCGAACTCGCGGCCGCCAGGATGTACTTGTAGCGCGGCGATAGAATGGCGGAGTGAGCCGCCCCTGATAGGACTTTAGTGGCAGCTGGTTTTGTAGAGCCATCGACTCGCCCGGACTGTGTTAGCGTTTGAAATAAGAACGCTGCTGACGCTGCTGTTAACGAGTTTATGAGTTGCGAGAACGTGGACATATGTTCCGTGTTTGTTTGTTCGTCTGTAGGCGCTGCGTCTGTTTGTACCAGGGATGTAACGGATGTGGTTTTAACGGAACCGGAAGCGGAAGCGGAAGTTTTGAATTTAGTTTAACGGAAGCAGAAGCGGAACCGGAACCAGAAGCGGAAGTTATAGATGTTAAAAACGAAATGAAAAAATACCACATAGGTATAACATAAACCAAAACTAATTAAATTACCTAGAACTTTTAGGTGTTTACTGTTCAGCCTGTAATCAGCAGTTTGTAATCAGCCTTTAGGCCCACTTAGGTTTTAAAAACGAAAAGAAAAGTAACCTGATATTTTATCTTAAGTATATCATTCATTACAATCCAAAAATTTAAATCACCTTGAATTTTAAGATTGTTTGTTGTTTAGGTAATCACTAAAAATCACATGAGAATCCTTTTAAACCTTTATTATGCCGTAAAAGGTTTTAGAAACGAAAAGAAAACTTACTCGTAGGTAGTATAATACAATCCAAAACTAACCAGTAAAAATTATATGTGTAATTGTTAGCACACAATTAAATTTTTAAATTAAATGGAGTGATTGTAAAAGAAGTAAACTGTATTTAATAAACAAATCTAAGGGGAGCTTCTAAGGGGATCGTAGATAAGCCCTGCACCACTGAATAGTTGTTTACTCGCTACTAACTAGGTGGACAGGACAAATATTGGCGCGCAATGGAATGAAGCGATTAATGTTTAGTATCGCAGCACGTGGCAAGCGGAGAGATGAGCGAATGATAGGTATAGACCTGTTGGTCTTTGATGTACGCCGCTCATGTCCCACCGTCGCGCTAGGTTCCGACATCCGTTATAACTTCCGTTTGAAAAATAACAGAACCGGAACAGAAGCGGATGTGTAAAACAAAACGGAAGTTCCGCAGTAACGGAAGCAGAAGCAGAACTCCGTTACATCCCTGGTTTGTACAGACGATGCCTTCAAATTGCTCCAGTTTTAAAAGTAATTGCGTCTTAAAACTCGGTAGGACCATTTTATCGGTTAGAACCCATCACAGACAATAGGTACAAATGTATAACTGTTAAAGAAAAAGCTTAGGAGCTGAAAGCGATCGAAGTAGATAACATCGTAGCCCGTTTATGAGTTGCGGGAACGTGGACATCTGTGGCGTGTTTGTTTGTTCGTCTGTGCAAACAGACGCTAAACATGCCTTCAAATGGTTCTGGGCTTTACTAATTTGGCCGTGGAAGATGTTTCCCAGAGATTATGGAAAAAATGGGTCGACTTCGCCCTATATTGGCTATAAATATTTGTAAATTGTAATGTTTATGTTGCATATCTCTCCGTTCACGCTAACCGATATTGATTTATTGACACAATCATTATACCTAACATCAACCATAAAATGTTGTTATCATTGGTCATCAGATTAAATGGTATTAGCATAGGGAAATATGTATTCTGGGATGAAAGTTATTCTATCTCAAATATATCGATCAAATTATCCACTCAATTGTCAATTATCAAGTAAAATAAAGGTGAGAGCTGGTAAATACTAACTAGAGCTACCAAAAGCAACTGAGTTTTTCGATAGATAGTTTTAAATAGGTGAATGAACAGATAAAGGGAAAAGCAGACCGATAGCAAATTTATTATTTACAAAAATACTAGAGATAATTCTACCTGTCATCTTTGTTTATTTAGACTTCTATAGACTGGTAACAGGAAATAAACGGAGATACAAATAAAACAATAAGCTGTTATTTAGCTTATCAGGTGTGGGTGGTCTTCATTCTGCGCCGGATCGCTGGCGGCTAAATTAATCCGCTTGTGTAATTACATTCTGATTGTTAAGCTAAGCTGCTATGCTTATGTTTTCATCTGCTTTCAATGTCTGTTTAAGACTGTCTTTCCGGCTATGAGTGCAACTAAACTCTAAACACACTAATTGTCTAGTAACTCTCATGTCAAGAGTACCTTTATTGAGGAGTGTCTTTTCAAAAGAGCGTATATCTCTATAAGAAGTCCATACAAAAATAAGCTCTTTAGAAAATATATTCCTTAATCAGGTTATGAATGTAGTGTGACTAAAAGGCTAGGCAAACATTACGGATTTAAAATAGTTAGTATAGAAAACAGACGTCCTGTATTAATAAATGTCGTTATCAGTCATGTGTGTCGTGTAGCCTCGTCAACATCACAAACGTCTCCAAACCTTATTCTAATACAACAAGATCCAACTCTGGTCAACTAAAATTTTATATCAGCGCCACAGTCATTTGACCAGTCTTAATTCCTTACTCCAAAGGTATAAAGCTCATCGACATGCAGTAAACGAAGAGTGTCACTGTCAGGACAACCCCTTGGTAAAGTTTCCTGACCTTTCGTAAACCTTGTGGTAACGACTGTAGGCTGACTGCCGCGTGTCCATGGAGACACGACGCGGGACCATGCGTGTCCTCATCCCGAGGCCGATAACTAATATTAGTATCGGGCATGAATCCGTTTAAGCCTGGCGTGCACTGCGCTGCTGAAGACGATCTCAAGACAAGATTCGTTTATAACCGAATCATAGTTGTATTGTATCACTAGAAATCAAAAATAAAAACATTCCTAAATTCTTTTTAATCTCCTACGCAAAAACGACGGGGTGTTAGTTTGACATGTCTGTCTGTTTGTCTCTGTGTATGCGTGTCTGCATGTGGCATCGGAGCTTTCGAAAGGATGAACCGATTTAGATTTCGTTTTTGTTGTTTGATAGCTGAATTATTTGGGAGTGTTCTTTAGCCGTGTTTGATGAACATCGGTCCTTTTTCAAAATTTTATATTTACGCTGACTAAAAACAACTTCGCTTATTGCGCGTTGACATGACATGAAGTATAAACATGCTAAGCATTTTCTAAAATGTAGTCGTGCTCAATATAATGTCCTTAGTGTCTCCTTATCTCCCGTAATATCCATAAGTATAGCGTCTATAGCATGTATAGCATCTTGTGTCGTGTCACATCAATCAAACGTGTCATGGTCCGACTGGCACTCCTGAGTCGGCAGGGGGGGGGCGGGGGGCACTTTAGGGGTCATTCGTACGAGTAATACAACATAATGTATTATGCCATTAAACTACCGTCCATGAGCACAAAGTTTCACATTTTTCGTTACTTTTACTGATATACATACATGTTCTAAAAATATTGGTTTGGAATGCCAATTTCAAAGTGATTAATTGAATCTTGGTTGAATCTTTGGTCGGTTGGTTGATTCGCTACAATCACTACATGGCTAGGTTGGCTAGCAGTGCTAGCATGACTCAGTCTAGGCAACCGGAGGGAACACGCCAGGTGGCAGTAGCCTGCACTCACGATCCAGCGGATGCGGGCATTACACTATTACCAACCCTGAATATCACCTACCAACCTAAATAAAGCTTTAAAACTACACCAGTAAAGTTTATACAACCCGCAAAGATATGTTAGTGTTTGTGGTTACAGTCGCCTGCGGTTTTACTTTTAAAACTTCAAAATATACCAAACATCACACAGCCGCCATCAGATATATCGGAGCGGCCGGGGCGTTCAAAAACATCTGAACACCTTGAGAATACAGGCGTGTTCTGATATTTCTGAACACCTTGACTGTTCCGATATACATATTTGATGGCGACTGTACCGTGAGCCACATTCTTAATGATCTTTCTTCGTCCTTATTGTACAAGTTATAAGATTCACCCAAAATCAGTCGATTCAACAGTCCTTTAACTTTTTAAAGACTCTTATGTCGTTTTAGAAAATAAAGGCAGTCGTGAAGATAAACCGCAGTAATAACTTGCAGAGGACGCCGCGTTACGTCATTACTCGTCAATGTGCGTGAAATGTAATGGTAATAGCTTCTTATGGAAGTGTTTTACAACGACGCTTTTATTACCGCTCGGCGTTATTCTAGTGCACTTTGAGGTGCGTCCAGATATAAATGCGTGAGTGCGTTTGTGTGTGGACAGTGCTTTATGCGAGCCGTATGACTATGACTCGTAAGTTTGATGACGCTTTTACATTTTTACAGGCGATTTAGTCAGCGCTTTCATACGAGGGACAGCTCTTCTGATTATACAATGTAATAAAAGTGATAGCATTTGCGATCGCATTTGTGACGATTGAAGTAATATTTATTTAGATTAACATCTTTCTAGAGTTAGTGCGCTTTGAAAGGGGGGGTCCACTGCCGATCAGTCTAAAGAAATTCAGAAGTAAAAGTGTCCGCGCCGCGCATAGGAACTGTCGTGCCGGCTAACTGATCGCCCTTTAGGGCTAGATCTTGAAACCAGGCAATGCTGTAGCCTACAGCATAGCCTGTAGGTTCTCTGCATGAATTTTCCCGGTCGCAACATATAAAGTTGCCTTAATAGCGCGCAATCTACTCGAGCACGTTTGCGTCACATTCTGAGATGAGAATCATGACGTGAGGCATTCGCTACGCCACGAGTAGGTATATCAGAACCACTTTAATACTGCAGTGAAACGCACCGAGCCGTGCGAGAACCGATTCGCATCAGTCAGTCCGGGGTTGTCTTATTATTCGCTGCAAAATGCTGACTTTCCGCTGGAGGAGATCAACCAGTTGGCCTATAGAATCCTTTTTGTGTCATTTTTAATTTTTTACCACGCTCACTGCTGTGTATTATAATTTTCTGATGCGGATGAAAGCTGATTGTAGATGTGGCTCTTACATATTCATTCTATTGGATGAGATGCAAAGATAGCCAGACTATTGCTATTGGTCAGCTGAAAGAAAGGGAAGATCGATGTTATTTCCTGACAAATAATATATTACTCGGCACGAAAGTACGCAACTAATAAATATTCTAAGAGACAAGTACACTGAGAGAAAAAACAACCACTTTTCATGTTCGTTCAACAAGTTTTTTGGTAATTATTTTTTAAATCGGGACTTAATCGCGTATGACTACCTACATATTAAACTGACCGCTAACGTTTCAGGGACGGCGTTGTCCCCGTGGTCTCGGAGAAGACTGGCTTGAAATGACATCAACACCTTCTGACAGCCGCGCGAGTTTTTTTCGAACTACCCGCACTTGGTTTTGATTATCAACTTGAATTATTTGTGCACTAGGGATGTTACTCTGTCGACACACAACACTGATGATATTTTTTGGTTAAAATGTGCTCTTTGGTTCAAACAACAAGTTAGAGTTTGTTAAGTGTAACTAGTTAAACTAGTACATTCTTCAAGTTACTTGTCATTTGACTCAACAATATAGTTGAATCAACAAGACGATTTTATAAAAGCAACATGACAGATACTGTTTTAAACATATGTTGGGTTGATTCGATCAAATATCTTTTAACAAGTTTGACATATAAAATAGGTACAAATTAGCCTACAATTAAAACTAAATTAAAACTAAAAAAACCTAAATAACTCTATAACTAAATAACTTACATTTGGTATTAAAAAAAAAGTCTACTGGAAGAGGCCTCCCGCGCAACCTCTGGTGCAAAGGTGCCCATCACACTCGCTGCGTTACCGCGTTGAATAGCGATGGACAGCCTTTGCAAAAGGAATGACCCTGAGCGCGGGTCAAGGCCTCTTTCTTGACATTGTTGTTCGAACAAATTCGACTTGTACCATCAATATTGTGATTAATTCCGTTTACTGAAATACTTTTGTTTCAAACGGATAAACCCGCAACGCAACAAGTCGAACTTGTTAAATTCACAATGCAAAGTTCTCTCAGTGTAGGTTCGACAAAAAAGAAAGTTCATTAAGTCCTTAGTTACATAGTTCAACTACCCTTATCAATATGACCGAGCCGAAGCATCTGGCAGCTGTTTATCGGAGGTCGGTCAGGCCGTCTTAAAAGTACAAACCGTCTACTTAGTTACACGCCACGCCTGTCCCAAGCAACCGTAACACGAAGTGTGAACAACTTTTCCTTAATTTCCATAGATAACTGGCGCTATTCTATATCGGTTAATTAACCGACTTGAACCGATCTCGGCTCGCAATCTTCCCATGGGGCATTGTCCTATTCAAAAAGAGCTTATGTGCCTTCAGGGGTATTTCATACTATCATTTAATAAACTATGCGACTATGGGAAGTATGGGATATGGGTTAAATTGTGGTGGCGAGAGGCTGGCAACCTGTCACTGCAATGCCACAGTTTCGTTTTCTTTTAACCCCTTATTTGCCAAGAGTGGCCCTGAAGCTTTAGTAGTTTCATGTGCTCTGCCTACCCCTTTATGGGATATAGGCGTGATTGTATGTATGTATGTATCATTTAATAAAATTATGCATATTATATCAGAGCTGATGATGTAGGTACAGTCAACCAATGAATCCTAATAGGCCACTGTAGAGAACCTTTTCACAGTAAACGTCGAACTGCCTTCTTTGACAAATAAGTAAATACGGCACGGTGCCAATACCGGGTCTTAGAGTTGCCTAGGATTCAAATTGGTTGACCGGGTTGACCGTACGTAGTACGAGTAGGTAGATGAGTCATCGATTGTCATGTCATGTCTGTTTGTTTGTCCGTCTTTCACGGCAAAACGGAGCGACGAATCGACGTGATTTTTTAGGTGGAGATATAGTTGAAGGGCCATCCCTTCAACTATATCTCCACCTAAAAAACAAAAAGTAGCCTATGTCACTGCCATGTCCATACATGGCAGTGACATAGGCTACTTTTTGTCTCTTTCTAACGCGTGCGAAGCCGCGGGCAAAAGCTAGTAGTCCTTAAATCAAAAAGTGAGTAAGTTTCAATAGGTACTTAGCATATAAACTTTGAAGAATTTGAAGTAGAGTAAGAGTTGAGTTTTCAACCACGGCCAGCCTCGCTAGTATGACAATTGTTTCTGAGAACAAGGAATATTACTGTCTCTGCTTCGCAACTACATCATTTGGAAGAGAAGAGACAGATAGCGCAAACGATTGTCTTGTTACTTGTAAGCCGTCACTGCCTCCAATAGCCAATATCATGAATAATAATGTGAAAGGCTTCCCATTTTATCTTCCTCTATACTTAAAAAGTAGTTTCATAATAAGGTGGAAAGTTCCCCGCAACTTGTACATAGATCCTTTCTATGGAGATTGTAGTCTCTAGACTAGACGTATAGCTGAGGGGCAGATGCCGCTGATACGGGCTGAATGCTCATTGTCCAGCCGCTTGCCTAATTACTGTACACTCAACTGAGGCATGCTGAACTTTGCTTTGAAGGCATAAGGTCTAGTGATGGTCAGACAAGAGTATGGCTGTTTCTACGGCATGTCTCAAGACTCAGTCTTTAAAATAAATGCATGGAAATCATCTTGCAGTCGTAGTCAATTATTTCAGTGCAGGAAAATAAAACTTACAAATGCGTTTATTTGATTAAAAGACACATCAAAAATGAAAAAAATCACTGTGTAAATTAAACACTCCACCACTGAATAGCAACCCAGTGCTTTTCGGTACCTAGGCATATCGACAGGAAACATGCAAATTAGGGAGACAATGTAGATAATAACCTATCTTCATCGCTAAAAGACCGGCAATTGAACACTTAACAAAATATATTAATTATATTCTGGACTTAAGTTCCATTCCGTGAACTGCAGAACGTTGATCAGTCATGCCAGCCGTAAGAGAACCCAGCTTAATGTAGGTTAGGTAACCCAACCCCTGCGACCGTCGCGCTGCACGCACGCGGCGTGAGACATGACTCAGCCTCGTATTACCGGGGCCTATTCTGGCAGACTGGCCATAATTATACACCAGAGTAGGTGCATCGTGGTGGCTAAATGGGAATATGTCATGTAATCACCGGTATCAGCACGGTCGCGTGATATAATCTATCGCGTCGTCGGTGAAAAGGTCCGCAAGGCTCGGTAAAGAAGTTCTTCTTGAGATAATATAGTTTGTAAAAATGTTCATGTGCCGGCAGTCAAGGCAGATATTGTATTTATTGATTGTACTGTGTTTTTCTTAATTCTTTTGGACGCCGAGAAAATAGATTTCGTGATAATCGTGACGCATGAAGGTCCAAGTCCATATTGTGATAGACTTTGCCGATCAAAGGGTCGACACAGTTGATCAAATTACCTACTGCAGCAAAAACGGTTTCGTCTCAGTTGAAACAAAAAATTATCACAAGCTTTTAATTTTGTCAACGCGTGATCTACACAGGGGCGATCAATCTACACTACCCCGTAATCAAATATTTACATCAAATTTCTTCACTCAGATTTCATTCTTTAAGTGATCCTCTAGTTTTGCCGCCTATTTCTTACAAAAACTGTTTCGTCACGTCCTCACGTGTTATTTCATCGCGGGATTTATTATATTATCTATAGCGGCGATCAACCCACAGTATCACGTAATCAATACATGGAGTCGTCGCTCGGATTTCATCCCGTAATGAAGGATACTGTTTCACTTCACTCTCTTCTCTCGACGGAAACCTTTCAATAACCAACTGTGAATCTTTATTGCTAAGTGTGGGTGCTCGCCAGAATTTGTAGCATTATATTATACAAATGCTGAGTTACAGAGAGAAATGTTACTAAATGTCCCTAATAGAAAATGCTTCAAGCTATTTTTATTTTGTAAGTCCAGTCCAAAGTTATATTTTGTCAGAAGTTTGTGTTATATCAGGGGCGGCTCACTCCGCGATTCAATCGCCGCTCTACAAGTACATGCTGGCGGCCGCGAGTTCGCGGCCTAATCAGGGGTGGCGCGCGTTCTCACGGAACGCACGTTCGCACTTTCTATTGTTACTTTACGTCGCGAGTCTTTTTTTAAGGTTCATATGCGATGTCCGCGTATGGAATGGCTAATAATGCTTAGTTAAATAGACATCATGAATAAAATAGGACAATCTAACACAGATCTACTATTGATTAAGTCCCACGGAAAAATTCAATAAGGCTTGTAATTTTGGGACTTAAACAAATATATATAAATAGCATATATACTTAGAAAGTACCCAAAACTTGGATATAATAATATAAAAAATGTTGTGAGTATTAATTCGTTTTAATCCATAGGCAACCCTATCGTCCGACGTTGCGCACGTGCGGCTCGTTTCTTTGTTAGAATTTTGTAGGCATTTAAAAAGGCGGCATTTCGTGAACATCAAAGCAGTGGGCCTTCTGTACTTGTACTATTATATATTCTGTGGTTATATTGCCAAATTTTTGGTCAGCCTGACGAAACGACTTTTCGTGCTAAACTTGCCTGGTTTGCATTATTTTATGAAGTTATAAATTAAGTATTATTGTAGAAAATCGTAAATGGCTCAAGAACTTGCTTGTGGTTTTCGTCACATTGCGGTAATTATATGAAATATGGCTTGCAAGTTGTTTTTCCGGACTGCATGGATACAAAGTATATACTTAATTGAACTCCTCACCACAGAAAACCCCTCGGTGGTCTTTGTTAAACTTCCATTGCCTATAACAAAAAGGGTTCAAACTTCAAATACAAAGAAAGTATCTAAAGAATGTAAACCAAACGAGGGTGCGTGAGACATGTAGGTTGTATGTCTTGTCTACCTCATAACATTGTTTTCGATAATTTTTCAATCTCCGTGCACCATTTTTACATATATGGCCCAATGGTTGACTGGTGAATGAGAGAATGCCATTAGGCGTTAAGTGTGCCATTTGTACATTTTTTGACTACACAGTTTTTTTTACTAAGAAATAAATAAACTTACATTCTTATATTAATGCATCCGACTCTGTTACTGACTTACCTGTACTCTTGCAATTTGCAAACGAGGCCTCAGCAACAGCCGCCGAAATACTGTTAAGTTTCTCTTTTGCACAAAAACTCGCCAATCGATCTCGCTCTCAATTTGGTCACATAATCGATTTGCTTCATATCTGGTTCAAATTTAATGATCGACATTTTGTCAAGGCATGGCAAAAGTAAGTACTCGCTAGGTATCTTTTTGTGCCGACCGTACCGAAAGCAAATTCAGGGTTTTGTCTTTGAAACTTTTTTGCTGTTAATTAATGAAAAAGTATCAGTAAGGGTCAGAAATGTACTCCCAATTTTACAAACCCGTAGGTAATAACTAAGAGTGGCATTGAAATTTTACCAGTTTCATGTGCTATGCATTGGAAATATGGTTCTGAAACCAAACAGTGGTCTTATGTGCGAAATGTCATTTGATATTTGCCAGCCGCTTTTCGGTGAAGGAAAACACCGTAAGGAAACCGGGCTAATTCCAATAAGGTCTAGTTACCCTTCAGGTTGGAAGGTCACTTGGCAGTCGCTTTCGTAAAACTAGTGCCTATGTCAAATCTTGGGATTAGTTGTCAAAGCGGACCCCAAGCTCCCATGAGCCGCGGCGAATGCCGGGATAACGCAAGGAGGAGGCGTGTGTATACATATTGTAAAATGCATCCAATGTTCTGCCTGACAGGCACATAAAACATAGGTACATTTTACACCCCGAATAAGTTTAACATCTAAGTAAACGTTTTCAGTTCAGCTACACGCTACACTCGACTCGACTGTTACCTAAAGTGTATTTTCAGTATTTTTACACATTTTTCCGTTTTCGAAGCTCGCGTGAGCACTCGAACAGCAATGGAAGCAAAACGGAGCCAGGCGAGACGTCACAAAAATGGCCGACATTTCAGTCGAGTTCAGTGAGCAATGTGAGCATGCCGATATCGACTCCCAAACTCACACAACCAGTGATGCACATTCAGACTTTTACTGATATTTGTTTCAAAACAACAGTAAACATTCTGTAAGGATTTCCTTTTAAAAGCAATATTGGTTTTCTGTTTGGTAATATTTTCAATACAAATCGTTTAAGTACAAGTTTTAACATTTCAAACGAAGATTCAGAAGTTACGGGGATGTTCTCTAGAAAATTGCTACCATTATTTTAAATTAGTACCGAACTTTGGCCTGTGTGCTGTCTAATACTAAAGTACTTAGTGGACTGTTTGTCAGTAACAGTATAAATTATATATTGTATACTTGTATTGGTCTTTTAGTTTCGTACTTTGTAACGCAGTATTGAAAAAAAGCATTGTTATCGTTCATTGCGGCGGATATTACTAATTACATATCAATTAGCACTAAGATCGAATTTACCATCACCCATCACGCGTTATTTGTGACATCTACAAAGGAAAAGATAGTTCCTTAGTGGTCACAATGAGACTTTGAGAGCGTCACGGAAAATTACATTCATTCTATGGGTAAAGTGAACAGCAACAGCACCCCAAAACAGTTGCCTCGCTAGAACCATAAATTACATACATTTTCCGTGACGTTCTAGTATCGAGTAACCTACTAAATTAATTTATTTGTTATTGAAAATGTACATTTAATTTGATGTAATTCATGGTAGCTGCAGTTATCTCACTGCCTGTGTCGCCGCCGCCGTCTCGAGTGCCTCGACTCCGATCAACTGATCTTATCCGCACGCTTTCCGAGCGCGCTGTCTACACACCACACCGATACGAAGATCATATACTCGTATTATCTATGTATACATTCCAATATACATAACTACAAACATACCTAACTACATAGACATATTGCACAGACAGAATGATGGCAGGCGGACTAAAATGTTAACAGAATGGGGGCCGCTTACAGATGTAAGAAGCGCTTGGCTCGTTGGGTGGACGACATCCGGAAAAGTGCGGGTCACCAACTGGGTGATATTAGCTCAGGTCAAGAACGGGACAAGTGGCGTACTAAAAGAGAGGCCTATGCTCAGCAGTGGGCTGATATGATGATGATAAACTCCCACCTGTACGTCCAAAATTCGTAAAAGGGTTAGACAGACCACATGAAACTGTTCAAGTTTCGTACCTCTCTTCATACATCATGCACGTCTAGTAAAGAGGCGTTTCAACACATGTGTAAGCGGTGTGATTTTGTGCAAGCGTGTGACCCCCCTCATACCCTCCGACCCTGTCATACCCTCCGCTCCGCTGTAGGATCCGTTTCTCAGATCAGCTGATTTTATCGACTTGTCCTCGCTCGAGCGTGCTGTCTCGGCGCAGATACAGATTATTATCTACTCGCAGCTTCTATCCCATGCCAAGTTGATGGTTTGTTTTAACCTACTTAGATACGTTTTAAGCTCTAGGTATTTGTACTCCCTCCCCCCTTTCTTATGTCACACGCCGTAGGAGCTGCGTCGACGCAGATTCGTATTATAAGCCAGGGATTTGGTGTTTTAATAAAAATTGACTGGCACTACTGGCAGTAACTTAATTGATAGATGCATATTAACATTTAGGTAATTTGTGCAAACTCTTTATAAAGTAACCAGCGCCTCGTCCGTATTTAAGTTTGTATAAAGTTATAAAAACGTATAAATCTCCAAGACTTTCAAGTGCAGACTTATTACGATCGATTGTTGGTAGAAACTTCATTCCATAACTACAGACGCTACAGTTTTTCTACAATCTGCAAGACAATCAGACAATTTAAATGACATACTTGATTTAGTCGATTTGCGCAAGTTTTTACAATTGGAAATCGTTTAGCGTCATGGAGCGTAGCGTCTAGCGTCGGCCTCGCTTTCTCAGACGAATCAATTACCGCGAGTTTTTACGAACGCCCAAAAACGAAGGCCGGCAAAAAGCGGCGGAGACCGAGCGTCACACATCCAGGCGGGGAAAAAAAAGAAACTGTGCTTTTTGTATGGCTGCAAGTAGTGCAAGTTTCGTTGACAACTCGATAGATGGCGCCTGAATCATGAATTTGTTGATCAGGGTAGGACTTTTATTCTTATCGTATTAATCACGTAAGGCACAAAGGCGAATTTTTCGACTTTTAATTTGAAACTTTTCAGTGCAATTTAACCAGTACGCCCGGGGACTCTTATGAGTACTTATCAAAAATTCAAAATATTCGAAATAAGAAGGCCTATTTGTTCTTGTTCTGGCTTTTCATTAGTAAACATTCTAAACTAATAACTAATTTACAAGAAAGGTTTATACGTATGCTTCTAAAATAAATTAAATATCGTTCGTGGTGGGATTGTCTGCCGTGTTGTCGTGTCCATTCCAATTACAGAATAAATGAACTGGGAGCCGCGGAGACGACGCGTCGTGCGTCGTGCCGTCGTGTCGTGGAGGTAATTAGTCGTCATGTCTGCATCTGTACATGTTTGCTGCCACCGGCAGATCTTATCAACATAGACGCTACTATAATGAATCTTAAAATTAACCAACTAAAGGTAGTCTGGGTAACTCTGCTTCTCCAAACAAATGCTACTCCGCGTAAAAGCACTATGAACTTCAAGTTTTTATATTAAAGGAAAAAATGGAAAAGTGTACGCTTGCGGTGGGACTCGAACCCGCATCAGCCGCAGTCTAGGCGCCGTTTCCGCAAGTTACAACATTGATTCAATATGACCATGACCTTCATTTGCAGTGTTAGCACCCTTACTCAGACTACGCAGCTTTTGCCGCTATTAGCACTGCTTTAGTAACCATTAAAATTTAAGAAACGCGTCGAGAAAAGTTGTACTAGCTTCCAGGTATCGGCTGCTAATCGAAATAAATTGCGATTCCGTGCTGTAAAACATGTCCAGATTGTTGTCACTGCGACTCGAAACGCCGCAGAAATGCAGTCTAGCTCTGTCGCGCCCATACGCAACATATATGTAGATTGCATTTATTGCCTGGAATACCTGGAAGCTTATACGACTCCAAGTTCCATTAGCTACTGATTATTAATCAATCGTAAGGCCATAAGTTTGTACCCTATTGTGTGAGTCTCTAAAACTACCCTCCTATATTAACATGTACCTATAGCCTGTCTGTTAGTGTTAATTTGAAGGAATTTATAAATAAAGAAATATATAAATAATATTTAACATTATTTTCGTTTGCCGTCTACCAGTTCTACCACACTTACGGAAAAGCCCAAAGCCCTATTTGGTTACGTACCTTACGTTATCGGACGCGCCTGTTTGCTCAGTCGCCCAAACACGAGACATCGCAGCTTAACTTTCTTTAACCTTATTACAAGCAGGTAAGGTCTATCACAGGTCATCTATATAATACCTATAATTGCTACAAAAGTTGCCGTCCACAGTTCAACATCAGTGCACTATGTTCCAACGGAATAAGGTCGTATCTCTAGTCAGAAAGTTGCTCCTATTCTGACTTCAGTGATCGTTCCTTCTGTATTCGTACCTTATTTTGACTGTGTAAAGTATATTTCTGGAGTGAGTGGCTCAGTAGTTGTCGTCACGCGAGCCCTATCCGCGACACTTCATGGCCCATCCGTCCCGGGGCCTATTAGTTATGCTCGAACATAGACTGCTTCACAAACGACTACCGACAGTCACCGGAATACAATACTTAATACATATGTAGATTGTAGGTATAGGATTGGTAGGAACAGGAACCTGAACTAAAATAAACTTAGGTCGCTACTAATTTTCTATTTTATGCACTTTTAATTTGCTAACTTTTTTCAGCACGCGGTTGCTTCATGCGTTATGTATGCTGCAGTAGGCTCATATTTAATCTCATACTATGTATGTACATACTAGTATAAAGCAGCAATATACGCCAAACAAAGTCAGTCGATCTGTCACGGCTCACATCAGTCGGGACTCAAGTTTGCAACGTCACAGTTTGACTTTACACCAGTAGTATGAGAGAGTAGATGAGGTGTAAAGTAGCAATGTAGGTACGCCAAACAAACCGGCTGCCCTCAGTCGATCTGTCACGGCTCATATCAGTCGGGCTCAAGCTTGCCACGTCACGTTTAATCTCGTACTTCAAAGACTCATTTCATGGTGAGTTGGTAGGGCTTCGGACTAGGCTCACGTACGTAATTACACCGGGTAGGGCTTGGAGTGAGGTTTCCAGCTTGAAGTGAGGTAGGTATTACGTACATAAATATTTCATAAATAGACATTTATTTCTTAGTGGCTCAATCACACTACATTATCGTGGCCAATGTAATTTTTTACTCGCTAAATACCAAGCCGGGATAGATACAACAATTATATATAATTAAGTGTTTGACCAAGTTAAATTAAATTCACAGAGACTTTGACAAAGCACATGGCAGACATGTTAAAGTGACATTCATAATTTGATAGAAGTATGCCGATCATCATGACAGCACAGACCTTTGCGTCTATTGCAGATGCCGTTGATTTACGCATGCTGTTTCTACAACGGCTTTGGTGACTGTGGAGGCCGATTCGAGACTTGCCATATTTTAGGCGGATAAAATTCATGCCTGCCCACGACAAGCCCACTGCTAAGCATTAAAACAGGCTAATGCTAAGTATTAAAACAGGTGTGAAGTATGACGATAGGTACTTATGTTTCGTATTTGTGGTTTGACGTTAGGTATCTCACGGAATCGGTGATACCAAAATTGTTGCCAACGTAGTTTGATCTGTCTCTAACATGTATAGAAACTACGTTCATCACGAATTGAGAAGATGCTAGCCGCTAGTTGGACCAGGTGCGCCGCGGGCACAGGAGGCTTTGGACACTTTTACTTTCATAAGTGGTCGAAAACGGATAGTTATTGGAAGTTTAACAAACTATCTTATACCAATCTACTGTTGAATTATTGATCTTCAGCCACGTTTCTTTTCAAAAGTCTGCTAACACATATTATAAATGCCACCTACGGAACTAATTATTATGTACAGAGGCTTGTCACTAGGCGATTCAGTAAAATGCTTGACAACGACCGGCTGCGACAGTTCTCAGTACTTGTCACGTCCACATCGCCTGATTGTAATCCTTCCTACAAGGACATACGGTCAGGAGACGGTGGGTGAGTATAGTAATTGGATCCGGAGCACGGTGGAGGCACGCCGTAAAAACGCGGCCGCTCCCGGATGCCGAACCCATTACATGCTTGCTCTATTTAAACCGTTTCTTTTATGTCTCCAGGGTAATAGGAATGTTGACACTTATAAGAGGAAAGTTATAAAAATCCTTCGGATTGAAAGTTATTTTGGAAGTGCTTTTTCAAGGTCGCATCTCTGGAATCACAGCTCATAACTTAAGCATTTAATAGTCGGAATTACGTTTATTCCTTTAAGTATCTTATCTCCATGCACTTTCCACGTATTGTCACAGGACATGAGCCGATCTACAAGGGATTGTTTGTCTTGTCAGTGACCTTGTTTGGAGTCTTACCTCCAAGTGATGGAGAGATGATGATAGCCTATCATCATCGGGAACCCGCGACTGGTCTTAAATACCAATTTGAGCTCGTTGCACTAATTCTCTATGAAAACAGGGTCATTCCATTTTCGGCTAATCTGGGGTTGATATTTGACTGTGACCTAACTTGGGAGCCCCAAGTGTCTGACATGTGTCGAAGAGTCGCCTACAGTCACCGGCACAAATAAGGGATGATTTTGTTGGAATTAACAAAACTAAATCTATCTTACTCTAACAAGTATATTGTTATACTTTCTCTCTCATACATGTAAACTATTGAATAAAAAACAACAGCCCATAGTTCCTAATCTTAAGGACTTCGTTTGTACTTTAGTCGCTTGGTAGCTATTAATAGGAGCACACCTTGCCTTACTATATTGCGATAATATATTTGAACTCTTATAAATCGCAATGTGTCTTTTAATTAATTGCCCCAAATCTAATAGGTTATGGGCCCAGACACATTTAACAGACTTTTGAAAATAGTGTTGTGAGATTCGGACCATTTAAGTGATGTTAATGTGATTGTGAACAATTTAACCATTCAACGGAACATTAATCCCTTTGTGGTGAAAAGCTAAGTACGCGGAAGTTACACATTTGAAATTTTGAAGTCGTTCAATCATTTTAATGGCATTTATGAAAGACCCGTTAAAATTGGATCAAGACAAGCGGTAGAATGTCTAACCAAGTTGAAGATGCAGCTGACTTATGTCGACGAAGAAGTTCGCAAACTGATAACAGTGATAACGCTGGAAATTACGAGTAAGTTTGAATAAACTTGAGTGAGAATACTAAATACTTACTCAAAGATGTACATTGTACATGAACACAACATGAAAATCCACGTTGACTTATTTATTTTACCTGACGCCTGCGCTATATTGGGACCAATTTTTAATACGACCATCAAACCGATAACAAAGGAATCTTAAACGCCGAAAACGTACTTACAACACGCAGCGCTAAACGATTAATCTGCTACTATGCCTCATATATCATAGAATGTCCAAAATATGTGATCACATCGCAGTACGAGTTCGATGAGCAATTCTTCAGAGTAACATAGAACATAAATAATTGTTATATACATGAGCAAGAAACATCATTGTGACCAGATAAGACTATCGACTATGGAACCCTCAACGTGCAACATATGCGCACACACGTACTTGGTAACGTATGTGGTAACGGCGAGATGTTAGTGCTACGTGGCTCTCTGTCTACCTTGAGCATGCTGACACTGACACCACCTCTATATGATGACAGTCATACCATCAAATCCAACAATGGCATTGGCTTACACAGTGAGTGTAAGGTTTGGTACGTATGGTTATATTTGCTATTATTTTAATAACCTGCATAGGTAATAGATATTGTATCTATTCAAAGTAAAATTTTAAACAATTGTGAGTTTTAGAAGACAGTGCATAACTACATACATATGTATTAATTTGTTTTAGTTTTATTTGCTTCACTCAGAACACAAATAATTAATTACAAGTAATGCTATGAAATATTATTACGTTTGAGCATTAACAAATGCAACAGCTCATTAAAAAAAAAAACCGTACACATTAAAATAAATGCTACATAAAATGATGGCAAAAATCAAGCATTGTAACAGCTACGAAAGTTTCTTTTGACACAAGGTATCCAATGATGTCGCTTGTTTGACTCTTAAGAATAAAAAAAAAAACCATGTTATTTTGTTGAAGGGTACTTTGGAGCGCTCGATACTTGAAAGTATTTTTTTTGCAATAGATTTGTTTGAAATTTATCATATTATCAAGAACAGATTGAGATGTTTAAGAATTTATAAATCATAAAGAGTCTTTGACTTTACAGTGTGTTTGCTATATATATATATATATATATATATGGCAGTATTTTTATTATATATAAGTGTCCATATCAAATATTCGTAAAAAAGAAACGAAATGACACTTTGATGTTGATTGTCAATTTACTATTGACTTGTCGTTCTTGAGTGAAGTAAATAACTGGAATTTGTGTCTTGTGTCGAATATGAAAAGCTCACTGAAACACTGGTTTAATTGTAATACACCTTTGAGGCCACGTACAAACACTACAGGTATTTGATTCTGATTGTAACAAAGATGTGGTTTGTATTTTGCTGTCTCAACAAATAATTATAATACCAAAGGTGTGAGAAAAGTGATAGTGTAGTTAGTGATAGCACTTTAAAGGACATTCCAATATCACTTTTACGGTGTTTACAAGATATTCTTATATCGGTCATGTTAGACTACGAGTATTCCAATAATATTGACTTTCAGAGTTTTTCTGAAAAGACAGACGTTAGACCATGTGAGCCGGTAAAGAATTCCAATATTGACTTTCAGAGTTTTTCTGAAAAGACAGACGTTAGACCATGTGAGCCGGTAAAGAATTCCAATATTGACTTTCAGAGTTTTTCTGAAAAGACAGACGTTAGACCATGTGAGCCGGTAAAGAATTCCAATATTGACTTTCAGAGTTTTTCTGAAAAGACAGACGTTAGACCATGTGAGCCGGTAAAGAATTCCAATATTGACTTTCAGAGTTTTCTTGAAAAGACAGACGTTAGACCATGTGAGCCTGCAAAGAATTCCAATATTGACTTTCAGATTTTATCTGAAAAGACAGACGTTAGGCCATGTGTGTCTAGTGACTTTCACATGAGTCTGAAGAAATTGGAAATTCCATTGACATTCGGTTTTCCGAATAGTCTAAGATTAGGCCACATGAGACTGAAGAAATTGGAAATTCCATTGACATTCGGTTTTCCGTATAGTCTAAGATTAGGCCACATGAGACTGAAGAAATTGGAAATTCCATTGACATTCGGTTTTCCGTATAGTCTAAGATTAGGCCACATGAGACTGAAGAAATTAGAAATTCGATTGACTTGTTTTTCAAAACAGTCTAACGAAAGACCACATTAAATAGGCCATGTGAGACTTTAAATTGACGTTCGGTTTTCGAACAGTCTAACGAAAGACCACATTAAATAGGCCATGTGAGACTTTAAATTGACATTCAGTTTTCTGAACAGTCTAACGAAAGACCACATTAAGCCATGTGAGACTTTAAATTGACGTTCGGTTTTCGAACAGTCTAACGAAAGACCACATTAAATAAGCCATGTGAGACTTTAAATTGACGTTCGGTTTTCGAACAGTCTAACGAAATACCACGTTAAATAGACCATGTAAGACTTTAAATTGACGTTCGGTTTTCGAACAGTCTAACGAAAGACCACATTAAATAGGCCATGTGAGACTTTAAATTGACGTTCAGTTTTCTGAACAGTCTAACGAAAGACCACATTAATTAGGCCATGTGAGACTTTAAATTGACATTCGGCTTTCCGAATAGTCTAACGAAAGACCACATTAAGCTATGTGAGACTCTAAATTGACATTCAGATTTCCGAACAGTCTAAAGAGAGACCACATTCGTCTAAAGGTTTGGAGGTTCAACTGACTTGAGTCTGAAGTATTTGAAAATACGTTTTACGAATAGTCTATGTGGGTGAATTAACTGCCTGCGGTGATACTGACTATCGAATATGTTACGCAAAGTCTAAGTGGACTACATGAACCTAATAATATTGGAAGTTATCCCTCCCTGATCTAAGCAATATGTTTTAGTCTTAAAGTATTAAAGTATTTGTTCTTAGTTTGTAAACTATACATTCCAAATAATTGCATCGTAAAGAAATGACAGATAATAGTAAATTGAATCTTTACAATACCACCACATGGTGTAGGTATTAAACCGCTTTCATACAAAAATTGATACCTAGTAAATTTGTTTTGTTCAGACCACAAGATTTTAGTTTGGACGTGTAAGAGTAAATATGCCATTTAAAACGAATATAAAAACAAGATAAACAGTAATATTAAATATGTGTTATATTTTTTTTTGGTATTTCTATTAGTTTATACCAGATTATTCAGAGAACAAATTTAGGTTAAATATTTCATAATTTAACTGTAATAGACAAAGACAAAAGAATCAGTTACTGTAATTAAAAAGTCAATCAGTAAATTACTTTCAATTATTAATATTATATTTCGTACAGATAAAGTATTTTAGTTTAACTTTTTTAACTACATAAATCTATCATAAAAAGTTAACTATAGATAACAAATGCATTTTATTTCAAATATGAAAATTACTCAATTACACAGACTAAACTAAATTTGCCAGAAGTGACACAAACTTGAGTCGTTTCATGTGCTCTGCCTATCCCTTCATGGGTTACAGGCGTGATTGTATGTACCTATGTATGGATGTACAGACTAAAATGAAATATACAAATATCGATTAAGCACTTTCGATTTCAAGTCACAGTCTTTGCACTAGGATTATTTTGGAATGTGAAATAAATAATGCAAAGAGTTTCAAATTGAAAAACAAAGGCCCTTTGTTGTAAGTAAAGTGTAGTTGTTCTTAGCCCTTTTAAACTAATATAAACAAAGCAATACGTTTTGAAATTGTAATAATCTTAATTTAATTGCTGTTAAATAATTTTATTGATGAACGTGTAATATTTATAATATTATTAATAAAATGTCTATGTCTATGTCTATGTCTATGTCTATGTCTATGCTAAAGCATATCGGGTTGATTCTCACGGATAAGGAAATCTTAAGTGAGCTGAACAGTGAACACTCTGTAGGGGTTACAAATTTCTGTCAAGTGGTTTTCGTTAATTGTCAAAGACATTGATAAAGCTAAACTTTTAAGTTTTGATAAAAGACATGAAAAATGTATAAAAAAGTGAACTTCATGCATTTCAGTACAATCCTACTGAAACTACTGAAAGAATTGTTGACTGAGAATGGTTGAATTTGTGGTTTTTGTATATGAAATAAAAAAGCGTAAGCTGAAACTACATATTATTATTGATACATATTAATGAAAATGATATACGATTGATTTACTGTGAAATTATAAATGTTTCGTTTAGATGCAAGAAACAACTGTAATGTATTTTCAATTGTTCGTGATGTTTAATTTTGTATAAATGCTATATTAAATATTGCAATATGAATACGTACACACTTGTGGGTATTTAAAATGTCAGTGTTAATATTAAGACTTAAAAGTTATAAGTGTATGTGTGATTATACTTAAATTTAACTAATTGTGTCTACTTATAATTAACTTGAATCGATCTGATCAATCGATTCTGGTGTGTTAAACTACATATGCATATGTGTTGAATAAAATTGTTAAATATGGTACCATATAGATAGGAAATGTCAAATAAATTGGATTGTATTTTAGAAATAAGTTCATGACATGGCTGGTAAGGTTTTACTGGGTTTCCCTTACCTTTGAACAAATGTTGGCCATAATGTTTCCCAGAAAAAGGCGGGTGATGCTGTTATTGTTTTGTATAATGATTTTAATCATAGATTTATTTTTGAGGGGGCGTGTTGGAATTAACAAAACTAAATCTATCTTACTCTAACAAGTATATTGTTATACTTTCTCTCTCATACATGTAAACTATTGAATAAAAAACAACAGCCCATAGTTCCTAATCTTAAGGACTTCGTTTGTACTTTAGTCGCTTGGTAGCTATTAATAGGAGCACACCTTGCCTTACTATATTGCGATAATATATTTGAACTCTTATAAATCGCAATGTGTCTTTTAATTAATTGCCCCAAATCTAATATCTGTACCTTGTCATATTAACGTCTCGTTTGAAATGTCATACGAAATTGTCAAACGATTAAAAGCGACAAGGTACAGAAATCATCACTAAACTTCTTTATGCCGGTAACTGTACACCTTGCGATCACTATATAGGTACCAAGTCCATAGTTTGTGATAACAAAGCAGGTCGTGGTAAGATTGGCGGAGTATCTTTTAGCTTTTAGTTTAAGAGTATTGAAACTAGATGATCTAGACATACATATATATTTAGTTACTACTCAACTTTGCGAAGCATGTCACTAAAAGTCACGTCACGAGCGATCATTAAAGCTACAAGAATAGGCCCCTGATGAGAGCCTACAGTACAGTGCCCAGGGCTTTCCATTGTTCTACACAGGAATGCTCCGTGTGTTTGCCCGCCTTCGGCAAATATGTACTAACTATCACACATAGCCCTAATACAGATCTTAATACGTTGTGTCAAGGTTTACTAATGGTCAGGGACTATTACTATCGTATAAGGAAACATTTTCAGTGCCTAAAAATATGCCTTATCACGTCGTGTTAGGGATCAGCAGTGGTCAGTACATAGTGGGGCTATTTCGGCCGGTCTTATTGCTTCTGCAAAGAACTTCAATCCGGCTCAGTCGTAGTTTGTTCGAGTGTTAACTTGAGTCGTGTCCGAGATGTTAGGACTCGCGACACGAACCCTCCTAATTCAGGTGTCACTGCTTATGTTGCGTTCCATTGCGCGTTATAGCTGGATACTCTTAAAGCTGGTACGTACTGACGCAGCAAGGGAACGCGTGATTTACAAACGTTCGACTAAGTTGGTGTACTTGGGTGCGGGGCAGACGCGGTTGGTCTGGCATTAGGTACATTTCTTAACCCAAATGTCGTATCGTATCACAAGTTTGAACACAACATACGTCCTTTTGTGTTAGTATGTAAGTCTCAAGGGGGGTCTGTCCACTCCCACTCTGATTGTGGCGTTTGAGGACATCTGAGAACTCGCCAAATCAACGGTCGTTCGAGTTACATGTCCAATACGATTGGGAATATCATTAATTACTTTCATCTTGTCCTAAGTAAACGTGACTCACGACGCCTTCATATTCAGAGCGTGACAGTGAAGATTATAAAGCTTAACGATCGGATTATGTATTATCAAAGTTACATTACCTGTTACCTGCTGCGTAATTACGTGTACATAATTGTCACCAAGTACTTATGTCATTGATGAAAGGGAGAATTATGATAGTGATCAAGTCATTATAATTCGATTGATATAAATAAGAATATTCTTATAAATAGTTACATAAGAAATTGTATAGGTTCGCAAGAATTTCTACCTACCTAATCAATTCCCTCTTTGATCAGTTCTCTGAACCAATCAGCAGCATTAGTATATTTGCTTTATTTATAGACGATCGATTTACTCAAGTAAATGGCCAACAAATAATCCTTTCAATAGGTACTGCGTTCGTAGAATAAGCAGGTACTTATAATTCAGACCAGCTCTCAGATTAAACAAGGCCCGACTATTTGACAAGCGTAATGGACAAATTAAATGCATAATACCTACATTACTTACTTATGGCATGATAATTATGATAAAATATGCAAGACGAAATATATATTGCTAATTTTTTAACTGTCTTTCACTCGGTCCAAATCAGTATAGGTAGGTACAGAAGTCCACAACATCGAAAATCATTATTTAAGTTGCCATTCTCTCTAGAAAGAGATGACGATAATTTAGAATAGAATAGAATAGAATAGAATAGAATAGAATAGAATAGAATAGAATAGAAATAGAATAGAATAGAAAACGTTTATTTGGTGAAAATATACAAGTAAAACAACAATAGCCTTAATCTATATACATCTTAAACTAAAGTCACCAAAAAGGATGCCACTCAGCATATGCCAATGGCTAATTGGTATTAGCCACGGCGCTGGTTTTCAGGGCAACCAAGAAAACAGGGTGGGATTTCAATATTTTTAAAATTAACATATGGTGGACGAGGTCGCAATAAATACAATTATAACAGTCCACTTACTTATACATTTAAAAGTAGTATCTACGCAGATTTAATATGCAGTAGAGCAGGCAACATAACTATTTAAAAACAGAAAATAAATGTAATGAAAGATTAATTGATCTATTAAATTAGTTTAAATTTAAATTTAAATTAGCACGATACGTCTGCTTATGTATTGGTAATCTGAAGAGCTGTAAGGTAGTTTTTCATCTTAATTTTGAAGGTTCCTACCGATGTACAGTTTCTAATAGGTGGTGGCAGATTGTTCCAACACTTCGTGGCAGCGTAACGAAAGCTGCCACGAAAAGCAGACGTATTGTGCTTCGGACCAATGAGTCGTTGGGCGCCCCGGACGTGACGCGTTGAAAATTTCAATTTATCATAAAGATATGTTGGTTGCTTGGTATGAATTATTCCAAATAACAAAGAAGATAAGTGCAAAGTGCGTCTTGCCGCCATATTGAGCAATTTATTCTTGTTTAAAAACGGCGTGATGTGGGAACGAGGAGGAACATGGAAACAATATCGTGCACAAGCGTTTTGTATGCGTTGTAACAATACAGAAGTACGTGCCAACAGGCAGCCACCGAAGACAGCATCGCCATAACTTAATTTGGATAGAATTAGCGCGTCACATAGATTAATTCGCAAGTCATTCAGATAGAGATGATGACTGATGAAAGTGATGAAGTTTCATAACTATAAGAGATCTGTCAGAATATATATTTTAACATGCCTAGAAGTATGTTATAATTTTGCTGTCTCGGAAAGATCCCCCGGGGTGAAATGAAGGGTAGGATAGGATATGGGAGTATTACGAATTATACTAATGTTGCGTGTAACAGCAGATGGCGAGATTGCATTGGCGAGCTATGGCGATGGCGGGGCGTGAGCACAACTCGTTTCGTATCCTACTACGTGTCTGTTCACTTGTTCAGTTCACAATTGGGGATTCAAGAAAATAAGGTGCTATGCTTTTCGCGATTACTTGGTTGGGTTTGTATTGAACAGTTAATTTTTGGAATATTTCCAGGTGCACAGAATTTTTGGTGTGTTTCTGTAGTTTGTCTGTGTGTGTATTGCAACATTATCCTCTAATTTATTTATGCTAACGTCCAGCGGCCCGCTTTTAACTCAACCGAGTATTTCATTGTACATACATACCTACATTTTATTGTCCTATTTATTGTTGTCAAATTTGTTTTTATTCCGCGTAGGTGGGAAAACTTATTTACTAGGTATTGAAAATAGCGAGCTAAAGAGCTACTTATAAGAGTTATAAGTAATTTATCAAAACGAATTTCAAGAAATATTTATATTGTACTATTTTTAATAAAAACCGAACAAAAAAACTATGCGAAATTATATGCTTTCGGAACCCTAAATAGTCCCAGCAGGTTGCCGGCGGCGGCGGCGGCGAGTAACAAGCAACACAACACACAGGCGACACACGGGCAACGCGCGCACAGGGAACACGGACAGTGTCCCGCGCCCCGCGCCGCAGGACAAAGGCGGCATTATGGCGGCTCTGCGCTTCAATGGGCGTTGATTGCCATTCAACTTGGCTACTCGCGGGGCACTGTTAAAAGAGTATATTATAGACTTCATGGGCAGAGTTAAAAGAGTAGGCTAACTACTTATTTTTCTAATCTATCCGAGTGCTTTCCTACATTGCCATAAATTCCGAAGAAGAACAGTTAATTTTGGACCGTAATTGAGAGCATTTGGAGCCTGGTGCCGTAGCTGAATGGCATTTCTGCGACGCGAAACGCCGCGAAAGACAGTCTGGCTCTGTCGCGCCAATATTACGCAAGAGCGATAAAGATATATATATATAATATATCTGCGAGCGTTTTGTTTCGTGAGCGTTTGTGCCATTCGGCTACGTACCCTGGACTTCAACAGGAAAACATGATATGTTTATGTATCTGGTCCTTTGAAAGGAACGACTGAAAAAAAGAAGAGAGCTTTTAAGCTTGCTATGATGAATAGGTGTTTTTACGGCGATACCTATTACCTACGCTATTCTGGAATATTCAGGTTAATATAATGACCATCCATATTTAGCGTGCGTTGATATCAAAGTATCAGGCACAAACATTTAAAATAAATAATGGTTGAATAAAAAGCGAGGGCCCGGGGTACCCTACTCAAATATACAAACTCTGTGACGCGTGAGCCGGCATTATCGCAGCAGAATTAACAAAATTAATTGATATAATGACAGGGGCGGCTCACTCCGCGATTCAATCGCCGCTCTACAAGTACATGCTGGCGGCCGCGAGTTCGCGGCCTAATCAGGGGTGGCGCGCGTTCTCACGGAACGCACGTTCGCACTTTCTATTGTTACTTTACGTCGCGAGTCTTTTTTTAAGGTTCATATGCGATGTCCGCGTATGGAATGGCTAATAATGCTTAGTTAAATAGACATCATGAATAAAATAGGACAATCTAACACAGATCTACTATTGATTAAGTCCCACGGAAAAATTCAATAAGGCTTGTAATTTTGGGACTTAAACAAATATATATAAATAGCATATATACTTAGAAAGTACCCAAAACTTGGATATAATAATATAAAAAATGTTGTGAGTATTAATTCGTTTTAATCCATAGGCAACCCTATCGTCCGACGTTGCGCACGTGCGGCTCGTTTCTTTGTTAGAATTTTGTAGGCATTTAAAAAGGCGGCATTTCGTGAACATCAAAGCAGTGGGCCTTCTGTACTTGTACTATTATATATTCTGTGATAATGATAGGATCCTGCGCCTGCCGTTACTGTGGCTGTGAACACTCGCCCGCTCGGATTACAACTACGTCACGCCTGGGTACATGCGTGGATTAGATTACAGCAATGCATGAATAATTACTCATTTAGGGTGCCAGTAAAATGTAGGTGTTTTCGATATAAATAGGGTGTATTGGGGTAATTCTGTAAGCACAAAAATGCTCGGGTAATTTCGAAAGGGGAATCTTGATATGATAGAAATAATGGTGATTTTTATGCGACTTTCGAAATTACGAGTACCCTAATGCAGGTAGGGACTTAAGTATTTTTTTAGGTGTCCAAATGAGCTTTTGAAGCTGAAGAGAACATCGACATTTAAAAAGCAAATACAGTTAAATTAAGAGTTTGGCGTGGTCTGACAAAGTGGTCCGGTTTTATTCCTTTTGACGTACTTAAAGTTTAAATAATAACATATTGTCACAATCTAAACGCTATTAGCGCTACAAGAAAGAAACAAATTAATCCTGAATCTGTAGGACGTACCGCGAAAATCTAAGACTGTCATTCCGTTATCTACCTCTTTATCACATTTGCTTTGAGTGATAGAGAGGCAGGTAATGAAACGTTTGTTTATTATTTTCGTGGGTGTTCATGGTAGTTCTGTATAGTATGGCAGCTCGCCAGCAACGCCTTAATGAATTATTATAGCCGTCGTGTATCTTTGAAGATGAGTTATGACGGAGACAAGAAAGTAAGCTTTTGTTATTTATTGTAGACAATCTGTGAAGTTCGGTGTCGCGACGGAGATGGTGCTAAAGCTGTACGCCTCCTGTAAGCAAAGAAATTGTAAGAAAAGAAAAAATAAAATATAGGTATATATTCGAAAAATACACAGATGTATATGTATGCAATCCAATTGCAATTTGTATGGGACTGCACCATGCGCGGATCCCGAGGGGGGGGGGTCATGGGGGTTATGACCCCCCCCCCCCCCCCGGGACACGAAGCTGGATCCGCCCTTGGACTGCACATGCGTTGACGTTGCAGTTGGCGTGCAGTTGGGATGCAGTCTCTCCAAATAACATGAAAAATCTCCAATTTTACGTTTTATATTCTCAATGCACGACACTCACGTTTGACATACGTATTTCACCGAAGCTTTCCTAAGTGAAAATTTCAGAATTTTGGAAACTTTCCGTCGGCGTCGGCACATCAGTAATTCCACTTATTCCTAAGTGACGTAGACTAACGTGGTAGCACTTTGATGTCGTCAGCCTTTCTGCTAACTACAGGATCGTATGAGGTGGCTTGTCTTGAATACAGAGTACACAAAGGCCCGGCTACGTAGGGTTACACGCTCGCTGAGATGAGCTCATAGTTACGTCTCACAACTAAATATGACATGCTTGATCTGCCTTAACAACGTCATATTTAACTAGAAGCCCGCGGATCAAAAGCAAGTCAAAACTTCTACTTATTACATATGTCTGAATAAAAGCCTATAGAACATGATTTTTTTATTTTATTTATTTATTACAGAAAACACATTACACAAATCACGATTTAAATCTTCACCAAACTGCACAGCAGTTTGTAGGCGAAAAGAGACACTCTTTTTACATATTTTTATTTTTGAAAAGCTCTTCGGAAGAAATTTAATGCACCAGCAAAAACCAACAAGTAATACGGCGACAGTGCATGTGCAATTGTGCATTTGTACAAATTAATGATAGATACTATGGACTGAAAATTGCAATTAAATAGTCAAGTGATTACATGAGAAGTCTCAAATTGTGGGAAGGACATTAGTCCTGCTCACTTTTCCTAACGAGATCGGGACAATGCTCCCAATACTAATTTTTATAAGTTCATCAATGGCATTTATATGTCACTGTATTACGTGTTTCATTCAATTATCTTTCATATACTTTATCTCCGTGCATGAAGGTTCACGAACTGTCAGTCAACTGTAAGAAGATACATATTGCAGTAAGTATCTGTATGGTAATCCTTTATTACTGCAATAATCATAAAAGTTGCAGTTTTGTATCGAGAGTAAAGAATATTTACAGCGTTATGGTTATGGCTGGATATATAGTTTCGGATATATAGGATATCGTATAGTTTTTATGATCTTTGGGTGTAATGTGATGTATTGCGGTGTAGTTTAAATTAAATACGTGAGTAGCCTGTACATTATTAACTAACAATATCTGCATAAACTGCATAGTGCATAATAAATATATGTAGTTACCCATATTAATAAAAAATCGGTATTAGAATTTTAAATCGTCTTTTGATCTTGAAGAATTAAGTCATCTCCTCATCTCAATTCGGCAGATTTTTTTGAAAATTATGGTACAATACTGGTGCTGGACAATACTGGCATTTGCTGTTTAAATATTTATAATTTTTTTTGGAAAATGTTTCACTATTGGTGACGTTTTCTGAAATAAAAATACAGTGGAGACAAAACAAATGATTAATAATATTTTTATTCAACTTTAAATGAGATTTTAATGTAACTGTTAACAAAACACACGTACTATATCTTTCTTTTTATCCACAATGCAGTTGCAGCTTGGATTGAATATGCAGTTTTCAGTTGCATCGCCTTTAAATCAGTGTTACGTAAAGTAAAGACCTTCAGCGCCCGCGTTTGTGTGCTATATAGCTGTTAAACTAATCCCTTCAGAAACATACAAGGCAAATGAGAGACAAGTTCAATAACGACCAACACACAAAAACTATTGACCATTAGGTCTTCTTTTTCTTTGTGGTGGCGGCGTGCACAGTACTCGTCCCATAAGCAAGGACCCCGCTAAGGATACGAGCGAGCTTTGCTCATGTGCATGTCTGCGGCCATCAGTCTTCCCTTAGTCGCCTTATACGACACCCACAGGATGAGATGGGGTGGTGTTATTTTAATAATTGAGGTCTAGGTGCCAAATTCTAGTTAACTTGGTAAGTTACAGTTTAGGATTTGGTTAAATTTAAACTTTCTAGGCCATCTAAAATTAGGTTAGGTTTTTAATGACAGATGAGTACTATCACTGAAGGTATATCAGAAAACTCGCGAGTTCTAGATGTTTGTATCTCAGGCTATGTTCATCAATATGGGGTTTTATAAACAAACGAAACTTCAAACGTTTATATCAAATGAATTTTAGATTAAACAAGGGTCGAAAATGAGTCCAAATAATACAACACATGGGTTCATATAATATAACATAACACTACACGGCCGTTGCCTCGCAGTTCTCTCTTTTGAACTTGGCTTGAAACACTGCAGTGTCTCTAGAACGGCTAGAACCTGTCACATCTACACTGCACAACTGCCGTAACCGCCGATGAAAACTGCATTTAATTGCCAACCTGATTCTCGCGCAGTAGAATCTAAATTCCAACTGACTCGCTAAGGCTGTTGTTATGTGCAGTGGCAGAGTACCCGTTAAATAAGTTACAGTGTAATGCTATTACAGGAAGCTCGAGAAAATGCCGGCGATAACTATGTACAATGCTGTTTGCAGCTTAGCGAGCAGCGCTCCAGAACATGCTTTTACAGAAACCGTAGGCACCTATAACATTTTACATTAAAATGTACACTAAAATGTACTTAAGACTTACGTCAAGAACACAGCATAAACAAAAAATTAAAAAATTGAAAAATATTATGTATGTGCATAAGAAAAATGATTACTTATGTAAGTACCTAATTGTAAAAAATCGCGCTTTATTCATCAAGAAGCAGTGACATTCGAGACCACCACAGACAGCGCCTCTAGCGGCGAATTATCTCTCATTAGCCATTATTGCATGGACACCTTATGAACAAATTAACTTACAAGTGTCCATGCACTTTTGAATCTCAGCGTACCTACCTACAGTGTTATGAACAAAATTCCACATTGAAAGTTTCAAGTTAGGCAGCGAGCAATGGGAGCATTCGCACGACTCACACTAGTGCAAGAGTGCAACGACAGCCATTGACGGATCGCTGCGCTGCAGCTGCGGGTGAAGCGCATCATGTGCATTATGTAGTGCCATTTATCTTGCCTCTTAGCGGGACGGACCGTAGATCCCTATTAGGTCTCGGTCTTAGTTTGTCATTTTGTGTATAAAGGTATGGTCCATTGACTCCGATTGAAACGAAAACACGATATCGCATGGACACAAGATTTCCTTTGGCAATCTTTAGGATCCAAGGATAGATTTAAGAAGTAGTAAATATTATGTTTCATATTATTTGAATATATTAATGACAATTGACACCATTCCGAAGGAAAATACCGTTTGTTTTGGTAAAACTTAACGCATGTTTTAGAAGTAAATGAAAAAGAACTATAAAACATAGCTGACGACACATTTTCCATTATTCGACAATTCAAATAGAAACTTACACTGCGTGTAAGAATAAGTTTTAAACTCGTAGATGCCAAAACATCTCCGAATTGAAAAGCAGCTTCTTGAGCTTCTTGGGACCTACTTATACATTGAAATTATATTTGTGCCTCCCTCGTACAGTAGGTACACATTTCCAGACGCAGACGGCACGTGCGGATGCATAAGTTACCGTGTGGAAGTACCCCCGCGGAGTGCACTGTATTGCCGGACCATTCACTCTTGCAACGCACTAACTCGATTTGATATTGATTTCGTATTACTTGCAGTTTCATTGCGTGGACGAGTAGGTAAGATCGTATAATTACCTTCACCATTAGTTTCCCAAGAACCTTTTCCATTTCAACAAAATGACAATCGTCATCTGCCGGTAATAGCGGACCTTTGCCCAACATGTATGATTGTCATTGGGTATTATTTTTGTTACTTTATCGTCATCGCATCATCGTCATATCAGCTCTTTATAGCCTACTGCTGAGCATATGTCTCTCTTCTGTTACGCCACTAACTGACTAATATACAAACATTGCTGGACTGTATTTTTGTTACTTATCGGCACAGAAATGGACAGATCTAGTAACGTATAAGTGTTAATTGTAGCATTTGTAGCCGTTTTCAAATAGACCCCAGAGGAGTCGTTGTGTTTATGTATACGTATTTCCGTCTTTTGAGAAGAATGTACCTATGATCTTTTGGTTGGAAGTATTTTTCCTCGTTTCCAACTTAATGGAAAATGAGCAGAGATAAAAAATAGGTACATATTCATATTCATATTCATATTCATATTCATATTTATTAGTATTCAAGAATATTACAGCTATATACATATATTATGTCATCATTATTAAATTACTCTTAAAATACTAGATTAGAGAATAAAAACAATTAATTACATGAATATCAAACAACTATCAAAAAATTTCATTTTTTTTAATTAATATTATTCAGTCATGAATTCAGTCACGGAATAATAGGCCTTCTGGACTAAAAAACCTTTTAATTTCGAAACAAACCCGAAGTAGCTTGGAGCATTTTTTATTAGTGTTGGAATTTTGTTATATAATTTCGGTCCCAATACATGTAGGCAGTTACCATACTTATATATTACCGTACTTATCTATTCTTAATGTTAGGTCAAGTTAAGATTATAAAGATTCAAATGTGGCTGAAGAGTACAGTGCCACTCCGCCCGTCGGGTGCTCTCAGAGGCTTTCGGTCTCAAGGGTTGTCATGAGCGACAAATCCTACATTACTGTTTTCATTTGGTGCTTAACCCCTCGAATGACGCCTGTCGAATTTAATCAATGAAGAAGTAACTAACAGATTTGTGCCTTCGCAGGCACAGATATGTTGCTGAACAAACGAAATACAGTAAACATAGAAAACGCAAAAGAAAAATTCTACAGATCGCATTTTCAACCGATTTGTGAAAATTAATTCACATTTTGGATAATTAAATAGCAGTGGAGTTGGTGACGAGGTCTACAGGAGGCATTGATGCATTAATTAAAGAGATAACACAGAAAACATACACGGGATAAACAAATGCCTTATACCTGAGGAGTCAACAAATGTTTTCTTGTCGTCGAGAGAGGGCGTCGAGCCATAGTTACCAACCCTATTACGCTGGTAGCACAGTTACCAATCGAATGGCTTCCCCGTCTTGTACCTATTACTACTCTGCCCACGTTCACGACAGTACTGTCCTCGTGGGATATCAGAAATGCCGATGCCGTCTCTATCGACACAACTTTTGCGAAGAGGACAGACCGTGCTATTTCTAGAAGAAAACCTGAGACTTCTATTCTGTATCAAAATATACAGATCTTCCGATTACTGCAAATATGATCCAAAAGAAGAGTTATGATTATGATCTGTATCATCCTCCTTGCGTTATCCCGGCTTTCGTCCGCCACGGCTCATGGAAGCCTGTGGTCCGCTTTGACGACTAATCCCAAGATTTGGCCAAGGCATTCGTTTTACCAAAGCGACTGCCATCTGACCTTCCAACCCGAAGGGTAACTAGGCCTTATTGAGATTAGTCCGGTTTTATGATTTTGACCGGTATATGGTATACCTTCGTATTTTAACTTTATGCCCTTCATTAACAACTATTGCAGTGCTTACGAAAGTAATTTCAGACGCCTACAGGCAACAGGTCATGAAAAGTCGTTTTTAGTCCCCGAAGACTTTGAAACTTTATAACTGACGTTACTTAGTTGCGAGTTAGAATTATGCCTCCGACGCGCATTAAGAGCCATCAGAAAACTATTTGAATGTAGGCCGTATACTCCCAAGAATTCGGTGTACAATTGTGTGTGTTTTGACTAGGTTGTTACGACTGTTATGTGTGTTGAAAGTAATGTGTGAAACTTCGCCTGCAGTCGCCATAACAAACACGTGAAGGGCCGCGGGTGGTCTCGTGGTCTGTTCTTAGGCGTTATTCTTATTTTCGTTTACTCGACGAGCTTTGTTAACCTCTAACTATTTAAATGACGCATAATAAGGTAAATACATACATTATTAGTCTTACGTGGGTCACACAAAACGAAGCTCGAAGCTGGCACTATTAGCAGAAATTTTGTAATTTTCTTAAGAGTTTCACAATTTGTTTCTAATTTATAACTGCGCTATCAATATCGCTGTAAACTTATTTTGGTCTGTTATCAGTCCGGATGTATAATAAGTCAATTCATTTAAGCAGGCTTATACAGTAAGACCTTTTAAATTATTTAGCAAAAAGAAAGATAAAAATTAACAAAGTACTTAAATTGGTATATAACTTTCTAAAAAAAACACCAAATCTTACTAAAATAACACTTCTGTTTCCTGCATATACTGATAGGTATGTGTGGATGCCGCATTATGTACACTAAGTATGTACAATGTACATGTACGAGCAACGTGTAATCTTGGAAACCACAGACTGGCGGACAAAGGGAAGCCTCTGCAATTCAACAATGCCATCTACTACATAGGTACTTACTCTGCCCAGACACACACACACACACACACACACACACATACACACTATTAGCATTCACACATTCTTGCGTGTGTGTGTACTCTGCAATAATATTATGTTTTGAAAATTTCAAGAATGCAAGAATATATGGCTCTATAAATAAGATTATATCGGATATTTTTACGTTCTTTTTTGTGCAACATTGTATGCACCAGAGGCAGGAATAAGAAGATTCTTATACACATAACTTAGATAAGTCAGACGTCACCAGGTACACATGCTTACAGCCCAACTCGAACATCTCTTATAAGATGCTTATAAGATATCTTAGCGATACAATATGTACACAATACCGATCTATAAGGTTCAAACGTAAATTTGTTGGATGTTGAAATGTCAGTTATGACACTAGGTACAGTCAAGTGCAAAAATATGTATCGAAAAAATCGTCTCATAAATATCATAATGGTACCTATACTACGCTCTTATTACACCGGACTAAGGTGCTATGGTTATATTTTTAACCCCCGACACAAAAACTACTGTCTGTCTGTCTGTGTGTGTGTCTGTCTGTCTGTGGCATCGTAGCTCCCAAACGGATGAACCGATTTAGGTTTTGTTTTTTTTTGTCTGAAAGCTGAGTTAGTCGGGAGTGTTCTTAGCCATGTTTCATTAAAATCGGTTCACTATGTCGCGGTCGGGAGTTGTTTCAAAATTTTAATTTTGTGGTTATTGAGTAAGATGTGTGCTAAATTGTGTCAACATAATCCACGGATTACCTACCCTATCTATTAAACACAGTTCTGTATGGACATTTTGATGTGTAATAATCTAATAATTAATAAATTCTAAAGCGACAAAACAAATCTTGAACAAACACTTTCAACGAAAGAGGGAAGCTTAAGTACTCGCCTAACTACACTTCAATCCTTTCATTTTATATGAAAACCGATGGGTTTTTATGCCAGCGATGCAGCGTGGGGATTATAAAATAAATGTTGGAAATCGTTATGGTCACTCGAAGGTCTCGAAGTGAGTAATGAAATTCTACTTATGTGATTGAACTCTGTCGTTAAATGTTTAATGCTCAGAAAATATTTCCGAGATAGTGGTTCAAACCTAAAATGAGTCACTGAACCGCTGGTTCACGTGATAGGCCACTTCTCGGGAGAATTAAAGTTTGCTTGATGATGATGACTGATCGATAGAACTTTAATTAGTTTTAGTAAGTACCTCACCTTAGGGCGTAGCAAAGGTGGCCCTTGTTAACACGAGTTACACGAGTCGAAAAGTAATAAAAAAACGTTTAACAGAAATTAAGAACCAATTTCGCAGAACGGTTGAAATTGAGATGGTTTTATGATCGTTATAAGCACTAGTTATTAGAGGTCAGTCTTATGAGCGTTAAATAATGATAGTAGGTATAAAAAATACTAACATGAATTGTTTTTTATTTGAAGAACTCTATCGATTTCTTCGTCTTACTATTAAATCCTATACTTCATAACAAATGTGCACCAAAAGATTAAGCTTGTACTTATATTTATATCGATTTAGTTAAGTTTCTAGGGTTATCTCGGCTCCTTTTTTTATTACTACTATCTTGAACATATCTCGGAGATTTAGAACTTAGTAATGTGTAATTTTGTTGTTGGTTACCAAAGTTACAATGTAACAAACAAAGTGACAGATGCGAACGAAGTTCCACGGCCAATTCAATAAATGAGAGCTAACGAGTAACGAGTACCGATTATCGCGGTACGCTCCTTATTAACTAAACGCCAATTTATTTAACTTGCTAGTACTTAGTTTAATACCATAAACAGCAATGTGAAAGCACTAGTTAAAAGTTTAAAATCTAACTATGAACCTTGAAACCTAAACCACAAGGTTAAATTTAACTGCACGTACTGTAGTACTAAGACCAACTCTTTCCACTGATCACATGTAGATCTTGTGTTGGTATGATAAGGTTTACAAGTGGATGGACAGGGTAAGCGACCGGCGATGGCGGGCGAGTGTAAAGGGTGAGCTACATTATCTCGACCATTGTGGCAACATTGTACGGGGACAAGTTTCTTAGTGCTACAACAACGTACGTAGTGTAGCCAGTCTTTTAACTCAATTCAATAGGTATATCTGTGGGGTCTTGTTGGCACTCTTCTTGCCACTTCTCGCCAATTATGGAAACATTATACCTAGTTGGCAAAGTTTAGTAGTGGTAGAATCTATAACTTAGTCAATCAAGAGAAGAGTCGGTACCTACACTTCAGTAGGCCTAGCACATGATGGCCGCGGGAGTATGTCGCCGCGAGATAGATGACACGTCTTTGTCTAATTGTATTAATGACATAAGGACAGGTAGTCTATCTCGCGGCGACATACTCCCGCGGCCATCATGTGCTAGGCCTGCAGAAGTCTTTGTCTTCGCTTGAACAATTTCATTTTGTTCAACTGTTATGTTGGTGAATTTTCAAATTAAGTTTAAAATTATTGTAAATATATTTAGTAGCGTTAAATTACAGGCAGCCCTGCAGTAAAAATGCGAATGCAAAACATTGCATATTTCATATTCTGTGACGGAGTGAATTAGGTTTTTATTTGCTCTAATTAGCTCAATCTTTAACCAAGTGCCGAAAACAGACAGGTAGTATTCGTAAGAGTGTAATTAATAACTGTCTCCTTTCGGAGCGCTGGATTTTTCTTCGGAATCTTCGGATTATAAACTCCGGCTCCGTAGCCGAATGGCACTTCTGCGAAGCGAAACACCACCGAAACGCCGCAGAAAAATAGTCTGGCTCCGTCGCGCCATACGCAAGAGCGATAGAGATAGATAGCTACGAAAGAGATATTATCGTGGGCGTTTCGTGGGCGTTTGTGCATTCGGCTACGCACACAAGTACATAACCGTTATAATTATTCTCTGTACATGTAATTTGTTCTGTACAATAAAGTGTTTACTACTACTACTACTACAAGTACCTATTACTATTTTGGTTTTTTCTTCGGTTGTTACACTATGAAGTTGTAATACTGGCGGCGATGTTTGAGGCGCGGCGTTAGCAAGTTTCTGTCTCCTTTCGGGGCACAATGCCGTAAACTGGACGTGGAAGTTGTTTCTACTTACATTGCTGTGAAGGAACGTTTCTCAAGAGGTACTCACATAAATCCTGGTGCAGCTACTATACTACTACTACTTATAGCTGCGCATTGAAAGTAGGAATTGTTATAAAGCTATGGTGGACTTAATTATATAAATAAATAAAAAAAAACGTATGTAGTTGAGTTGTGGTTGGGCTAAAGGCGGGACACAAAACAAATTTAGCTACATGCTTCGTCATCCACAACCACATACAAATGATGTAATTACACTTTGTCAAACTCAAGAGCACTAAATGAATGTAGTCGCAAATATACTCATGATAGATACTCACGTTCGCATTCTACATAATAAAATCCCACGCGTCGGTAATGTCGAGCAGCTATCAACCGGACCGGATTGCAATCTCTAGACCGCACACTGCGTTCGGTCTTGTTCAGTGCCTTTTCACACTATCCGATCCGATATCGGATGTAGAAAGGATTTCAAAGACAAAAATCAAAGACGGCGGCTTAAATATATGGGATATCATCATATCAGTCCTACATCGGATCGAATAATGTGAAAACGCACTTAGTCTCAACTCAACAATAAAAATAAATCGGGTCGGCGTCGCCCCTTCCCCACTGCACCATGTCTGGTGCTCGCCAGTGGTTGCGAACCTGCCACACCCGGCTTCTTGCCGAATGGACTTGCCAATTTGTATCGAATACGCCTGTTCTTGAACTCACTCACAGTTGTAGAACGCTCCTATTCGGCTATTGCGCAATACACGCGCACCATTTCCATGTGTGTGTACATGCGAACGACCAGCGAGTCGTGTCATCACGCACGCACACAACGACAACTGTATGTTCAATGAGCTAACAACTGCGACACTTCCGCCAGCGGCTTGTCCGCCCTCTAAACTTCACTAGTGTTATTAAGTTCTGAGAATAATATTATATTGTATTGTATTCGTTTATTTCAGACAAACAGTCCATATTGTTACATTACGTTACATTATTTAAAATTAACAAATTACAATATACAATAAAAATTAAAGCTATAAAATTCACTTATTATTATTTAAAATCAAACTACATTAAAACAAAATTAAATTCGAATTAAATTCAAAATTTCAAATTTTAAATTAAAAATTAAAATTAAATTGTGAATATTAATATGATATAATAAATAAAATGTTAAATTAAATTAATTTAATAAAATAAAGTAAATAAAGGAACGTCCGTGTGCCTGAAATTTGAAATTTTAAACATCAACATAAATGTTGGCATTTAACTAGGTAACATAAACTATTAACTAAGTGACTAAAAATAATACCGTGACCTCGTCGTGGCGCCCCTGCCCGCCGCACCGGGTCTGGTGCTCGCCAGTGGTTGCCACGCGGTGCCGCGTGACGCGCGTATTGCAATTTGTAGTCAATTTTCGCGTTAAATACAAAGCTTGTTTTTCATTCTATAATTTATTGAATTGAAAATCCCTTCCGTCAGTCCCTTTATTACAATCGAATATAGTCTAAATATTAAAAAATGCGTAAATGGGAGACGAAATGTAAGAGAGCGAGTAAATACTGCATCGCGGCCGGCTGCTTCAACAACGACAACAATTCCGACTGCACGTTCTTCCAATTGCCGACCGGACACTCGGAGGAAGAGGTGGAAAGGTAAATAAATTACTACTATTTATTTATTTGTTAGCCTGTTGTGTCCCACTGCTGGGCAAAGGCCTCCCTCTATTTCTTCCACGCGTCTCGGTTAATTCAATGTTTGGCCAATCTTTTCGAAAGACGTCAAGTTCGTGCCGCCATCTCCTTCGCGGTCTGCCGTCACGCCGCACTATGGTTGGCTACATTCGGTACTTTTCTTGGCCCACAGGTCGTTTGGCATGCGGCAGATGTGTCCAGCCCAGTCCCATTTAAGCTTAGCTACTGATAAATGACTAATTCTTATAAAAAACTTACAATTTAAAATGTCGGAAGTGGTTGCGTTAGTGCGTTTTCACATTATCCGATCCGATATCAAATGTAGGACCGATATCCCATACATATAAGCCGCCATCTTTAATTTTTGACTTTGAAATCCTTCCGACATACATCCGATATCGGATCGGATAATGTGAAAACGCACTTACAGGCACTTAAAAGGAAAACCGGGCGTATGAAAGCGTATTTTGAGATTCTATAGATGCCTAAATAGGTAACAATGCATGAAGAATGGCAATACCAACAGTCTGACCAAAAATAAGAAATTAAAATCGGCCAAGAGCGTGTCGGGCCACGCTCAGTGTAGGGTTCCGTAGTTTTCCATATTTTTCTCGAAAACTACTGAACCTATCAAGTTCAAAACAATTTTCCTAGAAAGTGTTTATAAAGTTCTACTTTTGTGATTTTTTTCATATTTTTTTAAACATATGGTTCAAAAGTTAGAGGGGCCCCGGGGACACACTTTTTTTCCTTTAGCAGCGATTATTTCCGAAAATATTAATATTATCAAAAAACGATTTTAGTAAACCCTTATTCATTTTTAAATATTACCTACCTATCTAACAATATATCACACGTTGGGGTTGGAATGAAAAAAAAAATCAGTCCCCACTTTACATGTAGGGGGGGGGGGGGGGTACCCTAACAAAGCAATTCTTTCCACTTTTTATTTTACCACTTTGTCGGCGTGATTGATGTACATATTGGTACAAAATTTCAGCTTTCTAGTGCTAACGGTCACTGAGATTATCCGCGGACGGACGGACGGACAGACAGACAGAGATGGCGAAACTATAAGGGTTCCTACTGTTCCTAGTTGACTACGGAACCCTAAAAAGTTGCAACATCGTAGTGTCGTCCCGTTTTCTCGCACATATTGATTTGAAAAGGATGCCACTTTTTAAATTCTACTCTCTTTGGTCAGACTGTACCTACGTACAAAGTTTTATGACGTGATTTTCAGTCATTTGCAATTTCGACAGTTTTACGATCGTTTTTGTTTCTGCTACAGATACAAGAAATGGCTGACACTTCTCGGCAGAGACGACATGCTAGAAAAGGACAATTTGAAAAGAAGTTCCTACTGCGTTTGCAGCAATCACTTCGACGACTCCCAGATAAAATGGCTCAAAACTCTCAAACGTGGCGCCGTCCCGACCTTGCTGCTAGCTAGAGATATAGAAGGAAGCTCATCAACATCCACAAAGGTCAAAAATGTGGGAAAATCTTTACAAAAAATACCAGGGGTCAAAATTGAAGAAGAATCTTTACAAAACATAAAAGTTGAAATGTTTTCATCAGAAAACGCAGAATGTTCTGTCTCAGATACTGGAATAGTAACATTTAAAACTTCTGCAAAAGCATTGAAAAGGTCGCCAGAGAGTGGCGTTTCAAATGTAATAATTGTGAAGAGTGAATCCCTGTCGACTGAGGAGATGTCGGAAAACTCGACACAGGCTCCAAAGGGTTTCAAAAATAGAAATCTGACGTGCGAGGCTCCTATTATTCCCATGAAGAAATTCAAGGACCAAGAACAAGATGAAAGTAAATAAAACTGAATTAATTCCTAACTGAATTGTTTTCATTCCAGCCACATTCGTTGATTATATTTCTTTAACAACTTTTCGGTAATAATTTGCGTCTTACCTCATCATCCTCCTTGCGTTATCCCGGCATTTGCCACGGCTCATGGGAGCCTGGAGTCCGCTTTGACAACTACCTAATCCCAAGATTTGGCGTAGGCACTAGTTTTTACGAAAGCGTCTGCCATCTGACCTTCCAACCCGAAGGGTAAACTATAGGCCTTATTGGAATTAGTCCGGTTTCCTCTTAGATATTTTCCTTCACCGAAAAGCGACTGACAAATATCAAATGATATTTCGCACCTAAGTTCCGAAAACTCATTGGTACAAGCCGGAGTTCGAACCCGCGACCTCCGGATCGATACCTAATGTCCGATATATGGCACCAACCACAAAATTACGGAAAAATGGCTTTTTCATAACATTCGAATGCTCGATATTGTCTGTGGAACAGAGATTCGCAAAGTACCTAAGTATTGTACCTATATCTTGTTAGGTCGCAACTTCAAAGGGCCACATGAATGTCGTTACGAAGAGGGACTCCCTTCGGTCGTGTTATAATTTATCGCCACTCGTTCCGAATTTCCTCTTTTCCGCACTTGCATCGTAATGTAGCTACTATTGTGTGTCAGTCGGCGCTTGGTTTTTGCTCCCACACTTAAGCAATTGTTTCAGGCGCCAAATGAGATAATATTCACAAAACCTCAACATCTCAACCTTATCCCTTTACAATAAATTCTATAATCGCTTGGAGATATAACTTTGAATTTGCACGTCACTTATCATCAAGCACTCGACTTAATACGTTTGTAATAAAATTTAAAATCGTTTGTCAAAGTTTTATAGTGAAGTGTATAGTCATCGCTTGGGCTTCACCACGTGGTATTTAATTATTTTTTTGTTTTTAAGATGGTTAGTGTCAAGTGTCGTTTAAATATTATACAGTATGTTAACTCCGCGGATGACTACTATTCGTACTATTATATATTCTGTGATAATACGCAAAAGAACTGCCCCGTGGCTTTGTAAAGTAGAGCGCGGGCCAGCACCAACCCCATCCTGGCTACTGTAGCCAGCCGATATGATATGACTCACATCACATACAGGGTGTAACAAAAATGGTGGTGATCCGTTTAAGGGCGTATTCAGTATCGTATTCTCATCAGGAAAAAGTAGGATAAAAATTTTTTTTCGCAAAAATTTTTTTTATCTTTGTATGGAGATTCGACCGATTCGCGCGGCCCGGCTCATACAAAAGTGAAAATTTTTTCTTCTACTTTTTTCTGATGAGAATACGATACTGAGTACGCCCTTAAACGGATCACCACCATTTTTGTTACACTCTGTATAGCGCAGTATTTTGAGTGTGTCATGGCCGCCACTAGGTGATTGTTTTATTCATTTTATTGCTGTAATGTGTACCTGTTGCTGTTGTTGTGTTGTATAAAGAAGATCAGCGCTGACCCCCGGGTCAGCATTTATGCTGAGGCGGGACCATTTCGTGGTAAACCAGAGTTACATTTTTTTAAAAATCTCATCACTTATTAGAATTTTATATAATACTTATGTATATTAACTGTGTTTACCATTGAATAAATGATTGAATCTGAATCTGTATACTTTCTGTTTTATGTTATGCTAACAATTAGCTTTTAAATGTTCAATAATGTATAGGTCAGTAGTAACCATTATGGGCCAAATTTTGTTGTATTAAATAATAAATAAATTAAATAATAGTTAGTATGTGACGAGAAAGGTATTACGAATATATGTTGGAAGAGATCCCTTAAAGGGACAAGCTCGCCTTTCTACATAACCGTTATAATTATTCTCTGTACCTACATGTAATTTGTTCTGTACAATAAAGTGTTTACTACTACTACTAATGTCAAAGGAAGTAACGGGAGAGGAAAACCGAGGAAGAGCTGGATGGATTGTGTGAAGGATAACAATGAAACAGAAACGAGTGAATGTTTAGATGACAGGCCATAGAATGGTATGATTGGCATGGAAAAGAAGGGCATGCCGCGCCGACCCCAAATGACTGGGATAAGGGCAGGCGAATGATAACTTACATGTTTTTAATACATTTCCTGCCATGTATGTATCTGCGTTAATAGTTATCTGAGGGTTACACAATTTAAACATTAACAAACAGTTTGAAATACTTTAACTGCGCACGAGTGGATTTGCAGCTGGCGTCCATACAGTAACGCTGAGAACTTCTATGAATGTATTAAAGCTATCTGAGAAGTAAACGCGATTACACACATGTGTTATTTATACACGCGTGGGGTTGAGATAGCTGGAAATAAAATGTAAACAAGACTGGGAGTCCATACGAGGTTCGTAGTTTAGTGTTTCTCACTTAGTTGTAAAAGATAATCGTATCGTCAGCAAATGACAAAGTTATCTATGCGCACAGGAGAATGAAAAATACACGAAATTAATAAACCTTAGATCTTAGGTAAGTAGGTATAATGATTTCAAGAGTATTTTCAAGGCTTAGTGGACCAGGACAATACTAACGAACCTTTTAGCCCGATCTTATTAAATATCCCAAGCAAGGCAAGCATGCACGTTACGTACATAATGTATAAATTGGCTTATAATTTATCCTGTTTAAAATCAGTGTGGAAGAAAGGGGAGGCCTTTGCCCAGCAGTGGGACACAATTATAGACTAGGGAAAAAAAAAGTGTGAAAAGGTCGACCGGATACACCGCAGATGAGTTCGACATTTTCAGACTATTTTTTTATAAACACCTTGCTGATACCGCTGTAAACCATTGGGCCTTTATTCTCACTTGTGTTTGTATGTCTAAGATATCCGATTCTCTAACTCTTTTGCTTAAGACAATGAATGAAATAGTTCACCGCTATTAATTCCTATTCCTAATACTTATCCAGTATCCACCATCCCTCGGTCTATGTACATAATCTAACAAAAGAACCATGCATTAATTTGATTTATCTGTAGGTAACTACACCTAAGCCAAAACGTCATTTCCCCTGAATTTCCAAAGCAACATACGTTCTTTCAGTTCCAGATGCCAGTAAAGGAGCAAATAAAAGCGCGCACCGGCGGCCCGTAATCGTTCAATTGCCGGCCCATCCGTCACTCGCTCCCTCTTCGATACATTTGCCCTGTTTATAAAGCTGGCCGCGACTTTGGACTACTACCCAGTTTAACATGAGCTCTAGGTGAACATTTAAAAAAATATTATAAATGGGCTTACTCTTGGCCACAGACTAGCTAAAGGCAAAGACGTGGCCTACGATGGAGTGAGCTCGCCCAGAAGATGCCTGTTCACTAAGTATTATATAGAAAACACGAATAGAATAGGTCCTGTATTGTTAACTTTTATATCGGGCCGCACTTCTTAGAAGAATTAACAAAGCAACCTGTATTGTAAAGTATCATAAATATACATAAATCATCACGTTTGGTTACAATTGACCATAAAATCTTAAAAACTATTTTACTTCTCACTTACTGACAGGCCTTCGGGGGGGGGGAACTGACAGTGGACAGATGTAGTCTTTGGTGGTCGAATTTGTGAAGAGCCGCGCTCCTCAATCTCAGTCTCCGGGACCGGGACGCCATGCTTTACGATATTTATTTAGGACGGTGTGAGAACACTTTAAATAATGCATGTTCCATTTGGAGGTTTTTGTCGCTGGTTCGATGTTTTCATTGCATTACGTTTGGACACCTGTTTTTTAATTTACATAATTATGTTTGGTTATGTTAAATGAATTGGGATAGGCGTTGGGTTACATCAACCATATAACAAATATCTTCTCCTGGACACGCCATTCAGTCGAACACGATTTCTTAGAACGTAATATGGAAATGGTAGTTTTAAAATATTTTACTTTCATTAAGCTATTTAAAACGAACGTACTCTAAACGAGTCTTTGTCTTGGGTCTGAGATTTTTATTATTTATGAATTTTTACACACACTTTGGCTAGTTCATTGGATGAATAGAATACTAACTGGCGACTGAAGAGAACAAATTGTTATCTCTGTTCATAAATTCATGCTTGTTCCATAGTAAGAGACGCCTTAATGGCATCAGTTCCCAGCAGCAGGCATGTCACTGTTCCCTTGCACGCAGCTTGAAGATGAATATAACAGTTATGGTCCTATACTAACTCTTCCAGGTTATTCAACAACATTTATATAATTATGATGGATTGGCCTTTCTTGCGTACATCGGCCCTGGGTTAAACATGTGAGCACACAACGTTATACATAGCCCTGCTCGCTGTAAGCATGTTTCTGTTGCAAACATTCCTTGGAAGAGTTCCCTAGCACGCAACTTTGAAGATGGATATGTCAGCAATGGAGCTAACGCTGTCGAGCTATTCAACAGACATCTATTCGCGGCTGGTACCGCGTCTAGTTTAAATTAAACCAATAATATTACTTTACTAATGCACTAACACAAGATAGAAGTACTTTAGAAGAAGTTGCAAAAACCGTCTGTGAAAATTGTTACCCCCAGCAATGAGGATATGGCTGAAAAGAAGCACTTTAAGGCAGTCCCTAATTAACACAGTGTTGTTCGAAAGAAATCATCGAAAATAACTAAATATCAAGAGGAGACGAGGTGTAGTTTTCCAGCGACAGGCATGGAAGTGATGGTGATATTGGTGATCTAGCGGTAAAAGTGTGCGTCTTTCAATCTGGACGGCTTCCAGCTACCTATTAATATCATTATTTATTTATTTATAAACATAAAAGTATACAGCTTATACAAGTACAGTGTCCCACAAAACAGTTTCCACGGTTTGACTGTGGGATCGTGCAGTCTCTACTCTCTTATATTATAAAACTAGCGACCCGCCCCGGCTTCGCATGGGTACTATACCTACATGTAAACCTTCCTCTAGAATCACTCTATCTATTTAAAAAAACCGCATCAAAATCCGTTGCGTAGTTTTAAAGATTTAAGCATACATAGGGACATAGGGACAGAAAGAGCGACTTTGTTTTATACTATGTAGTGATAATCTACTTACCAGTCATCTTTAGGTGAAGGAAAAAATCTTGATGAAATTCGGTTATCCTAAAAGGGCCTAATTTGCCCTCCAGGTTAAAATGTCAGACAGCAACGCTTTCGTAAATACTAGTCACTAGTTGCCAAACCCCAGGCTCCCATGAGCCGTGGCAAATGTCGGGATAACGCAGGGAGGATGATGACTAGTTGGCAAAGTTACATAGCTGGGCATTAACTCGTTAATCCGTTAATCGTTAATTAACGAAGTTAACATTTCGATTAACGTATTAACTTTTAAGTTAACTTGAAAAAATGTTAACGGACTCGTTAACTTCCGTTAAATTTCTCCGAGTCCGTTAATCGTTAATCTAGTAGGGCACAGGCGCCATCTGCGCTGTGAAAAACACGTTCTGAACGCTACTATAAAAGCCCGAAGTACGGCAAATTCTATGATTTGCCGGTAAATCCTAGGTTTTACCGATGTCGATTGCTATAAGTCCGAAATATTACCTAAAAAAGTATTCTTCACGTGGATTTGCTTTTACTAACTTTGATTCGGTGAATCCTAAGCTTTACCATGGCGACTGTTGTAGTGATAGGGCAGCAAATTCGAGCCCTATTTACGACCACATTCGCTTCCCTAGCCTCTACCGCCCAAAGTGCCACAACAGTCCCGTCACCGCCAGCATCTCTCCTGACACAGCTCTTGGCAGTAGCTCAGGCGATCACTGCCTTCCACGTGCAGCCTAGAGTTCAATAGGCTAGCTGTACTTCGGCCTTTTACAGAAATATAATACGTTATAGTGGATACTGATGCAACTAAATATTTAAAGAAAAGTTCATTTTTTTTCACGTGTTAACGGATTAACGATTAACTTTAACTTGCGTTAAATTTGTCGAAATGTATCGCTTTAACGATTAACGAAGTTAACTTTTTTAGTAACGGATTAGCGATTAACGAAGTTAACTATTTGATTAACGGTGCCCAGCTATGCAAAGTTAACACCAGGCTCCCATGAGTCGCTGTAAAATGCCGGGACAACGCAAGTAAGCTGAAATTTTTGAAGTTTTTATCTGGGTACGTAGACAAATGCACAACAAACGCTTACGATAATATCGTAATCGTAGCTAGCTTTTTCCGTGTTGGTGCGAAAGAGCCAAACTGCGTTTGGATTGGCGTCTAGCATCAACGGTTGTCATTTCGGCGAGGCCGGCTGGTCCGCCGTGTCACGCCGTGTGCTAAACTTTCCGAACACTCGCCTCAATGATGTGTAACGAATGCGTCACATAATGAGGACTGCCAAATGGTGTCGCATACCAGGCCACTCCTACAACCAGAACTTTACCACTTCTGTTATACGGTCGGTTTCGCTGTGGCTGCGACGGAATGTCATTACGAGTTAAGTAGTTGAAATGGATTGGAAACGGGATAGTCGCACAAATCATGTGCGGGGCTGTAAATGGTTAAATGCTGTGTTTAAGAAAAATGTTCTAGCGCGAAAAATAGAGTAGTAGTTCAATGTTTTATACTAAACCATTTTGGATGGTTGGCAGTTGGCTGTCCTAAAGCGCTGTGCATTTCTACAGAAACATTCTCTGATACATTTTTGAATTTAGTGCACGCGCATTTTTATTAAAGGCAAAAAATATATTTTTAAAATACTAGTGATTACAACTTGGGAATCTAGACAACAACAAAGTTTTCACGATTTTTGATTTTGACCAACACACATTTTAAACGAATTAGAGTTTGGTTTTTTGCAGTTAGGAAAAAGTAGAATTTGTAGTTTTAGTTTAGCGACCAATCTCCACTAATGAGTTTGACTAGCAATAAAACAAACGACTCAGTTGAGGTGTCATGTCTGCCAACAGTTAGTAAACAAGCGCCCGTGCCAGCTCATTCTACGGCAATGTGACTGTAATAATCATTAAATTCGTATATATTTATTCACACATCGGCATTGTATAAGAAACAAACTGCTGGTGGCCTAGCAGTAAGATTTTTCGGAACTTATAACTTATAAACGAAGCCTTATTTGACAAGGAGAAGGAAATCATTGTGAAGTAATTGTGCAAATTCCAAGGGGAGGCCAGTTTATATTTACCATCTGATTTGGAAAGACAGATGGCAGTTGCTTTCCTCTATTTTCAACGCCAAATTAGTATTTGTTGTTGCATTGTTGGTTGCCAAAGTGGACCCCGGGTTCTCATGAGTCGTGGCAAAATGCTAAGACAACGCAAACACAAAAAATGGGAAACTCTCAATCATTTACCTCAGTCAATAAAAATATTGATTACCTATATATCCACCATAAATGGCTTCGTATGCAGTAAAGGGTTAAATGTTATTCCCATAAAATGCTTCTAACTATGAATGTGTTGTATAACTTGTACTATGACGACCGTGTAGGTACTTAGCTCCGCTGTGACAGCGCGCCGGTTGTGCCGCGTTATCTCCGGACGTCCGGAGTTCAAGCCCCGATCAATGCAGCTCTGTTCCTGGCCCCTGTTGGGAATGAATACACTTCCTTCCTCTAATACACGTCTGTCTGTCCGTCCGTTCGTTCGCGGATAACTCAGTAACCGATGGCTGTAGAAAGCTGAAATTTGGGACCAATAATGTATATCAATCACACGGACAAAGTCGTAAAATAAAAAAGGGAATAGAAATGTTTTTCTTAAGGTATGGTATGGTAATATTTGCCATTTCGTCACGTCAGTATCCAAACCAAAATGGGATCTGCCTTTGTACGGAGAAGCCGCTTACCCCATTCTTTTTAAACTTTCACGCAATTCCGTTGTCCTAATTTAGTTTCACATAAATTATATCGCAAGTTTAGCATAATTTACAATAATCCGTCTCACTTTTAAAGCGTTTTGCATAATAGGTCCTTTACGATCGCTTTACAAGTCTAATGAGATAATTATTTAAATAGTGCGCTTATCGAAACCGGTTGGTCCTTTTGAGAGATCGTCCGTTAATGGAGGAAAATAAAAGTGTTGGGAAGATTTTATGGACTGGTTTTAGGCGTGTCACGTTCTTAAAGAACACGAGTATTGTAAAAAAAACCTTAACTTAAATTCTTACACTCTACACCTAAATGATGTTTACTAAAGTTGACAAGCCCTAGAGGATAAAAATCGTTTGTCCCATCATACCAATCGGAAAGGAGGGGTTTACTAATACTATTAGATAATTAATGAATTTAATGATCATCTACAGTTTATAGTTTAAACATATATAGTACAATATAATACAGGGTGGATTTTTAACGGGTACCAAGTCTGAGATTTTCCTCAACTTTTCTTTTAGAAAAACAGACCAAGATGGGAATTAACCTATACCCTACTATTCATAGGTAAGTTATAGTATAACATAAGTAGATTTTAGATATACATATATTATACCTACACCGATCTCTTCTTAAAATGAACATTTGCAAAAAATAAACATAGTTAGGTACCAAGCCGCCTACAAATCCTTATTGATCTACGATTAGAATTGACAACCTAATATCTTCAAGTCTACAAAAAAGACGAGACACATCCTGATGAAAATTAATCCACCTGACATCTCAGGCCGGGTCCTTTCTAAGCCTATAATATCTTTTCACTGTAAAATTAACCTTATATAATTGAGATTAAGGCGTTTTATTGAGGATTTAAGCGAGAGCTATCTAAACACTGCTTTTATCATTGCAATATGCACCTTATATCTTTCAAATACAGTTCTATCCTCGATAATAAAATCTTGCCATTGTAATTTAGACCTTAAGTTGAAGTAGTAAGGTTGTGTTTGGAAGGAGAGGGTGGATGGTAATCCCATCGCGCGGAGATGACATGTAACAGTGACAGAGTAGTTAGTGGCGGAAACGGTCGCAATACAGGGTGACATTTGAGACGTGATCAATTATAAAACTTGATAAGGGTTAGGTAGAAAAACTTGACTTTAACATAATTTAGAAAAAAAAAAGTCAAATTTTTGCAATACAAGTGCGGAAAAGAGGAAATTCGAAACAATTGACGGTCTGTCGATATATAATTATATATAAAATACCATCAAAGAGAATATTTTAAATGGACACGAGTTACGAATTCCTCCCTCTTCGCACGTAGGTACTATTCGTACGACGTTTTTCAGTAGTTACATAAGTATAATATAATATTACGCTCCTTTGAAGTTTCGACCTGACAAAAAATGTACAACATTACTTTGCGAACTAGTGAGGGAAAAAAACACCATGTGCAATAAGCTGAAACGATTGTTTTCGTAATTATCCTGTTAATCCTGTACATTTAATGATATCTTTCGGCGGGGTCGTGGTATATAATCTCTTCAATATCTGGGCAACCGAGCTTCGCTCGGTTCTGTTTCGTATCCTTGACATGTGTCGCCATCTAGTTCAAAAATGAATAGTACCTACATCGAGCGAAAGAATTCTCAGCCTTAACAACACAACTACTCCACACGAGATGGCGCGCATTTGCCACAAAAACTCAAATAGTATATTTTCTATTCGTTTTAGCCTTGACCTGTGTCGCCATCTAGTGTTTGCAATAAATAGTACTTACATCGACCGAAAGAATTCTGTCTTAACAGTACAACTACTGCACACGAGATGGCGCGCGAAGAAAAACGCATGAAAACTCGAAAATTCGCGTTTTCCGGGACCTAAGGATAAGTTAGACCGATTTTTCACCCCCAAAAACCCCCATATAACAAATTTCTGCGAAATCGTTAGAGCGGTTCCCGAGATCGTCAGTGTAAATAAATATAGATATAAATAAATAAATAAATAAATAAATAAATATACAAGAATTGCTCGTTTAAAAGTATAAGATAAGTCTTAATCTGTTTTCCGTGAGAGGATAATTACATCTGCAATATACGGAATAGGTACCTACTTAAAGCTCAAGATAACTAGAAAAACATACGCTTGTAAATACAGGATGTCATAAAGTGTAACACTGAAAGATATGCGAAAAGATGCGCGTTACTGCATTCTGGTAACTTTTTGGAGGTAAGAACCACTACATAATTAGGTACAAAGATTAAAGAAAAATAGTTTAAATTAAAGTACCCACGTTCAGCCGGAGATCGAACTCAGCAAAATCTTTTACAAAACCGGAAGCCGACTTATTGCGGAAATGGAAAATCTAAGTTGTAAGCAACAAGTTATTATATTTACGATAAATTGAAACTGCCTCTCTCACTTTTTTTAATATGTACTTATAAAACGGTGACAAATAAATATGTTTTCCCCTCACTAGCTCGGAAACACGTGTTTTGTCCTTTAATACCAGCTGGTAAAAACGCATTTTATCCACTAGTGGGTAAAGTAATTTGACCTTGAATAAAGTCAAATTAACTGCTTTAAAATTGATAAAAGTAGGTGAATCTAGTAATAAAGATGATTTACCACCTGTGGAACTACTGGAAGCAGTGATAAACGCATTTGTTGCGTTGTAGTTTCCTCGCTATAGTGAGGGGAAAAGTTTTGTGTTACACTCGGGTGCAAATGTATTTTACTTCTCGTGTGTTAAAAAACTCGCAAGTTCAGGATTCTATTCTCGAACCACTCGCTTCGCTCGTGGTTCAACTATAGAATCCTTTCATTTGCTCAATTTTCAATTCCACACTCGGCGTTAAAATACAACTTTGCCCCCTTGTATAACAAATAACTATTTCACCGCACCAACTGGTAAAGGCTTTCTTTGCTATTCGAAAACAGATAGCAAAATTGCATTTTATCCACAAGGGGCAAAGTAATTTCATACAAATTTTAACTCGATGTCTTAATCTGGCTGCTAGATTTTACCTATAAATGATGATTTTGAATCATAAATATTGAATAAATTGATGAATTTGATTTATTTTGATGTTTTATAGTCAGTAATTTATTCGTCTTAGTGCGGTGAAAAATTTTGTGTTTCACTCGGTGGCAAAGTTTGTTTAACCTTCGTGCCTTGATACCCTCGCAACGCTCAAGATTCCACTTTTTTAACCACTCGCTACGCTCGCGGTTCAATATTGGAATCTTTCGCTTCCTCAGGTATCAATATTGGCACGTGCGGTTAAACAACTACTTTACCCCCTTGTAAAACAAATAACTAATAATTACAATTATACAAATGTAATTTTACTAATTTTACTCTGTGATTTATAATTTCTTTAATTTTGTCAAAATCATAATTCGAAAAGATAACTCTGCTCCTTACTAGATAAGTACATGTTTTTATTGATAGGCGAATGCATGCAATGCATTAATAGTCATATAATGGTCGGCGGTACTAGTGATAAAATAATACTCTTGTTTCCAGTTAAGTAAATGAACATTTATTTGAAGATGGTTAGGCTTATATAGTTGATGCCTACGTGCGTGACATTTAGGCTGACCTTTAAGTATTGTTTTAATATAATATTAATTATGGTTCATTTAGGTCAAGCCTTTACAATGATAAATAAGCTACGTCACGACTACACTACACCTTCCCTCTTTTTGGAAAAAAAAAATATGTTTTTGACATTTTTTTTTTGTTTATATACAAATATATCGTAATGGTTACTGGCTAAAAAAAAATTTTTCCTAAACAATCTAGATCTTAAAAACAAAAATATATGGTTAATGCTATGTGTAGTTATACATAATCTATTTATAACATTTTATTCCTTAATTAAGCACATACGTATGTATCTTAGGGATTAGTGTTACATCTTAGGTATTAGCTTCCTTAATATTATATTACAATGTAAACATTTTAAATGCTAGTATTTCAATGCGTTGACGCCGTCAGCAATGCTCTATTTTAATAAGGAAGATGGAGATCCATCTATGGAGTGCTCTTGTCATCAATACTGTTAAGAATCTCATAACTTCACAAATTATTTATATAATATTTTTAAGACAATGTTAAAAATCTCATAATTTTACCCAAAGATTGATATATTTTTTGTATGTTGGCAACCCCGGCGGCGCGAGCGCGGGTTGTCAGTTAGTTTTTTTCGGCGTAAAGAAGTGAACTTTGTTTTCTGTGACGATTCGTAAAATAATAATAAATAGCACGAAGGACCCCTTTTGGAATCTTAATTACTATGTTGGTAAAAATTCAGAAGTGACATAAGTTCTCAAACCCACAGAATTGTGTTTTGTAAGTAAAGGATCAAGGACAACTTGGTATGTAAGAATTGTTATTCTTTTCAATCTGAGCCGGCTTGCTACTCATACGATTTCGTACTTAATTATCGATCGTAGTTATCGGGGGTTACTGATATACTGAACAATTAACATAAATAACATGTTTTGTGCCCTGAAAGCAAACAGAAAATGTCGTAATATTTGAGGTTATTTGCAAGAAAATAGTTATGTTCTACTACTAGCTCGGACAAATTCGAGCCTCGATTCAACATAAGGTGTATCAAGTAACTTGTGTTATTGTTTACGGGTTAAGATATTCTCGTAGCATAGTAACTAAATTACGTAGAAAAGTCACCCACGAATATCGATAATATGTGTAGCAAACTGAGCATGCTCTACCTATTCATTATGTTGAGAAACATGGTGAATACAACAATAATCATGTCACTATTAGCAATGATTTATATTTAACTTTATTTTCATTAGCACACTTGGTAATAACCGGCTTTGTCAAAGAGTTCTTTCCTTTCATATTGTTGTTCGGTAGTAGCCTACTTTTCAGTTACGGCCTTGTAGTCAGTGTTACATACCAAAGCTTATTTGTTATTAAACCATAATTGTAATATTCTTACACACTGATTTACTTTAAAATGGTTAATAATATCATTGATGAATGTTGGATGATTGCAATTACAGCCATACAATTTATCAATGAATAAAACACATCAGGAATGTAAAATGCTCTAAATAATTCAAATGAAATTATATTGAGTAAATAAATCACAACATGAAGTCCTCTGAGTTGTAATAGATAATAAAAACTGTATCTGCATAGTAGCCTGCACAATGTGCCAAGCGTACATTATCTACTTAACTGTCATTACAAAAACTTTAGAGCTGCATATAGAGCTCATATTTATAGGGTTTTAGCATATATTTCGGTTAAATTGTTATGATTTCATAATAAAAATACAATAATGATAAATAAGTTCTTATGAAATCCGGTTATTCAACGGGCCAATTTGGGCTAATGAAATTTTGCTTGCAATTGCTACCTCAAGATGCTAGTGTACAATTTTTTCAAATCCTAAATAGTATTTGAGATGAAGGAATATAATTTAATAATCAACGCAAGACAATCCGTTACAAACAGTAGCATAGCGGGAAAGTGGCTTACTCGTTGGTTATTGATTTGGTTTTGTTAATGGTGGCTTCACACAGTTTCAATTAAGTGATTCTGCCAAAAGCTTATGACATTATCATATAATATATACGGATCAGTTTGACAGTCCAGCGAGGTAATGTAGCCAGCGCCTGCGACATCTTACCGCAGGGACTTTTAGTTTTAGTTTTTATTTATTTACTTATTTCTATATATAGGAATTTTTACATTTAACGTTTATATAGAACTAAAATAAAAGTGACTAGTTATACTTACGAATTATTCATCAGAATATTTTAGTGGATTAAACTGATCAAGTACTTATTATACTAACTACATTCAATAACTAGTGCTTATTGGGTTTTATCATCCTCAACTCAAAACAATAACAAAGAAATAATATATTTTACATTCTGACATTAAAATTCTAAGGGTTAAACTTTTTAACTGGTACCTAAGGGTTAAATTGATTTAACATCAAGTAGTTTCAAATAAATCTATACCCGTCAAATAAAATTTTAGTACAACCAAACAATCTGATACAAATTGTTAATCACACATATACGGGGTGGGTCATAATGCGTTTATACATGGTGACCCATATAGTTCCCATGACTATAATAAATAAGGTTTTTTTTTGATCACACAAACAGGGTGGGTCATAATTCATTTATAAATGGTGACCCATATAGTTCCCATGACTATAATAAATAAGGTTTTTCTTTAATCATGTATATACAGGGTGGGCCATGATGCGTTTGCACGTGGCGACCCACTTAGTGCCATGTTTATACCTGATACGAATATTTTTTTATCGCACGTATACAGGGCGGGCCATAATGCGTTCATACATGGTGACCTACACAGTGCAAATGGTTATACTGAATACAATTCTTTTTATCGCACGTATACAGGGTGGGCCATAATAATACGTGAAAACAAGTAGAGATCGTTCAAGTTCGTCTGAGCGCTATAGTCGAAGGAGAAGTAATTCTCGAAAGCATTTATCTAGTAGTAGTGAGAGTAGTAGTGACTTTCATGATAAACGTCATAAATATCGACACCGTCATATAGTTCACAATGTGTTTTAATTTGAGGAAATTGATTGTTCTTTTCTATATTGTTAAATTGTTTTGAATATTGAACTGCTTAAGTTTATGTGAAACTGTGAAGTTGTTATGTTTGTGTCTACTTATAATTGTTGAAATTTATCTCAGATAACACCACTACAGTTGTACTGGATGAGGCCGAAGCCCTTTTGTGGCAAGCGGTAGCCAGTCATTTCATCATAACGCTGGACGAGGCCGGAGCCCTTGTGTGGCAAATGGTAGCCAGACATTTCATCATAATGCTGGACGAGGCCGAAGCCCTTGTGTGGCAAACGGTAGCTAGACATTTCATCATAATGCTGGACGAGGCCGGAGCCCTTGTGTGGCAAACGGTAGTCAGTCATTTCATCATAATGCTGGACGAGGCCGGAGCCCTTGTGTGGCAAACGGTAGCCAGACATTTCATCATAATGCTGGACGAGGCCGGAGCCCTTGTGTGGCAAACGGTAGTCAGTCATTTCATCATAATACTGGACGAGGCCGAAGCACCTGGTGTGTGCAAGCGGTAGCCAGATTATTTAGCTTATACTGGACGAGGCCGAAGCACCTGGTGTGTGCAAGCGGTAGCCAGATTATTTAGCTTATACTGGACGAGGCCAAAGCACCTGGTGTGTGCAAGCGTTAGCCAGATCATTTAGATCATACTGGATGAGACCGAAGCATGCGCAAACGGTAGCCAGTCATCTCACCGTAACACAGGACTGAGGCCACAGCACCACCGGTTGTGTAAGTGGTAGTCTGACATTCTATCGTTAACGTTGAACGACACCTAAAGGTTTATACATGTTAGGTGATGGTAAACGGTAAGCAGACTAATCAGTATTATATTCAAGAATGAAATTTCAGAGTTCATATCGTCTTGAAATTCTTGAAGAATTTAACATCTTTATGGATAACTTGATGATGTTTCTTTTAATAATATAAATGTTCATTTTAGAACTTGATCTGAACCAAGTGACATGTTCTCGCTTAATTAGGTATTCATCTTGTTTGATTTTTGGACATTTTGACATTATACACCACGAATATGTTATTATTTTATTTAGTAGGTAATTCTATTTCGCAACATTTGTTATTCTATCCTAAAATGGGCACACAAGAGTACCTTACTTCAGAGAAATTTAACTAACGAAGAGGTTAGATAAATTTCCTTAAATTCGTGTTTTAACTGGACGGAGACTGAAGTAGCTGGTTACAAGCGGTAGCCAGATTGTTATTTTTCTAGAAATAAGTTGGAACACTGCTTGCGCAAGAGCACTCGTGGTGTCCAGCCCTGAAAGTTGTTACTTACTAATGTTGATCATGTCATGACGAGACGTTCGTTGCACAGAACATAATGTCTCTGATTTGTTATATGATTATTTTGTGTCTTTCTTCTTTCTTACAAGCCGGCAAGATATTTCCTTAAACAAGCGGATACGATGGGCTATTGTGTTTCTACCATTATTCATTTTGGATGGATCCTTGAGGTGGACAAGAATTCAACGTTCAGTTGTATAAGTTGCTGGCTGAAGGGGGGTGAAGAAAAAAAAACATTGGTCGTAAACGCTGAGACTGCATGTTGGCTTAGCGCAGGACGTTTTCGTACTATTTTATGTATGATAATCTACAATTTTAATTTTGCGTCCATAAAAAGCTTAAATTCTATGATATTGAAATATCGACTAATAATACAATATTTAGGAATATCGACTGAGTCGCAGTTTTAAGTCTTTCCCTTATAATTCGAATGCTGCATACTGTATGGTCATTTTTCACTGTAAGTTAGCTTAGTTAGCATATGAAACAAACTATTTTCAGAATTATTTGGAGGTACACCTCCTAAAGTAAATTTAATTTTATGTCAAATTTAGATACTCAATTTGCTGTTTTTTTGGTCTGATATTTTATTAGGTTAATTTTAAATTGCGGTTTTCGTATTTGGGATTTCCTTTAAAAACCTCGTATTACTAGTAAATTTAAAGAACAAAGATAAAACACTTTTACATAGTCATGAAGTAGTGACGAAATGATAATATTTTATATGAGATGCGAAATGCAAAAAAAGAAATCTACAACGGAAATAAAGTTTTGGGCATTATAACGAGGCGAGTTAGATCTATATACTATCGGAGATCTGACTTTTGGTACTTAAATATAACTTGCAATTTACAGGACATTTGTTATTCGCAAAATTTTTATTATTTACGTACATTACAAAACCATTACTTAGAATAGCTTCTGTCTCCTTGTAATTAAGTGATTGAAAAGTATAGGTGAGCTTTTTGGGCTCGTTGATTGATTTGCCTTTCAGATGACAATGCTTTAGCATTGCATTGTAGGCGTAATTCACTATAAGTAAGCATAAAACTGCTCTAGTATCAGCTAGCTTAGCTCGTATTTTTATACAAATTACCTATGATTAAGCGATAATGTGATACCTTTTGTTTGAGAGTGGCACATTTGAACCACACTTGAAGAACCACATCTACGGGACATACTGGTATGGCCGCATTAACCTTACATAAATATATTAATACTAGTATTACCTGTGACCATTTTAATTAACTCCATAGTTATTATACGAGTAATATACAGTGATTTTGCGTATCTGCACGTAATTATGGCACTGATGTAGTTTTAGTTTATTTATAGTGTATTCATAAAATATAAGTGACTTGAGTCATATATGACATCTTAAACAATTACTATTTTATGTTGATTATTGATACGATTCGGGCTGCCACGTGACAGGTTTAGCCAAGTGTGGAGCCGTACGATATTGATATCATAGTTTTTCAAAATATTTCCTATTAATAAATTATTCTTATCTTTACAATAATATTTCAAAAGAAAAAAAAAAACTTCCTAATTTACCCATCTATAAAGATCTTGATCTAGAATCTATTTTGTATAAAGGGCTCTAAACTGTTTGAGAACACTCTGAGGTTCCCAGAATCGTAGATATTATCTGTTGGACGGTGCAATAATTTAGTTGCTGTATGATTTATTATCTGGAACTAATCAAAATTTAGCAGTTGATTCAGATGAGCTGTATCCTGTTATAGAATTATAATGTATTTATTTACTTACAATTATGATTTTGTTTACACTAGTGCTTAGTGTTTACTTGCATAGAGGTTGATAAAACTTACTATTTATTAAAAAAAAAAAAAGTGTATAAGCTACGTAGATTTTAATGAACAAACGGGTCTTAGGGTCAATTTATGTTGGGTTTGTGCTACGAATGGCTGTACTAGGTACGGTTCTAACTCGTGACAACCTCGTTGAAACAAATGGAATCTGTTTTAGCTATAGGTAAAAGCGTCGAGTCTTCATTCCCATTATAGTTATTGAAAATTAGGAACAACATCTTATAGACTGATTCCGTATGTTGTAATATTCTAATTTTCAATAATAATATCTGGTAATCTACACAATTTTACATCCTACTATGATCACTGAATCGGAATGAAGACTTAGGATATGATACTTGAGCTATGGCAGATATTAACGACCCATGCCTGTAATTATTCACTATGGATGTGAAAACACGCAGTTTGTTCTGTATAAATAATACTTTAGCACGTTGGAAGATGTCAAGAAAGATACCGATTTTGATATGCTTATTGCACATGTGAAAACCATTTATGGAGCGGTAATCTCTATCGGCAATATCGACATCGCGGTACATTTGATGTACAACGATCGTACTTTTTCATCATTTTTATTCAAAGCTGAAGACAGACGCCTATCCGTTAGACTACTTCTCTTATTGTATTTTTTTTGTAGTCGAGGTGACGAATGTAAATTGGATGCATATTTCACGATATTGTAGTACGTTTATAAGACTAAAAGCACATCTCTTTAACTGCAAAGCGCAAGATTAATTAGAAATTATATTAAATAAGCTATAATGAAACAAAAATAAGATCACATAATTAAATAAGTATGTGATAGATTTAAATGCACGGTTTCTAAATTTATTACAACTTATTTGAGTTATAAAACTTATTTTAGCTGTCAAAGTAACGGTCCGTGCAATACAACTCGTTTGTTTATTATGATTATTATATATGTTGTTGTGTGTTCTTTGTAAATTGAGTCTATTTAGTTTTAGTAATAATTATAGGAGAGATATTGTTTTTGGCACAAAATTATATAGGAATGTAACGTCTGGGAATGAACAGTTGCGACTAGAATCTATTTTAAAGTTATAGGTTTATATTATATGCACAATGAGGAATTCCAATGAGTGATTAATTTAATATTATGCAATAACCTACTCTAAGATTGGGATATGTAAATCTGATGTTATATATGCAATATAAATATCTGTGTTTGTAAAACAAGATGTAGACTATAAGAAATTCAAAATAATTTAGCTGTTACCATAAAGGGCGTAAGAAACTATGAGATTCATTTAGCAAGAAATTCCATCTTGTGTTTTTCTCTTATTTTTGTATCGTCAGAATAATTTCATATTCAATTTAATGTTGTTCCATTGTTTTAATGTATGTTTTTAAATGTAGTTCCAGCGTTCCAACTCTATTTAGCAAGAGAGAAAACGGGAAATAGTCGTGTATTAATTATCTGCTAAATTAGATGGAATACTGAGTGCTCTTTCTCGTTTTAGAATAAATTTACCTAATATGTCCCAAATAAGTTTGTAAAATGTGGATTCAGTGCAGCTCAGCAAAAGAAGGTCGTTATACTGCTATCGCGCAGGTATAATACGCTATAGGCTACAAAATGTCCAACGAATGAGGACATTCTAACAAAGCAGGATGGCCGAGAGGGCCAGAGGTACTTACAGTTGAGTGGCACTGGATGTACAGATATATACATATATATATACATATATACAAATATTTTTTCTCTTTCTATTCACTGTATTGAGTCATTTATGTAGTGGTTCGTCGCTACCTACTAACTTATCCTGATTGAATTACTAACCTGACATAATGGCTTGATTTGTGAATAGCTGATACTAGACCGATTGTAGAACATTTTAATCCAGCTGGGTTCGAGTGATCTCAACTAGTTTTTTTTATATATTAGTTTTGTTCAAGGGTACGTTCATCCCAAGTTTTCGGGTAGATTACAACGTACAAGTTAATTTAAGTTAATTTTAAAAATAATTGTTAGAGCTTGTTTGATTCCTTTTATCCATGTGTTGTGCCTGGGACAGGCACTGGGTCAGGATGGTCGACTGTTAAGAATCTCATAACTTCACAAATTATTTATATAATATTTTTAAGACAATGTTAAAAATCTCATAATTTTACCCAAAGATTGATATATTTTTTGTATGTTGGCAACCCCGGCGGCGCGAGCGCGGGTTGTCAGTTAGTTTTTTTCGGCGTAAAGAAGTGAACTTTGTTTTCTGTGACGATTCGTAAAATAATAATAAATAGCACGAAGGACCCCTTTTGGAATCTTAATTACTATGTTGGTAAAAATACGTATTGGTGTTTTCCTGGTTTCTAATTGCAATATCTGCATTTCTAAAGTGCAATCTTTAGATTATGGGATCAGTCTTGCTGTGGTTTCGTCAATCATCCCACTTGTGCTAACTTTTGTTTCCTTTTGTTTCTTTTGTTATATATATATATATATATATTTTTTTTTTCATTATGGAAGTCGCGAATGTGTATGAATATGTGTATTTAGTTATTAATGACTTTGCGGTACGGCATGGTGTACGGGTTTTCGGGGTGACCCTGGACTTTTCTGGCCCCGAAGTGACCTATATCGCGTGGTTGGATGCCGTGGAGGGGCATCCCCTACTGTGTCCCCGGCATCCGGCCCGTGACTTGGGGGATGTGTTGTTATCGGTGCTATGCATATTGTCGGACAGCAACACCTTCTATGGGGTTACGCATGAGTTGTCCCCCAGTGGCCTATTCTGGCGTGTAGTCTGGACGCGCTTGGAACTGGATTGGCTCTGGGCGGAGTTGGACTTAGTGGCCCCATGGGGTGCATAAATGTGTGTTATGTGTGGTTTTTTTTTTTATTTTATTTTATTTTTTTTTTTTTTTTTATTATAGACCAAGTTTGTTCAGTAACTAGTGTTTCGCGCTATTATAACTGTGGAATTGGTGAGTTATATATACATTTTTTTTTTATAAGTAGTAGGGTTTAGTTCTGTTTTTGTGCACAATATTTTCCTTACCTGCAGCTATTATTTTAACGTTGTGACCTTGGTCTTGGATGACTGTGTACGGACCTGTATATACTGGGCTCATCTTATCTCTATCTTCCTTTTTTATTAATATTAGATCTCCTACGCTATAATTTCTTGGATTACTATTTTTGTCGTAATTAGTTTTCCTTGTTTTTTTTGACCTGATTAAATTATTTCTGGCATCCTCTTGGGATTTTTGTAGTCTATATTTAAGTTCTATTGGGTATGAGTTAAAATTATATACAGGGTCTAGTTTACTTATAATATTGCTAGGTATATTACAAAGTTTCCCAAACACCAATTCGTATGGTGTATATTTGGTTGACGTATGTATCGTCGTATTATATGAAAAGCACCAGTACTGCAACCACTCTGACCATTCGTGAGCCTGGTTGTCCGTTTGTATTCTAAGGTACGCTCCTAGCGACTTATGCGAGTTTTCTAAGGATCCAAGGCTTTCGTGATGGTAAGCGGTTGATTGCAGTTGGTTTACAGACAAAATTTTGCAAACTCCTTGCATGGTTGACGAAATGAATTCGGTTCCGCGATCTGTCGCGATTTCGCGCGGAATTCCGTATCGTAATATGAAGTTATTTACAAAAGCTCGCGCCACTGTATCCGTTTCCTTATTTGGAAGTGGGTATGCCTCCACGTATTTAGTTAGTTCGCATTGCAATGTTAGTATATAATTGTACCCGTTTGAATCCTTAGTGAGCGGGCCTACCAAATCTAAATATATTTTTTCCATGGCAGCTGTAGCTGTTGAGGTAACGCAAAGGGGTTGCTTTACGTATTTATGAAACTTCTGTCTTTGACATTTATCGCAACGTTTTATGTATGAATTTTTTGAAACGAACGTTTCTAAACAAAGGTATTGTTCCTTTTGTGTTGAGCGGGAGCTTCTGTATTTGCACGCGCTAAGACAACAAGAAGCAACTGTATCCTGATAATTGTAAGGTTCAAATCTGTACAGCAGCAAATTTGAGATAGATTATTTTGGAAATGTGAAGCGATAGACCACACCGCTATAGGTGCGAAAATACAGCGTTTCTAATACTTTGATACTTGGTGGTGGTGCTGTAAGTAATGAAACACGTATATTATCACTGTTATTTTTTATTAATGATTTTGTTAACAATCAACAATTGTATATAGCAATATATAAATAGTAATTACATAAATATTAGGTACAAGTCTTGATAAATAAAATAACATAAATAACTAAACAAACCGTAAACCGTATTTATAACAAAACATAACAATGGCGGTCAGATTGAAAAACCTTATCAGTGTTTATTGTCACTTTGCGATGACACCTTAAGGTGCCAGGTGCTTATCAACCTTTTAATCGTAGTTTCGCTGTTTAAACGTGTTATTTTTATTATACAGACTGACATATTACCGATGATTATTATAACTATATGTACTATACTTACACCATCAAGTATCAAAGTATTAGAAGCGCTGTATTTTCGCACCTATAGCGGTGTGGTCTATCGCTTCACATTTCCAAAATAATCTATCTCAAATTTGCTGCTGTACAGATTTGAACCTTACAATTATCAGGATACAGTTGCTTCTTGTTGTCTTAGCGCGTGCAAATACAGAAGCTCCCGCTCAACACAAAAGGAACAATACCTTTGTTTAGAAACGTTCGTTTCAAAAAATTCATACTATACAAATTGCTGGATGTCATTGTCCATTCCCGGCCAGTAATAATAACGTTTTATATTATTTGTCATTCTACGTATTCCCGCATGACCACTTGTGGGCAAAATGTGGAAATCGTTTATTATGACTCGCCTGTCGTCCTTGTCGTCGACTTTCGTGGCACCTTTAATTATACATAATCGGGGTCCGGACCCTTTATTGTACGTATGCATATGCTGAGCTAGCTCTTTAATAATCGATGCGGTGCCTCTGTTATATAATATGCATACTTCCTCTATTTGCTGTGCCTTGCAAAATGTACCTAATTCCCTCGCGAGGAAGGCTCGTTCCGTACGCGACTGGGTTTTAGGCTTGAGACACAATGTCATCGAGGATGGCGAATATATTATTTCGTTATTGTTACTGGTTATGCAGTCGGGTTGTTGCGATATCTTATGATAGTCTGCTATGCTAAAAGTTAATTCGGGCATGTTTCCCGGTTTTCTAAAGATTTCCACTATTGTCGGGTGATCAGTCCGTACACCGTGGTTATCTGTTTTAGCTGTTTTTTCCTCTTGGTTTTGCTGTTCTAGTTTCTTCCATTGTGCTCGAGTCATTACTGAGATCACGTGTTTTGACATCTCTTTTAGATCTTTGCTGGTAATCTCAATCCGAGATAATGCATCAGCTGCTGCATTGTCTTTCCCCTTGAGATAGTCTACCGTGAAATCGTACTCCTCCAAACACAGGCGGAATTTTGTCAAGCGACTAGATGGGTCCTTCATACTAAACAAGTAGACGAGTGGACGATGGTCTGTAACAATTCTGAACCTGCGGCCATATAGATAGGGACGAAAATATTTTACTCCCCATGTAATGCATAATAGTTCTAGTTCTGTTGTTGAGTAGTTCTTTTCTGCTTGATTTAAGGGTCGGCTGGCGTATGCAACTGGTAAGCCATTTTTATTTGACAAAACACAACCCAACGCTACGCCCGACGCGTCCGTGTGTAAGATGAACTCATTGTTATCAGAGAAGTCGGGATACTGCAATAAAGGTGGGTTCACTATAGCTGTTTTTAAGGTTTCAAATGCTTTATGACACTGCGTTGTCCATTTAAATGTTGCGTGTTTTTTAGGGTTCCGTAGCCAAAATGGCAAAAACGGAACCCTTATAGTTTCGTCATGTCCGTCTGTCCGTCTGTCCGTCTGTCCGTCTGTCCGTCTGTCACAGCCGATTTACTCGGAAACTATAAGTACTACAGTGATGAAATTTGATGGGAATATGTGTTGTATGAACCGCTACAAAATTATGACACTAAATAGTAAAAAAAAAGAATTGGGGTGGGGCCCCCATACATGTAACTGAGGGATGAAAATTTTTTTTCGATGTACATACCCGTGTGGGGTATCAATGGAAAGGTCTTTTAAAATGATATAAAGTTTTCTAAAAAACATTTTTCTTAAAGTGAACGGTTTTTGAGATATCAGCTCTCAAAGTCGTAAAAAGTATGTCCCCCCCCCTCTATTTTTATAACTACGGGGTATAAAATTCTAAAAAAAATAGAGGTGATGCATGCTAATTAACTCTTTCAACGATTTTTGGTTTGATCAAAGTATCTCTTATAGTTTTTGAGATAGGTTGATTTAACTGTAATTTTGGTTAAGTTATTGGTTTATTATATTTGCTGCTACGGAACCCTTTGTGCGCGAGCCCGACTCGCACTTGGCCGGTTTTTTAGTAAGCTATTTAATGGTTGAGTAATTTCCGAAAATCGAGGAATGAATTTCCTGTAATAGTTGACGAAGGCCACAAAACGTCTGACCTCGTCCGCGTTTTTTGGTACTGGGTAATTATTCACTACTGTTATCTTTTTTGGATCTGGTTTTATTCCTGCTGGGGTTACTATGTGCCCTAGATATAAAATTTCCTTTTGTAGAAAGTTGCATTTTTGCGGATTTAATTTAAAATTAACTTTTCTCAACCTAGCGAACACATCTATCAGGTTTTTATTGTGTTGATCCAGATTTCTTCCCATTATAATAATGTCATCTAAGTAAACTATACATTTTAAATTGTTTAGGCCGGACATAGCGATGGTCATTGCTCTGCTAAATGCATTGGGACTATTTTTTAAACCCATTGGCAGTCTCTTCATCTGCCAGTGTTTGTCTGCGGCGATGAAAGAAGTGTATTTTCTACTTTCCTTGTCTAACTTAATTTGATAATAACCCTGATTTAAATCTAACGTACTGAAGTACATTGCGCCCGTGAGGGAGTCTAATATATCGGTTATATTGGGCAAAGGGAATTTGTCATTTTCGATTTGCTCGTTCACTTTTCGGTAATCAATAACCAATCTCCATTTCTTTTCTCCATCTATTCCCGCTTTCTTGGGCACCAGCAGGACTGGACTTGCCCATTCGGACCGTGATTCCTCTATTATGTCGTCCTGTAACATTTTTTTTATTTGTCTAGTTATCTCCGTTTTTTGCGCGTGCGGTAAGCGATAGGGTTTTGTGTATACCGGTGAGGAACCGGGCTTTAATCGAAGCTCTTGCTCATATAGATTCATAGTACTTAGGGAGTCCCCTGGGAGCTGGAATATATCGGCATACTTGGCGCAAATGCTAGCAATGGTTTCCTTTTCTTCGCCATTTAGATTAGCTAGTGGCAGCAGAGAAAATAGTAGCTTCACTCTGTCCGCGTTATTTTTGCATGACTCAAAAGAAAAGCATTCGTAGTCACGTAGCGGCCTTATTTGTGGCGTGAAATTATTTATAATTATATCATTGCTACGCGTGTTTAACACTTTAACGAATATTTGCCCATTCCTGTTTTGAGTCACGGTATTTGCTACAAAAATTCCTTCTCCTATTTCTCCCAATAGGACTACGCAATCGCCCGTGCAATTAGTTGATATTTTTATTACTGATTCACTTCGCGCTGGCAACTTCACAAGGTTGGAGTTCATGGATTCGTTTTCTGTTACGTTTATATGGAGGGGTATGCTATGTATGTGATTCAAGGTAATCATTTCTTTCTCATAGTCTATGTGACACTTGTATTTAATTAAAAAGTCTTGACCTATGATTCCATCAACGTTCAGGGGTAAATTTGTAAACACATGGAATCTATGTTGAAATTCCTGACTTGTGTCTGTTGTCAGAACTAACCGAATTTTACCACATGACGTGACCTTGCCCCCTATTCCCTTGATACGTGTGATTTTTGGATAAATGGTCCAACCTGTTGCCATTGCTATATCTCGCTTAACTGCACTGAGCGATGCTCCTGTATCTATAAGCCAATTGTACACCTTGCCATTTATTGCTAGTTTTACCGAATTTAAATGGTTATAGGTTAGAATGTACTTATTTTTAGAGAAAAAACTGCATTTGGTTATCTGTCTCGCCCTGTTCCCCGGTTACCGCGTTTATTTGCTGCCGGGTCCGGTTTTTGTTGTATTGGCGCCGAGTCCGCGTATAACTCGGGTACTTTGTCCGGAAAGTACCCCGCGCCCTACCTTGATTCATCCCCCTAGCTCTAATGTCGCTGTTATTACGATACTGACGCTGGGGTTGGTATTGAAACTCCCTTCTGCCATTTCCCCGGAATGGCTTCCTGGAGACATGGCCTCGGCCTCGCATATACAGTAACTGTCCTGGGTTTGTTGGTGCAGATGGTGCCATCGACACTTCCGTGTCCTTGGCACTCTGTATCGCGTCCTTAAGCGTGTCGAAACCCCGAGCTGCTACTATCGTGCTTAGTTTTTCATTACGTAGGCCCTCTGCAAATTTTTGAATTGCGGTCTTCTCATTTAACGGCCTTAATACCTTGTAGGCCTCCGCACTAGTACCCGCTTGCGTTACTGTGAGCTTAACGAATAGGTCTTCTAATTCCTGTCCGAATTTATCGATTGACCTATTGCCTTGCCTTGTCGCCATTAATTTGGTTTGAAGCGCAGTGGTGGATTTCTTTGTTAACAGATGCGATTTCATGTCGTCAACCAAGTCTTTTACCGAGTTGTACGGTCCTACTAGTCTAAGTTTGGCACTCTGTGTTAACCGAGTTTTGAGTACAAAATTTATAAGTATTTTTATGTCGGCCTCCTTTATCATTGTTGCGTATAACTCTATTGCGTCAATCAACTGGTTTGTGACGTCCTCAGAACCGTCCATGACGGGCAACAATGACACCGCGGCCTTAAGTTCAAAATTATCTTGAGAAGACATCGTTGCGTTTTCTGAAAAATACCCCTTTATGGTGCTAAAAATCTGTTCAATTTTGATGCAGTATGATGTTACTAGCTGACTGTCTTCTAAAGATATTTCCGATTTGGTTAACTTATCACTAACTTCCTCTACGAGCTCCTCGTACTTGGCATAAATTTGCTGTGCTTGAAGTAATTTGTCCTGACCGAGTTTGTCTTGCCGACGCTTAGGTCCTAATTTTCTTATGTCGTCTCGTAATTTTGACAATTTTTCATATAGGTCCACAATTTTAGTCATTACTCATCCCTCATAATCATAGCAAATTATCCCCAGTACAAGCTCATTACGATCGGAAATGAAAATAAATTAACAATACCGTTACGTGCGCTGACTGCATGGGCTGGCTTGGTTGTTTCTGCGAGCAGGCTTGTTCGGCTGGGCTAAAGACACTGGCTGGTTGGCTGGGCTGTGCTGCTGGGCTGGCTCGTTCTGCTCCGCCGGTTTGGTGTGCTCCGTGATGATTAGACAGAGCTGGTTCTTCGCATCGCTACCGCGACTGCCTGACGTTCTATCTTCCTGGTGAGGCACTTGTGTACTTTCTTCCAGAGTATGTACACAAACGTGATAGCCACCAATATCATTATTGAGGTGGTTATGTAAACAACCGTGTGGTTCTCGGCTTGCGATGACTGCACGCTGCTACCCGCGCCGTTTTGGGCTATGATGATTTCTTCTTGCTTTTGATAGCCCTTGGCAGGCTGACTTCCCATGATGTTGCAGGATCAGGGGATGTGTTCAGGCTTGCTGGAGAGCAGAAATGATACCTGGACTGCTGAGAGGCAGTCCGCCTGGCAGGATCGCCATATAATGGTCGGCGGTACTAGTGATAAAATAATACTCTTGTTTCCAGTTAAGTAAATGAACATTTATTTGAAGATGGTTAGGCTTATATAGTTGATGCCTACGTGCGTGACATTTAGGCTGACCTTTAAGTATTGTTTTAATATAATATTAATTATGGTTCATTTAGGTCAAGCCTTTACAATGATAAATAAGCTACGTCACGACTACACTACAGTCATATTGCTCATCTCTTCTATGTACTTAATGTAAAGTGATCTCGTAAACATCTAAAACGACTTATGACTGTTATGAAGATGTTTTCGGAGAAGAAAAATCGATCTGGCTTAGTCTTAGGTCCCGGGAAATGGGGGTTTCTTTCGCTTTATAAACGCAGGTATATCATTGTATGGTATATCATCCAAAAACACGATATAATAAAATAGAACTGCGAGCGAAGCTCGGTCGCCCCGGTACTACTGCATAAAATGGCAAAAAAAATGCTAACCGCTAAATCCTCGACACACTGTCAACGACATTCTTACACGACTTTGCCATTACTGGGCCTTACACCGTTGCAGTAAGGTTAACATTTATCAGTGTGTTAATACTGGCGCTTAAGCCGTATCGTGTGCAACGTTCGACGGCTTGCCGGGCGCACTCAAAGGCGGTTGATGAATGATGAACAAAGCGTCTAACTATAGATAAGATAGCTATCTTACCCAGCTGGGTACGTAGCCAACTGCGCAAAAGCTTACGATAATATCGTAGCTATCTCTGTCTCTTCTATATTGGAGCGACAGAACCAGACTGCGTGTAGATCGGTGTCTAGCGTCAGCTCAATGTCATTTCGGCTAGGCAGACTGCAGTAAAAAATTGTAAGTAAAGTTTATCGTCAAAAAAGCAGTTCCCTAGATATTAAGTCAATGCTGTCTTTATGTATTTCCCAATATATAGAAAGACGTAACTACCACAAGGGTTTCTTATTATCTTTAAAAGCAATCATAATAACCCCCTAAAAAAGTTTGACCCAAGACCCAACAAGAACATTGGCATTGTAAGTAATTTCTTAGACCGCCTTGGATAAAAAAAAAGTCCATCATATTCTAGCCAAAATAATAGTTACATATTTCAGTTATTAGTTATACAAGGGTGCAAAGTTGTATTTTAACGCCGAGTGTGGAATTGAAAAACGAGCAAGTGAAAGGATTCTATAGTTGAACCACGAGCGAAGCGAAGTACGATAGAATCCTGAACTTGCCAGTTTTTTAACACACGAGAAGTAAAATACATTTGCACCCGAGTGTAACACAAAACTTTTCCCCTCACTATAGCGAGGAAACTATAGAATACAACGCAAAAAATGCGTTTATCACTGCTTCCAGTAGTTCTACAGGTGGTAAATCATCTTTATTACTAGATTTACCTACTTTCATCAATTTTAAAGCTGTTAATTTTACTTTATTCAAGGTCAAATTACTTTACCAACTAGTGGATAAAATGCGTTTTTACCCGTTGGTATTAAAGGACAAAACACGTGTTTCCGAGCTAGTGAGGGGAAAAGATACTTAGTGAGTAATTTCCTTTACGTGTACCTATTGCATAGTGAATAGTGGAACTGACTCATTACTCATTAAAAAAAACCGGCTAAGAGCGTGTCGGGCCACGCTCAGTGTAGGGTTCCGTAATTTTTCGTATTTTTTAAAAAACTACTGAACCTATCAAGTTCAAAACAATTTTTAACCGACTTCAAAAAAGGAGGAGGTTCTCAATTCGACTGAATGTTTTTTTTTTTTATTTTTTTTTTGTATGTATGTTACTCGATATCTCCGAGAATCGTGGACCGATTTTCAAAATTTTTTTTTTGATCGAACCGGTATAACCCCGAGATGGTCCCATTGGCACCAAGTCAGGGTCTGATGATGGAATCCTGGAGAAATCGAGGGAACTCTTCAAATGTTATAGGCACATGTAATGTTTTTAGTCTATTTTTCAAAGGTACACCAGTATTTACGTCTGATGGTAATAATTTTATGTGGCTGAGCTGATGATGGAAGGTCAACTCCTCAATGGTTAGGAGTTTAAGGATAATTCTTTCACTACTGTATATGTATTCGGACTGATACATATAATATCACTAGGAACCACTAAAAATCAACTGAGCTGATGATGGAAGGTCAACTCCTCAATGGTTAGGAGTTAAAGGATAATTCTTTCACTACTGTACATGTATTCGGACTGATACATATAATAACACTAGGAACCACTAAAAATCAACTGAGCTGATGATGAAAGGTCAACTCCTCAATGGTTAGGAGTTTAAGGATAATTCTTTCACTACTGTACATGTATTCGGACTGATACATATAATATCACTAGGAACCACTAAAAATCAACTGAGCTGATGATGGAAGGTCAACTCCTCAATGGTTAGGAGTTAAAGGATAATTCTTTCACTACTGTACATGTATTCGGACTGATACATATAATATCACTAGGAACCACTAAAAATCAACAAATAAATAAACTTTTTAACAAAAAATAAAACCGCCTTCAAAAATAAGCGCGTTACAAAACACGGAGAAACTAAAAAGCCAAAAATAATAAACCTTTCAATTCAGATTTCTTATCGTATTGCAATAAGCTAAACATCCAAATTATAAACAAATCAATTATTTTTGGAGTCGGTACCAGCCTGTGTATGGTTGGGTGGGGCAAACAGGCAATAGCAAGGCGACGAACAGGTCTGGTACCGACTACAAAAATAATTGATTTGTTTATAATTTGGATGTTTAGCTTATTGCAATACGATAAGAAATCTGAATTGAAAGGTTTATTATTTTTGGCTTTTTAGTTTCTCCGTGTTTTGTAACGCGCTTATTTTTGAAGGCGGTTTTATTTTTTGTTAAAAAGTTTATCCTAGAAAGTCTTTATAAAGTTCTACTTTTGTAATTTTTTTCATATTTTTTAAACATATGGTTCAAAAGTTAGAGGGGGGGGGGGGGGACGGGGGACGCACGCACTTTTTTCCTTTAGGAGCGGTTATTTCCGAAAATATTAATATTATCAAAAACAATATTAGTAAACCATTATTCATTTTTAAATACCTATCCAACAATATATCACACGTTGGGGTTGGAATGAAAAAAAAATATCAGCCCCCACTTTACATGTAGGGGGGGTACCCTAATAAAACATTTTTTTCCATTTTTTATTTTTGCACTTTGTTGGCGTGATTGATATACATATTGGTACCAAATTTCAGCTTTCTAGTGCTTACGGTTACTGAGATTATCCACGGACGGACGGACGGACGGACAAACAGACAGACAGACATGGCGAAACTATAAGGGTTCCTAGTTAACTACGGAACCCTAAAAAAGCCCTCCTGTATATCGTATTTTATCTTACATAAAAGGAGTAAAGTACAGTCTGTCCGTGGACCCACCTTGAGTGTAGACCTTGCTGGCCGTTTGTCAATAAGGTCAATTTGACACGATCAATTATCATCCTAGTGTAATCGTCTTAACTAGACACTTTAGTACTACTAGGTACCTATAGGTAGGTACGAGTATTTACATTAATACATAAGTATATTTAATTTTATTTTAATTATATGACACGTATAGATTTCTGCCCCATCTAGCAAATAGTTTATTTAGGGATCCAATTTTATTTTCGTTAAGTCACCCTGTATACTTTCATTAATATAAAACATTCACACCATTTTGTTTTTCATAAAAATGCTATCTTCTAACGTATTGGTAATATTGGTCGTACGCACTTATTTGGGTGTATGTTTCGATACCAATTTTAATTCTTTTTTGATTTTGTGACGCGAAACAATACAAATAATTTCTGTACCTTGTCGCTCTTTAAGTCGTTTGACAATTTCGTATGACATTTCAAACAAGACGTTAATGTGTCAAGTCAAGGTATAGAATTCATCACATATTTATGCCGGTGAGTGTACCTGCGAGCCCTCTGCGATTGTTGCGAACTATTTTTGAGCATTCTTTCGTATTACCTGGATAACCTTGACGGCCATTGTTTCGCGTGAATGTGGGCACCCGGCACCCGGCATCATAACAACCACGTGCAGATGTCGTCCATCCCGCTCTGGCGCGTGTACGTCTCACTCTAGCCTACCGAGCGGCCATCGCTCCGCTGCCTGTGTGTGCGTGCACACGAATACGCCAAGAATAAGCGACAACGTCAGGGCAGTCGGGCGCGTGCCTCGGTCGAGAAAGGACGTGTGTGTGTCCGCCATGTCTCTCCCCATCCAACGCTACAGATGCGCCGTGCCGCGATGCCGCTGTAATACTACAGATAGCAAAGCGTTGCAAAATGTCACGCTGTTTAATATTCCTAAGGATGAGAGGTATACTTTACTAACATTATTACTGATTGTTTATTATTTTCATCGTTACCGCTGCTGTAGTAATGTCGCGCTGCAATAGTGATGCGGTTATGATGAAAATTAAATGTTTAGTCACTGTTATAATGTAGAATCTAGATCTTTAACAAAGGCAGAAGCAAATAATTTTGTAATTACGATAGGTATATATCTACCAAAGTATAGTTATTTTCCAGAAGCGTGGGTACAAGTACTTCAATATTACTTACCTAACAGTAAGGAATGAGCGTTGATACTTTCTTCAAACGCGTCACTTTTAACAAATTTTTGGCGTATATTTAAGTTCAAATCAGGCCGTCAGTTGATGTAAATAAACTTGTGTCACTATCTGAAATGCTCCTGTTATCGTGTTATCAGTTCAATTTACATTGTACTTAAGCGTACCTATTTATTAAGATAAATGCTGCTATTTTTGCTACCAAAAGTGTAAGAATAACTTAAGGTACAGCGGGGCAATTATGACTTCCATGTTTTACATTCTTTGCATTATTAAATAGTGTCTACTGGTCATATAGTACACGCGTTTTTAATGGATACCTATATTACCTATATGAGACATTTTTTTTTCAAAGTTGTCCCGATCACTTTTTTTTGGATTTGGAAATGTATATGTTGTTTGTGTCGCTTTCAATCCTAGTAGGAGAAAAAAACCGGCCAAGAGCGTGTCGGGCCACGCTCAGTGTAGGGTTCCGTAGTTTTCCGTATTTTTCTCAAAAACAACTAAACCTCTGAAGTTCAAAACAATTTTCCTAGAAAGTCTTTAAAAAGTTCTACTTTTGTGATTTTTTTCATATTTTTTAAACATATGGTTCAAAAGTTAGAGGGGGGGGACGCACTTTTTTTTCCTTTAGGAGCGATTATTTCCGAAAATATTAATATTATCAAAAAACGATCTTAGTAAACTCTTATTTATTTTTAAATACCTATCCAACAATATATCACACGTTGGGATTGGAATGAAAAAAAAAATCAGCCCCCACTTTACATGTAGGGGGGGTACCCTAATAAAACATTTTTTTTTTCATTTTTCTTTTGTGCACTTTGTTGGCGTGATTGATATACATATTGGTACTAAATTTCAGCTTTCTAGTGCTAACGGTTACTGAGATTATCCGCGGACGGACGGACGGACGGACGGACGGACGGACGGACGGACAGACAGACATGGCGAAACTATAAGGGTTCCTAGTTGACTACGGAACCCTAAAAAGTGTCCCAAGGTTTTTTCCTTTTCCGTTATCATTTTTTCATACATTTTGTACGGCGGTAACGGAATGGAAAGTTTGAAAAATGTATGGAGTCTTGGGGCATTTTTAGGGTTCCGTAGTCAACTAGGAACCCTTATAGTTTCGCCATGTCTGTCTGTCCGTCCGTCTGTCCGTCTGTCCGTCCGTCCGTCCGTCCGTCCGTCCGTCCGTCCGTCCGTCCGTCCGTCCGTCCGTCCGTCCGCGGATAATCTCAGTAACCGTAAGCACTAGAAAGCTGAAATTTGGTACCAATATGTATATCAATCACGCCAACAAAGTGCAAAAATAAAAAGTGGAAATAAATGTTTTATTAGGGTACCCCCCCTACATGTAAAGGGGGGGCTGATATTTTTTTCATTTTAACTCCAACGTGTGATATATTGTTGGATAGGTATTTAAAAATGAATAAGGGTTTACTAAGATCGTTTTTTGATAATATTAATATTTTCGGAAATAATCACTCCTAAAGGGAAAAAAAGTGCGTCCCCCCCCTCTAACTTTTGAACCATATGTTTAAAAAATATGAAAAAAATCACAAAAGTAGAACTTTATAAAGACTTTCTAGGAAAATTGTTTTGAACTTGATAGGTTCAGTAGTTTTTGAGAAAAATACGAAAAACTACGGAACCCTACACTGAGCGTGGCCCGACACGCTCTTGGCCGGTTTTTTTCTTCTATGAGGATCGAAAGACCTCGTGATTCCGAGTATGAATCGCTTAAAAAGATACATAAGATACCCACGTTACAAAAAAACTACTTAAAAAAAAACCGGCCAAGAGCGTGTCGGGCCACGCTCAGTGTAGGGTTCCGTAGTTTTCCGTATTTTTCTCAAAAACTACTGAACCTATCAAGTTCAAAACAATTTTCCTAGAAAGTCTGTATAAAGTTCTACTTTTGTAATTTTTTTCATATTTTTTAAACATATGGTTCAAAAGTTAGAGGGGTCTGTCTAGTGCTAACGATTACTGAGATTATCCGCGGACGGACGGACGGACGGACGGACGGACGGACGGACGGACGGACGGACAGACAGACAGACATGGCGAAACTATAAGGGTTCCTAGTTGACTACGGAACCCTAAAAATGGCCCATATTACATATGCGATGGGGTTTAGTTAATAGTGCAAACATAGATGTACTATACATTACGATACAAGTGCGTAGAAAAGGAAGATCCGAATTCCCTTTTCGCACGTGTATAGTACGACGTTTTTCAGTACAGACAGATGACCCTCCCAAGTTTCGACCTCACATATAATGAACCACTTCTCGCACTAGTGCGTAAAAAATACACCATCTGTACTGAAAAATATTAATCAGTTGAAAATTGAGTAGTCTTAATTGCCCCGCTGTACCTTACATTTTTATTCGTTCCCCTATTTTATCGCCTTCATTCGAATGATATAATGGTCTTTAGATAACCAAAGTTTTTTTAACTGCCCTTAAGACGCTGACAACACCCAATGACCTTGACGCTAGCGTACACTGTCTATTCGCATGGGAGTAAGTGAGAGCGCGATGTCACTAAAACAGGGCGGCTAGGTACGAAAAGTACGGAAAAATATTAAAATAAAATAGAAAGATGCATTATTTGTGCAATATGTTTCGTTAGTGTTTTAGATACGAGTATGTATTTTTTTGTTATTGTAATTTTAATTAAAGACAACTAAGTGAATAATCTAACGACATAGAACCGTTTAATGACGAACTCGAGACCAATCTTTGCAATTTTTTTCTATCGACCCGATTTCGTTAAATCGTGTATCGAGTACGGCTATGTTCTTTGAAATATAATGAATAATAACATATAATTTACATGCCTTACTAATAGTTTGTCTTGAAAATTTGCGTAAGTAACATCAATTTTGCGCAGTTGGGTGTTGTGAGCCCCTTAAGGTCCACTTGCACCAACCACTTAACCCTCCATTTACGGAATTTGACAGATGACAGCCCACTAACCCTGAGTTAAGTGATTGGTGCAAGTGAGCCTAAGAATGCTAACGTTGATAACATACGAAGTGCGAACTGCACCTAGTATTATTTTGATATTTCTTAATTCATTTCATAAAAAATATTCTTTACGGAATTTGTTGTTTCCCAAAAAATATAACATATACAGACTTTTATATGTGTGCTCATCAACTTGTATTTTGTTTTGGACAAGTACATGTGTATTTACTTTTCTCGTATTCGAAAGGAAAAGAAGTAAATACCACATCAGTTTCGCTCATTAGAGCTCTCCCTACAATAGGGTGCCTTTCTACCAGAGATTTTTCTTCTTGAACCAATTGATAGTACCTCGTAGGTAATTATATTATAAGCAACCGGCCCACATCGCATCAAGTACTAATGTTTCAAATGCATTGTTTCAGACGCACTGAATGGATAAAAGCAATAAAACCGGAGAACCCCAGAAAAGCCAATCTGATGGTCTGCCAACTACACTTCGCCGACGAAGACATCTGCACGAACACGAGGAGGCGCCGAGTCCTCTACGGCGCCGTGCCCACGCGCAACCTGCCCGAGTCCGACGACGAACCGGACCAACCAGCTCCACCAGAACAACCTACCGGAGACGAAGTCCTAGAAGAAGTGAAGACTGAACCAGACGATGGGGCCATAGTCGACTTGTTTACTGAAGAAGAAACGGTTGTGCAGACTATACAGAAACGGTCAATAGAATCAGATGACTTGAGTGAGATACCTGTGAAACGGGAGAGAGAGAATGAAGATGAAAACGAAATACGCCCGTCGTACAGATATGACGCGAGCTTCCCAAGACCAATAAACATTCAGGAACATACAGAGGTTTTAGATGAAAAGGTATTTGAATCCAATTCAAATGTCACCGAGATAGATTTGCTCGTCAAATTAAGTAAAGCACACTTAAGCCCAGAACTCGCGAAGTTTGTAGAAGTGCAGGCGTTATTGAAAAGCGAATTAAAAGCTGCAACTAAGCTCAAGCGATACAGTAAAGACGTGCTGTTTCTTGCGTTAAAGCTGTACCATAAACACCCGCAAACTTATCAGTTAATGTGCGAGTCATTCTTTCTGCCGCCGTTGCTGAAGATTAAACAGCTGTGTAGGAATTTGAATTGGGAGATGAATGATAGCTGGATGGAGGTTCTCCGAGCGAAATTTCAGTGTGCGTCGCTGAAGGAGCGAGAGTGCGTGGTGTGTGTAGCCAAAGTCAGGCTCTCGCTCGGCTTATCGTACGATCCGGTGCGCGACCGCATGGCCGGCCTGTACGAGATGAACGGTTCGCAACGACCTCGCACCGCGCGCTACGCCACTGTCGTTTACGCAAGAGGAATCGTTTCCCGCTGGCGACAGCCTCTCTCCTACGTCCTCCTCCTCCGGATTTAACGAGGAAGACCTCTGGCTCTGGCTGGAAAACCTCCTTACCAATCTCTTTGATCTCGGACTGAATGTCCGCGCGGTCGTCTCCGATTTTGACGACAACTACAACACGTTGATACGACCACTAGACTCACTGAAAACCTATTTCCAATTGAAAGACAAGCAGATCTACTGCTTTTACGACTGCACGCAGCTAATGGTGAAGTTATGTGAATGTTTTAAGACTTATAATGTGAACTTCAAGGGTATGGTAGCGGAGTGGGACGTGCTCGAAGAACTGTTCGAGTATGATAGCACGAAGAGATACAAGCTCGGCGCGGGGCTGACCGCTGAGCACATTAAACTGAGCGGGAGCGCAGCTCGCAAGACGAAGCTGGCAACAGAGACGCTGTCTCGGAAGGTCGCCGCAGCGCTGGCCGCCGCCATCGACACGCGGGTCCTCGACAACTCCGCCCACGGGACTGTTAAATTCGTCGAGACCTTCAGCACTTTCTACGAGATCCTACACAATAAAGAACTTCCAGCGCTGGAGAAGGCGCTTCACCCAGACGTGAAGTTCTTGCACGATATGCTGTTGACGCTCGAGAAAATTACATTCATGGAGAAGCGTAACATGATGAACGCACCGGACCCGGGGGTCATCAATGCATTTGGTAAAAACGTGCGTTCAATTTTGGCTCTGCAGGAGCGCATGCGACGCTCCGGGTACAAGTCGCTGCCTCTGCGCGCCGTCAACAACGACCCGCTGCATCTGTTTTTCCAGCGGTTGACGGGCGACAGCAAGAAGGACCCGACCGCGCGACAGGTGGTCGATGGCTTTAGGAGAAACTTCGTGTTCAACATCATGAAGTCTTTTAGTGAAATGGGCAAGCTGGATGACTTTCTGCAGACCGCGAGCAAGATTAAAAATGTTTCAATGGAAGTGGAGCCGCGGAAACCGTTCAAAGGCTTGGTGAAGCCGTCGCACGTGGCGCTGCTGACGCGCGTGACGATGAGCCCGGCCATCCTGCTGGCGCAGTGCCTGCGGCTGCGGCCGTGCTGCAAGCTCGGCCAGCAGTTCTGCAAGAAGCCGCCGGCGGTGTTCACGGAGTTCATGGGGTACATGGAGCGTTGCTTCAAGCTGTACTTCGCGCCGGCGCAGCTGGCAGAGGGCGTGATGGCGACTATACTGGCCTCGCTGGACCCGGACCAGTTCCCGGCGCCGTGCCACTGCTTCCCGGTGATGCTCGTCATGACCTTGTACTTGAGGTTCAGGATCGCCAACCTGATCGAGTATAACAATACTAAGTTCAGACGCGGCATCAGCCGTGACTTTACGATGAACGTTAAGATTAACGCTTACGTATAATTTTATGCATTTACGGTGTACTTTAATTAAGACTGATTTTGGTAATTATTAATTATAAAGTACAGATTAATATCAAAAAGAATTTTGTGACTTTGTACTACTAGGTACCTACTTACTAGATTTTGATTATTTCGAACAGTTTTGTGGAAGATTGTCTAATGTCTATTGAATTGACAAGTAAGGCCAACGTAAAAAGCGCAAAGCTAATAGATTAAACGGCTTAAAAATCTGTTTCTTTAAGATTAATTAAAAGCGAGTTTGTGTTTAGTTCCTATTTTGTTGATTAAAAAAAATTTTTTTTTCGTTCTGTCTAGATGAAAGCTGTGATCAAAATTTTGTTTATTTTGCTATTTAAGTTCCTAGTCTCTGTCGCATTCCCATGAATCTAATTTGATGTCGGTTTGACATTTGCCATATGAGTAGTTATTATTAGTATTTAGTTAAAGTGTGCACTGACTTTCAGTTTGTCGATGTCGGACGATGATGCACTGTTAGTTATTCGGCGCTGTCACTTTTTAGATCTGACAGACTGCCGATATAAAATGTATTTCAGCACGGGAAGCATGGTCGCGCGATAGACGATAAAATATCAGGCCGTCCCTATCGCACTTACAAATAGTGCGATAGGGACGGCCTGCTATTTTATTGTCTATCGCGCGACCATGCTACCCGCGCTGATAGTCAGTGGGCTCTTTAATATAACTCATTGCCTACGTGAAATGTAGATGATAGTAGGTATAGCCGATAGTAAGACTTGTAAGAGCATGTCCTGAATGCTAGCTTTTTGTGCCATTAGTTGGTTAACGGACGAGTGAAACTCGTCGATATTCTTTTGATGACTATTTTTCATGTGATTTCTACGTTTTACACTTGTATCGCTTCATGCCATTAAAGATTTGGTAACATATTTGGCGAGTTAAGTTTTATTTTACCCACTATCCTCTTATAGCATTTAGTAACTACCTGAATCATCGAATCTTCACTTAGTACGTTTTCACATTATCCGATCCGATATCGGATGTCGGACCGATATCCCATACATCACAGGCGCCATCTTGGATTTTTTCTATTGAAATCCTTCCGACATCCGATATCGGATCGGATAATGTGAAAACGTACTTAGATACCACCCAAAGTTTTATTGATAAAAAAATAAGTACATACATAATGTAAGTTCTTAAATACAGTAATTAACTAATTACCAATAGGTACTTACTATAAATGAAACAAAAGAAATACACATAGGTATGACTATTGTACTTAAAAATGTAGGCTCATTTCGATCTATTTTTTCTCGACATTTGGAAGTGTTCAGAATCACCCGAATGCATCTTGTTCTTTGTTATAATAATGTAGAGATATACGTGTCATTGGCTAGGGTAGGTCAGCAATTCCCGTCAACTTTGTACAAAAATTAAGGGAAAAGTTAAATTTGTTTTTATTAATTCCTATTTTGTTACCAAGATTTTGTTGATGAATTGAGATTTTATTAAGTTTTATTTCGTCATTAAGGTTCTGTAGTATCTATATTTTCTTAATTATAACAATTATCCTGTATATATCTTACGAAAGTCGAATTATATTACTAAATGTTGGTAACAAAATAGGATCAATTAAAATTTGCTGACGTGGCATTGTACAAAGTTGACGGGAATTGCTGAGGTAGAAATTATACTTGACTACTTGTACAGGAGAAAATGTGTTTAACCTTGTCTGCGAAGATGAAATAACTTTGGCAAATAACTATACATAAGAAACATGACAGCAAAGTTCTTATTAACGAGATTTACAAGAAAAACTTGTTGTTACTCGCCTAACATTCTCTTTTTGATTAAAACACCTCGAACAGAATAAGTTTAGGATTTTAATTAAATTCGTCCACCGAGACGTCGGCACAAAAAATCTCATTAACACCGTGACAGCTGCGGTGGCTAGACATAATTAAATTGTAGCATTTTCATTGCAACTTGATAGTTGCAGTCGTACAGTGTACAAATCCATACTTCCATACTAATATTATAAACGGGAAAGTGTGTGTGTCTGTTTGTTTGTCCGTCTTTCACGGCAAAACGGAGAGACGTATTGACGTGATTTTTTAGGGGGAGATAGTTGAAGGGATGGAGAGTGACATAGGCTACTTTTTGTCTCTGTCTAACCCCCCACTTCCCTAAAATGGCGGGTGGAAGTTTGTATGGAGCACTCAGCAATTTTCGAATTTAACGTATATTTAACTGAAATTCCCAAATTGAGAGGGGGACTCCTTTCCATTTTAGCATTTTCGCTCCCGTAGCGTCTTAAAGGGTTTAATAATAGTAAAGATTTATGTATTTAGTGGATGTTTTCCCCAGTTCTCCCGGCTGGCAACCCTGAGTAAACGTTAATTAAACATTCCCATTGTTTCGTCCCAGTCCGAGTAAACAACTAGGATTACAGTCCATAACCAAAGTCTAACTCTCCACAATTCCTAAACATCATAACTACAATAGCATTACTATTGCACTTACGACTACGAAAAGCAAGCGCGCTTTGACCAAACATCGCTACAGAACATCATATCTCTTATAGAAATAAGTACAAAGGTACGACTTTCTTGAAGTTAGCTTACTCTCACCAGCCGCGGGTCTAAAACGTCCTAACTCACATATATTACTATGGAGTTACGACTTTTTAGGCGTGAGCGGTGGATAGGAGGCGATTACGAAAACAATCGACAATCAGTGAGCAGCTAAGCAAACAGGCCGTAATTCGATTACTACTGCTTCCATAATTCAATGGAGTATTTTAGAATCGATTGGCATGGTATTTTGTCTGCTATTCATTGCTTAGTGAGAGCGTGAGACGCACTGCTAGCAAATAGCGAAAGAAGTATTTTTTCTAACGTTCTAGCATGAGTCTGCCTTAATAGTACCTACCCTTTACCAAAACGGCAGGTCCCAATCTATAAGGTCTAAGTTGATTTACGGAGTTTTGATAAAAAAAGTATAATCAACCTTTTTTAGAAAGCCCTTTTTAAAGTGCCCCATAGATACTGGTACTGGTAGGTATAATATTATAATTTATAACACAATCCTTACATTTATTTATTTATTTATTTATTTATTTATTTATTTATTTAGCCACAGCTACGGCTTTTATCCTCCAGTATTATGCACGACCCCGTTCCAAATGTATTCATTCGATCCTGCATGTTTCTGTCATGAGACATTTTCCCTTCCATTTGAAAGTAAGATGGCCGCTCGAGGTAAACTGTGTATAATGTGGAAAATTGATTCGGATTTTAAATGAGTGGCCGAGGTCTTTGGCGTTGCATGTCTTTTACAATTTGTTTGGGCCTTGCTCAGAAACTTCACACAAACCTGCAAAATACAATAGAGTACGAATGCCGGTGAGAAATCGTTCACGGCATACAATAAATATGGAGGTGTCGTGTTAGGGAAAAGTGGAAAATGTCTACCTAGCTATATTAATATTTGAAGCAAACAATCTTTGGAACCAGTGTGCGTAGCCGAATGCACAAACTCACGAGATAGCACAAATGTTCACGATAATATCTCTTTCGTAGTATCTCTATCGCTCTTGCATATTGGCGCGACAGAGCTAGACTATGTTTCTGCGGCGTTTTGAGTCGCCATTCGGACAGTTATCTAAGTCGATACCATAGATTTAGAATTATTTAACTAGATTGTGGAATCACATTTTTAGCCATACTAAATTGAACCTTATCACTGAAACAGAAAGGTGATCGTATCAGACTAGCGAAAACGGTCCAAATGAGAGGGCATTGTTAATGAGGTTACCATAGTAGTAGTATTTTTATCTGTATATTACCAGACTTTATAACTTCTTATATTATTTTAGTGTTATATTCAAACTAGGGTTCTGATATATTTCAAAGAATTGGAAAATAATTATAATGTAATTATTTTGATGCCAATAAATCAAAGATTTGTATAATTAAAAAATATGTTCAAATGGGTATTAGTAGATTTGGTAGTAACTTTGAAAATTGACTGGTATCCCCAATGTATGACAGTGATGACGTCAATGAATAACGTTGAAATTGTCAGTAAGTGCGAGAGGGACACCATCCCAAACAATGACCTCTCATGTGGACACTGGACACACTTTTTGACCTAACTACTCATTCTGGTTTAACTGTAATTCTGTGGTCGATACCGAATACACCCCCACTGTTTGTGTAGTTCACTAATTTACCAAATTTACAATAAATTGTATACCGTATGAAATCACTGTAGGTTTTTCTCTGCTCAATAAGAGGTGCTAGTTTCATTTATGGCTTTTTTAGGTTGTGCATAATAAGAGATAAAGTTGGTATTTCGGGTATTAGAGTTGTGAGGCGTAGCAGCATTATTCTGTACCTACACTACCTATCAGTTTTCTGTGGTAAGTCTATGAAGTAATTCAAGTGTAGTATGTAATCGGACGCGGTTTCCATCCCATCGCCCACCCACCACCCACGGAGCGTGGGATCAAACTTAGGGTTCGAACAATATTCATAGATTATCAACGAGTATGTTCTATGCCTTATTTCCGTATTTCATCTTTGCGAGAGCAAGATACAGACGTAGCTAACACTGCCCCCAAGCTCAAATGGGATTGGACAGGACACGTTTGCCGTATGCCGGATGACCTGTGGGCAAAAACAGCCACCCGTTGGTTGCCACAAATTACAAGGCCAAGGGATATACCACGTCAGAGATGGCGGGACGAACTCGAGGCCTTTGAGACACACTGGTGGGAGACTTCCGAGGATAGGGATACGTGGAAGAGTAAGAGGGAGGCCTTTGCCCAGCAGTGGGACAATGTGGGCTAATAATAATAATAAATAATGTTCTATGCCTAAAGCATCAATGGGGTTGGCTGCTCGAAGTGTTTTAGACTAAGGGCCGGTTGCACTGTGTTTGCATTTGTTATATTTTATTGTATAGGAAGTTTCATAGACCTCTGCTGCTGTGTAACGATGATGTGTCTGTCAAATGTGGTTGATGGAACTGGCCCTTAACCATACACGTTTTACCACAAATTCTAAAAGAAAAATGTCAAAATCTTGTTAATTTTTAGCCAAAAACATAAAAAACCTATATATTAAAATCTTTGACCATTGTCCACCTCATTTTAATTTATTTCTAGTTAGCTGTGAATAACCGATTTTACTAGTTCATAGTCAGTATTTTATTTACTTGTTTAAAAAAATAACTTAATTCTTCATTCATAACTTGATTGATGTAGGTATAAGCAGGTACATTTCTCGCATCCCAAATTTCAAAAATAAGTGCAACAATGTAGCCCTATCATTTGTTACATAGTAATGCGTGTACAACATAAATTTAAAATTATGTTATTTTTAAACCTTTGGTTCTGAACCATATTTCCGGGGGTGGACATACATAACATAAGTTGTGCAACTGACGTCATCATATTACATCTGACACCAGTGCGAACTGTTACCATAACCTTCACAAACTCTTATCTTCAACCCCGTCGTCACTACAAAGGAAACCTCTACGGCTTATCAATACGGTTGTAATTCTAATGACATATTTACTCCAGATTACATCGTGTGAAGGTTATGTGATAGAAGTAGATTTCAGGTTGGTGTCAAGCGATTTTGAGAGTTGGTTCAAGGGGGTTGGGTTGAGTTTTAAATGGAGGTGGCGACGGATGCTGTACAGATGGTTTACTTTGTGCGTTGAGAAAACATGAATTACTGGCGGAATAGAAGGGAAGGCAGCCTGTTCAATAAGAAAAAGGTGTATGATTATTGATTACTAGCTTTTGCCCGCAGCTTCGCTCGCGTTAGAAAGAGACAAAAAGTAGCCTATGTCACTCTCCATCCCTTTAACTATCTCCACTTAAAAAATCACGACAATTCGTCGCTTCGTTTTGCCGTTAAGGACGGACAAACAAACAGACACTTTCCCATTTATAATATTAGTATGGATTTAAATTGGATTATAAACATACAAAATTAGAATAAAATCAATAGCAGGGACATAGATCAAATAGAGTCAAACTAAGCAGCGATTTTTACAGCATCGGCGGTGCATTACGGTGCGAACTGTTTCTGTTTGTTTAATAACTCATCAAAGGTGGGCATCACCCATCAAAACCCTAGAGCAGCCTTAGCTTACCTAGGTTTGAAATAAGATTTCGTGCCCCCCTGACTTCCATCTTATGTCTCTCTATCTTCTATAGAAAGCTTTAAAAATAATATTGATAATACCTATATCTCATCAAGTTTCCGCTTATTAATATTGTTATTGGAACACAATCGCGCCGCTCAAGTGCGTACGATAAGAGCGAACGCGCAATGTGTACACTGTTGAGCGATCACCCACCTCACGGGCTATATATGTTGGGTTTCAATATGTTCATCTATAGAAATATTCTGGGGCAGTCTTTCAGAAGCAGCCACAGAGGGCCTCGCCCTGATATCGCTTCATCACACCCCCTCAGGAAAGGATACGGCACAGCCCAGAACACAGGTATTTAAATAACGAGCAAATGTTTCTGAAGAAGAAGAAGTTTTCGAATCGCTGCAATAAGTAATTCACTGGCAGGCAGGCTGCAATAAGTGATTACTTCTGACACGTTTACCTGTTCAATTGTTTTCCTTTGAATTCTCATCATAAATTAACTTTTCGCAGAATTCATCACATTCCTAATTCAAACAGGTTTTTCAAATATGCTAAACTATGGGATACCCCCATTTGCCAGAATTTCATTTGCCATAATTTTATTTGCCACCCTATTCAACAATCATAATATTGTTTCTCATAACATCTTATGCCATAATCATTGTTTACTATATATGTATTAATCAAGTGCCAGAAACTTTGTTTCCCATGAAGTCAGTTTCCATAATGTCATTTGTCAGAATCATCGAAATCAGTAATTACCACATTCCATACCATCATTTGTCATCCAAATTAGCGACCAGAAAACTCAATTTCCATAATGTGATTTGGCAGAATCATCGAAATGCGTAATTATCACAGAGACGACACTACTAGAAGTACTAGAGAATGAATCTGCTGTTAGGTTAGAACTGTGACCCCCTGGAAAATAAAACTGCTATCAGAAAGTAGGTTAGGTTAGGTTAGAACTGTGACCCCCTGGAAAATGAAACTGCTTGAAAAGTAGGTTAGGTTAGGTTAGAACTGTAACCCCCTGGAAAATGAAAATGCTATCAGAAAGTAGGTTAGGTTAGGTTAGATCTGTGACCCCCCTGGAAAATGAAACTGCTTGAACAGTAGGTTAGGTTAGGTTAGAACTGTGACCCCCTGGAAAATGAAACTGCTATCAGAAAGTAGGTTAGGTAATAATATGGGCAACAATGAATATGGCAATAATTGCTTATGGCGTTTGAATATTATATTAAACCATATTATTGCACTTAATAATATGGCTAACAAATAGTATGGCATTATATGATTATGGAAGGTAATGTTCGGATAAACAACTAGTATGTCATACAATTTTTATGGTAAACAAATCATTCGGGCAAATGAAATTCAGGCAAGTTAGATTCGGGCATATGAATATTATGTTAAATGACTGTCGGGCAAACAATAGACAACCGCTAAACTATAGATAGGATGTGGCTAAACCATCCAAAGTCGTGAAATGAAGTCATTTTGATACAGCTCAATAAGCTTTCAGTAAGATCGCGGGATGCGAATTACGCGCAATGTTCGCGCGACCGCACTCCAGATTGCGTTTGTAACCGCGACACGTGACCGCGGCTCGTAGCCATACCTAGAGGGACCTCCCGCGGAAATAGAACACGTGAAGATATACAAGAATTTAATTTAATATATATTTTTATAATACAAGCCTGCAAGGCAGATAAATTCATGTACGCAGCTGCAAAAGTGCATAGCGAATTTATCAATAAATTCATTCATAATTAATTTATCCATGAAATTTTGCGGCTCACTGTTGTCATGTCAACCAATTTGAATCCTAGGCCACTGTACAACCTTTGCGCCGTAAATAAAACGTCTAAACTTTTCCGCGATGAACAGTCGAATAAAGCCATCTTTCATTCAACATGATAACTTTCATCATAAAATATTGTGAGTTGCGAATTACGCGAAACGTTCTCATTCGCAACCGCAGTCAGATTGCATTTACCGCGGGACGTGACCGGCTCATTCGCGACACGGGGTCTGTGGAGCCCGCAGACCTGCGTACGTACCAGTGGCGGCTGGTGAAAATTTCTGCTATGCAATATTGAGCAAAAAGAAACAAGACTTAACATTAGATACTTTAGGGTCCCCCCATATCTAGCGTCTCGCGAGCGTAGCGTCGGGCCAACTGTATGGCAAAGCCTGACGCCACGTCGACGTGGCGTCTTTTTCCACAGTTGGCCCGACGCTATGCTCGCGGGACGCTAGATGTGGGACAAGGCAAGCCGTTGGGAATCGGCTTGTATGGACCAGCCGCTGCTGGTACGTAATCAAATGCACAAACTGAGTACGTAGTTACGTACACATAATACCAACTTGATTCTAAATCTAAGGACAAAGCATTTTTGGTCAATATTCTTATCTCCTAATCCTAAAAAGTCATCAGGGGCTGTAAAGTTACTTTTCAATTAGTAAACTTTCGGCTATTTTCTTACTTAGGTACAAACAGCAACACCCTTAACTAACCATCGGTAGACTTTATGTCCTTGTAATATTAGGATTACAAATGTACCTAGGTACCTACAGCTAACAGTGTTGCCGATGGTAGGTATAGCTCTACAGAACCCGACTCTAAACATTTATACGACCATTGTCCGGTTTCTCTCGAAAATATTATGGTTTCATTTCCCGCGGAACAATCATAGAATTTGTTTTATCGAGCTCGTTACAATGGCTGCCGTTTCCAATTAGCGAGCCCAAAGATTTATAGAGTAAGGACGAGGTGTAGTAAGGTCACAATCATAGCAGCGTCATACATACACCCACACATAGGCAGAGACAGTTATTCCCTGACTTGACTTGTCATTACCTCCGGTACACCCTACATTTCAAAGGCAAATAATATGATTTCGACAGAAAATCGGTTTATTTTTGAAACGCAGCGATGTTAGTACCCATATTATATACGATGTGAGAACTTGCATGCGATATTTAGTCAAACTAATAGCACACCAATCAAATACCGCAACAAAACTAGCACACGCACAAATACTTACTCGCACCGTGTAAAAGGGCCCTCGCCACAGTATAATAAAGAGTACTATCGTATAGTATGGCCATTCCCGCTCCCCGCTGAAAGTGCCGCCCACCCCCTCTCGGTTACCTCACAGTTACCGCCTGTCAAAAACATGAACAGTCGACCTGTCATATTTCACTCATACATACAATAGCATAGTACGCGCTACGCGTTCACCTACACGAGCTAAGACTGTGTGCTAGGAATGTGCCTCTTTCAATATATTTGATCGCCAGTGTCCGAGGTGTGCCCTCACTGAGCAGCGCGCTGTACTGTCACCAATTTCGGCATCCGTATGCCACGTGCTTACGAAGTAATATATAAGTCAATTAGCCCTGCATGCGTTACACATGCATTGCAGCTGCACTTTATTCGATTTGCGACTTACGCACTTTTGTTGCGAGTTAATATGAAATGCAAAAAACCGCCTTCAAAAATAAGCGCGTTACAAAACACGGAGAAACTAAAAAGCCAAAAATAATAAACCTTTCAATTCAGATTTCTTATCGTATTGCAATAAGCTAAACATCCAAATTATAAACAAATCAATTATTTTTGTAGTCGGTACCAGACCTGTTCGTCGCCTTGCTATTGCCTGTTTGCCCCACCCAACCATACACAGGCTGGTACCGACTCCAAAAATAATTGATTTGTTTATAATTTGGATGTTTAACTTATTGCAATACGATAAGAAATCTGAATTGAAAGGTTTATTATTTTTGGCTTTTTAGTTTCTCCGTGTTTTGTAACGCGCTTATTTTTGAAGGCGGTTTTATTTTTTGTTAAAAAGTTTATTTATTTGTTGATTTTTAGTGGTTGCTAGTGTAAGGACATCACTAGTCGCTGGTCCCCATCCCTAGGCATCGCTGTCAAAAATGGCGGCAGACGGACTCAGAGCGTCACTTGAAGATAGCTTGTCATTGAACTTGTATTTTGAGATTCCGTTTAATAAACTGTATATTTAATAGTGGTATCCTGGTGTTTTTACTCTAACAGTTTCAGAAGCGAGATATTAAGTTACCCATATACGCCCGTACTATGAAATTTGTCCGAAATTGACAATATCATTCTCGCGCCGCGCTCATAACCATTTATTGTCGTCCAACAGTATTTAATTAACACCAGTCGATCTGATTCAACGAGTAAAGACACTAGCACCATATAATACAGTTAAAAGTGTAAGAGGCAAAGTACGTGATCAAATAGTTGTCCGTAATTGTGCCAACAAAGAGATAGAACATGCCTAGTGTGCTGGCGTGTCTTGTGTTGTCTTTCAGATTCATTGCAGTTTACGAGATATTCACACTTTGGAGTAATAATTTATCATAATGAGTGTGAAATCGGAAGTAAAAGTGATCCAAACACAGTGCTCTGGGGCTGAAATTATCAACATCCACTATAGTAGCCTGTGTTGTGTTTCTTTCTTTCAGATCAACTTAGTTATGTACATGTTGAAGATACTAATACTTTTATATACTCACAAAATGTATCACAATAAGTACCACAGTAAGTCATGGACGGTGAGATGCTAACCACATCCAAGTTGTCATTCACATAATGCTCCGGGCAAAGAGTATTACCAGTATATATAGAGGGGCTGCAGTAATGAATAATCATTAGCTCACTTGTGTGTTGTGTTTTTGTGCTTCCAGATATGTTTCAGAATACATAATACATATTGAACCTACTTGTGATATATTGACAATTGTCACAGTGTCACAGTGAAACAGAGTATAAGATACAAGTACTTAGATCTAAATTACACCTAAATGATTCCTTATAACAGGTGACTTTATGGGTTTAATGATCTACAAAGAGAGATGATCATTATCTTGCCCTATTTGTCATATTAAATATAAGTTTGTCCGGAATGACATGGAATAAGGTATTTATCCTACTCAATAATATTGTACCATTGCATCTGGCTTATGTAAGTATACTGACAGTAAATACATTTTAAATTCACTACAGGTTGGTATAAAGGGATGAGTAAATAAGCATAAGAAAACTTTGACAACTGTCTTGTCTTGTTTGTGTTTTGTTATAAGTTCACTAACACTTCTCCGGGGACTGTATTTTGAAATCTGTCTTAGTGACATTCTTATGCATATAAACTCTGTATGATCTTGCATTTTTCTAAATGAGGAAACATGTTGCTATATTACATGGCACAAATTCATCAAAAATGTTGATAAAATAATAATAATATTTTGATGAGGTTAATTATGCATCTTGTTAAAACCATAATGTGTGTTAAAATTAAGGGCATAGCACTGAAGTATAGTGTATTGTTGATGCTGTTTTGTTTATAATAATGCTGGTTTAGCATTGCAAACATTTTTGACAAGAAATGTAATCAATGTAATCATGTTCTAAATTGAACCAAAGACAAATATATTACCTAGACAGACATTTGGAACATTTATTATCATGACATAGTCCAGTGTCCATTTAATGCATTATCAGTGATATAATTTGTTCCTTAATTACATTCCTTTCCAGATTAATTTATTGATTACAGTAGTTGCCTGCCGGTAACCTGGTGAATATTGACCATAAGTTGAAAATACTTGCATTGGTAAGGCATGATTCCAGAAGTTCCTGAGGTTAAATCTTGCTAAAAGCTGGAAACACCAAACTGGATATCTATTGAACTATTTATGACACTGGTAAAATTTGTCATAGCTAATGGTAAGAGATTTTGATATTTATAGACCTGATGGACTTTAACGGTCTACATGCTATACTTGTCTGTTACAACAAATCAGTTTGATTTGGAATTGGGCTTGAAACATGCCAATCAGTTAAGTTTTTAACAGATGTGCAATAATCTGAGGTAAATAACTTAATTGGAGCTTCTAATAATTTTAACCCTTCACTGCGAAGGAATGTTTCTGAACTGAAGCATGACAAACAGGTAACGTTTGAAGTTGACAAGTATTGTCTACTTTTAATATGTTCTGTTCCTTGAAATATAAAAAAAAATAACTGTACACTTCTATTGCTTCTTGATTTCACAAGAATATATATATTTTACATGTTTTGTGACTTTTGCAAGAATCAAAAATAATGATATTTTGTTATAAAAACTCAATCACCTGTACTAAGTATTCTTGCATATGCATAGTATTAACACAACTAACAAAATTATGTAGTTGTGCAGGTGGCAGCTATATGGATAATGTTGTGCTTTAAATTGCACATATACCTACAGCTGGAGCACCTCTCTAGTGTGTCTGGCAAGCTTGATGGTTTAATTATTAAGCTTATGCACCATGCCTGATGTTGATATATAAATACCTTTGTCAAGAACCATTTGGTAAGTGAACAATGATAGATAAAATATTACATTATTTGAATGTAGTGAAACCTCGATAAGTCAAGCCAAGTGCCATATGATTATTCTTGCTTGACTGGAATGTGTTTCAATAATGGTATATATAGTAAGCGTGTTACCTTAGGGGCACGGGAAAAATAAGACAAGTTGCACGCCGGATTGAGAACCGAGTTGTGTTTTGTCTTATTAGTCTCAGATTAAGAACTGAGTTGTCATTACATATATGCACGCCGGATTAAGAACCGAGTTGTGTTTTGTCTTATTGGTCTCAGATTAAGAACTGAGTTGTCATTACATATATGCACGCCGGATTGAGAACCGAGTTGTGTTTTGTCTTATTAGTCTCAGATTAAGAACTGAGTTGTCATTACATATATGCACGCCGGATTGAGAACCGAGTTGTGTTTTGTCTTATTAGTCTCAGATTAAGAACTGAGTTGTCATTACATATATGCACGCCGGATTAAGAACCGAGTTGTGTTTTGTCTTATTGGTCTCAGATTAAGAACTGAGTTGTCATTACATATATGCACGCCGGATTGAGAACCGAGTTGTGTTTTGTCTTATTAGTCTCAGATTAAGAACTGAGTTGTCATTACATATATGCACGCCGGATTGAGAACCGAGTTGTGTTTTGTCTTATTAGTCTCAGATTAAGAACTGAGTTGTCATTACATATATGCACGCCGGATTAAGAACCGAGTTGTGTTTTGTCTTATTAGTCTCAGATTAAGAACCGAGTTGTGCTTGTCTTATTACTTTCAGATTAAGAACTGAGTTTCCATTGCATATATACACGCCGGATTAAGAACCGAGTTGTGTTGCCTTTACATGATGTTAATAATATATTCTGTTCACAGGGTTTCCTGATAAGCACATTGTACCTGAATCTTGTGGTATCCATGGTAGTGTAATTAATGTGATATCCACAAATGAAGTGATTTCCGTCACTTAAAGTGTGAGTCATAATTATAATGATTACTTTAATGTCTGCTATACATTTAGCACTTTGATTATTGTTTCTTAAGTAGTTCTGTTTATGCAATGCAGGCCTAAGGAGGCGGACCATGTGCATAAGACCTATTATTGTGATGCAGGTCTTTACAGACGCCATCATGTGTTATATAGACTATCCTTAAGAGGATTGGTCTGTTTTTGTTATTTGTGATGTAGGTCTTTACAGACGCCATCATGTGTTATATAGACTATCCTTAAGAGGATTGGTCTGTTTCTGTTATTTGTGATGTAGGTCTTTAGAGACGCCATCATGTGTTATATAGACTATCCTTAAGAGGATTGGTCTGTTTCTGTTATTTGTGGTGTAGGTCTTTACAGACGCCATCGTGTGTTATATAGACTATCCTTAAGAGGATTGGTCTGTTTCTGTTATTTGTGATGTAGGTCTTTACAGACGCCATCATGTGTTATATAGACTATCCTTAAGAGGATTGGTCTGTTTTTGTTATTTGTGGTGTAGGTCTTTACAGACGCCATCATGTGTTATATAGACTATCCTTAAGAGGATTGGTCTGTTTTTGTTATTTGTGATGTAGGTCTTTACAGACGCCATCATGTGTTATATAGACTATCCTTAAGAGGATTGGTCTGTTTCTGTTATTTGTGATGTAGGTCTTTAGAGACGCCATCATGTGTTATATAGACTATCCTTAAGAGGATTGGTCTGTTTCTGTTATTTGTGGTGTAGGTCTTTACAGACGCCATCATGTGTTATATAGACTATCCTTAAGAGGATTGGTCTGTTTTTGTTATTTGTGATGTAGGTCTTTACAGACGCCATCATGTGTTATATAGACTATCCTTAAGAGGATTGGTCTGTTTTTGTTATTTGTGGTGTAGGTCTTTACAGACGCCATCATGTGTTATATAGACTATCCTTAAGAGGATTGGTCTGTTTTTGTTATTTGTGATGTAGGTCTTTACAGACGCCATCATGTGTTATATAGACTATCCTTAAGAGGATTGGTCTGTTTTTGTTATTTGTGGTGTAGGTCTTTACAGACGCCATCATGTGTTATATAGACTATCCTTAAGAGGATTGGTCTGTTTTTGTTATTTGTGATGTAGGTCTTTACAGACGCCATCATGTGTTATATAGACTATCCTTAAGAGGATTGGTCTGTTTCTGTTATTTGTGATGTAGGTCTTTAGAGACGCCATCATGTGTTATATAGACTATCCTTAAGAGGATTGGTCTGTTTCTGTTATTGTGGTGTAGGTCTTTACAGACGCCATCATGTGTTATATAGACTATCCTTAAGAGGATTGGTCTGTTTTTGTTATTTGTGATGTAGGTCTTTACAGACGCCATCATGTGTTATATAGACTATCCTTAAGAGGATTGGTCTGTTTCTGTTATTTGTGATGTAGGTCTTTACAGACGCCATCATGTGTTATATAGACTATCCTTAAGAGGATTGGTCTGTTTTTGTTATTTGTGATGTAGGTCTTTACAGACGCCATCATGTGTTATATAGACTATCCTTAAGAGGATTGGTCTGTTTCTGTTATTTGTGATGTAGGTCTTTGAAATGAAATGAAATGAAATGAAATGAAATGAAATGAAATGAAATGAAATATTTTTTATTTTGCTTGAAATATGGTACAAAAGTTGTTCAGACAATATTATAAATAGGTAACACATATTTCACCATCATCGGGCATGCAAAAATATCTTAACCTACAATTAAAACTAAGTCTATACAATTATAGTCAAGGCCAACTTCAGTCAAAAGATGACATGTATTCCTCTATGGAATAGAAAGCTTGTTGTACAAGCCAAGCTTTTAGTTTTGCTTTAAATGTTTTCAAAGGCAACAATTTAATATCATCATGCAGTCTATTATAGATCTTGATACTCATACAAAAGGTGTTTTTACTATATAAAGCTGTTCTTTTGCAAGGTATTGCTAGCCTGTCAGGGTATCTCGTGTTAAAATTACATATATCTTTATACGTCTTGAAAAGTTCTGGATGCATTTTAACAAATAAACATATTTCGTAAATATATATACAAGGCACTGTCATTAACATAAGGTCTTTGTACAGAGGTCTGCAAGATGTCATAATATCAACATCACATATTGCCCTGATGCATTGCTTCTGAGCTATCAGTGCTCGGATTGCATGGTGCGAATTTCCCCATAAAATAATAGCGTACCTAAGTATGGAGCCAACATAGCCATGATACGCTTGTATGGCTGCTTTCTTACTACATGTTTTCACTAATCTCCACAAAGCATATACAAATGAGTTTATTTTGCCACATACCTTATCTATATGACCTACCCAAGAGCACGTGTCGTCCAAAATAATGCCCAGAAAATTTGTTTGGCATGATTCTTCTATAGGTTCATTGCCAAAAGATACACTAAGTGGCTGCTTTTTAGCATTGTGATTTATGAACTGCAGGTATGTCGTTTTCCTTAAATTTACATTTAAGTTATTATTATGCATCCATGTTACGATTGTAGAGATTGTATTGTCGATGTCATTATTATAACTATTTATGTCAGATAGCGGAATAACAATAGATACATCATCAGCAAAAAGTATGCAGTCCAATTTTGTTACATTAGGGAGATCATTTATATATAATAAAAAGAGCAGGGGTCCTAAAATACTTCCCTGCGGTACTCCAACTCGGTTTACTTTAGTGGAAGATTTGTGTGTTGTCACGGTATTATTATAATTGGTATTTGATACTTGCACAAACTGGGTTCTATCACATAAATAACTTTTTAACCACTCGTTTGCCGTACCTCTGATACCGTAGAGCTCACACTTTTTTAGAAGAATTTCATGGGACACAAAGTCAAAAGCTTTACTCATGTCAAAGAAGACAGTAGTGACCGGCATGCTTTTGTCCATGTAGCTCATAACTTTATTTACTAACGAGAAGGCTGCTAATGCAGTCGATTTCCCTTTTTGAAACCCATACTGATCGGCATGTATTATATTAAATTTATCAAGAAATTTTACGATGCGAATATGCATGGCTTTCTCAAATATCTTTGACAACACTGGTATCAAAGAGATCGGTCGATAATTCTGTACGTTTTCCTTACTGTCCTTTTTATGTATTGGCTTAATTAACGACATTTTAAGGGGTTCTGGAAAAATGCCATTACTAAAAGACAAGTTTACTAAATAACTCAGAACTGGCGATATTATTGCTCTACATATTTTCAAAACGCGTGTTTGTATATCATCGTACCCAGCCGAGTTAGTCGTTGCAAGCGAGTTTATGATTACCCTTATTTCGTACTCATCTGTGGGAACCAAAAACATAGTAGAGTTGTTTGATTTCACCTGCGAAATATTCGAGGTATTATAGTTACGTTTATTTGAATTTGTCATGTCAATATAATAATTATTAAATTCATTAGCAATGTCAGTCGGATTATCCAATATTCTGTTTTCAACAATTAATTTACTTGGAGATACTTCCATATTATAAGTTCCCGCCATGCTTTTTATAATGTCCCAAGTAGCTTTACATATATTTTTAGACCTGGCTAGATATTTACAGTTGGTCAATTTCTGGGCCTGGTATATGCATCGTTTCAAAAGTCGGGAGTAGTTGCGATATTTGTTCTTGTGGCACATATTTTTACTCTTGACATTTTTATAGTATATGAAACGCAGGTTTCGCTTTGTCTTTATAGATTTTTTTAATCCCCTTGTAAACCAGTTGGTAGCCTGAGCTTTAAAAGTCCGTTTGATTCTGATAACAGGGAAACAAAGATAGTAAAATAACTTGAAAGTATCGTAAAATATTTCAAACGCCTGAGTAAAATTACTTGCCTCATACACTTCTGACCACGACAGTCGACAAAGACAGTCACAGAATTTCGCAATGTTTTCAGAACTATAGTCTCTCTTATAATAATAATGGAAACGACTTGGTTTGGTTTTATTTGAAACATTAAATTCAATACTTTGTGCAGTATCGTGGTCTGATAAGCCTAATCTATAAACATTACTGTGGGCGTCGTGAACATTAGACATTATTTGATCCAAGCATGAATTCTGTCGAGTAGGACAGTGGATATGCAACGTGAAATTGTTGTTGTTAGCCGTACTTTTCAGACGGCTTGAGTGTTCATTTGATTTTAGCACGTCTATGTTCAGGTCACCCGCTATCACTATTTTATATTTTAATCTACGCTTTAATCTATTTAGAAGTCGATCTAATTTTACAAAGAAAGTAGATAAATCTGATGTTGGTGTTCTATATATACAAATAATCATACATTTTATAGGTTCTATTTCTATACCACAACATTCAAACACATAGTCTTCCGATAAATTATCTAAAAGAGCAAGTCTCTTTGTCACCATATCGTTCTTACAGAATATAGAAACTCCTCCTCGTCTTTGGTGTGACCTGCAGTAGGATGCTGCTAATCGGTATCCAGGTATTCGGGCGTTTGTTTCACCTCCCTTTTTTATAAAAGTTTCACAAAAACACAATACGTCGAAATGTTTGTTATTGTTTATAGTTAGTTCATCCAGAGCCAGCTCTATCAACTCTTGCTTACATAATAGGCCGGCTATATTCTGATGAAACACGCTAAACAAATTTTTATGAGGCACGAAAAAACTCACTCTCTGTGTGTTGATCACTATGTTGCGTTGTGGGATTATCTTTAGAGAAGTAACTAGTTATACACTGTTGCTTCAACTTTTTAATGCCTCTGTCGGTTATTTCTCTAGGTTTCGTATTTGTTAGTAGTGTAGAGCACGGAGTTGAGCGCTGGAGTGTATTATTTGGCACACATGGCCCAGCGGCTAGTTCGGATTCGTTTAGACATTCAGGGTCATTTATATTGCTGCATTCGTTTTCGATAGTACTTGTAATTTGTTTAATTGCCTTGTATGCGTCTTTCATAATTTGCCGTATGCCGTGGTTTTTCAGCTCGCCTGTTTTCATGTAAAACATGTCTTGGTCATATGTAAGGTTTTGATTTGAGTCAATGAGGTATGCATGCTGATGGGTATCAATATCTAGGTAGAGAAGGTTGTTGAAAGTTTCTATGCGTCCGTTGTATAGATTACTACTGTTATTGCACCTATACGTTGGGGAACAGATAATGAAATTAGTGTGTTGTAACGGTCGAAGTTTTTCACGTATGTAGTGAATAATATCGTGATAATTTTTCGTAGATTCAAAATCATCTTGCCCCAAAAGTATAACACAGTAATCGTACGGAGAAAGAGTTTTTGTTTTCAGCTCTATGTTCCGCAGCAATCCCTTAATATCAGCATTTGGCATACTGTAATGACAAATCTGTATTTCAGCTGGGATAGTATTGCGCGAGATTTGATAAATTTTGTTTCTATTATTATTACTTATAATAACGACTTGCTGCGGCTTTTTATTTATATTTAAAGGCGATTTTATCTCTCGATTATTATCCCTTTGTTCATTCCTATAACTTGAATGGAGTACACGTTTTGAACTGTCTTTTTGTTTTGCTCGGTCGTTAGGAGTCGACTGATTCATGTCCGAACAGGATTCTAGCTTTTTTTGTGAGTTCTTTACTATTAGTTTGCGAATTGTTTGGCTCTTAAAGTTAGCTGGGTGAAGGCCGCTCTCAGGAGCTACATTACCGCCATTAGGTGTAGAGGCAGTTTGTAACGGTGTGCTACTCGCGTGAAATCGTTCTGATCTCGGGGTAAATTGAGTATTTGAGGTATTGTGCTGGTTTTTATTGCGTCTTCTAGCTTTTTTGCTGGATCGTAATTCACTTTTTTGGACTGTTGTATCACCTAGGATTTTTTTATATGATATTATCTTTTTTTGACATATGTCTACAACTTTTTTCAGTTCGCAGACTTCCTGGTTTAGTCTAGATATTTCGTCATGGGCACTCAACAACTGGACTGATAATGCATCCACAGCAAATTTCATTTGCTGCGTTTCTGTGGAGTCAAGTATAGAGAGGTTTGGTAAGCTGTTAGGAGACGATAAGCTGTCATATTTATAAGAACCATCATTTAGATCTGTATTTGACAGATTATCTGCAGAAGTATATTTTGTCATCATTGGTTTTCTTCTGGTAATATTGTCAACTATAGGAGAGTCTTTTTTTGTTGTGCCGACCTCAGGGTTCTCGCCGTCAAGGGGTAATTGCTCTAGTGACTGCGCGCAATTTTCTGTATTTATAGAGGCATTGATTTGAGACTCTTTCAGCATAAGTGATGTTTCGAGTGTCGAAGTACTCTTTGAATGTTGCTCAGAAGAGATATTTCGTTCCTTTTCGTTACTTACTTGCTCTGAGTTATTCGTTGCAAATGAAGTATCTAATTTAGTGCTAATACTGTTGTCTATTTGAGGTTTGGGAGAGTCGCTTATTAACGTATTAAGTTCTGAGCAAATATGATCCATTTGTAGCTCAGGAGAGTCATTTTTCAGTATCTGGACTTCGTGAGCCTCGTCCAAAGATACCTCCGGTGTCACAGGAACATTATTAGGAATATTATTTGGCTCAGTGCAATTTTCTATACTTGTAGATCTCTGAATTCCTTTCGGCGTTGTCAAGGTACTAACGGCTGAAGTGCTTCTAGGGTTGTGTTTACTTAGATGGTTAGTAGATTCATTTTTGTCACAAGATTGTTTCAGCGTAGTAGATGTGGATCGACATGGTATGCATACCCATAGTTTTTTTCTTTCCTTAGTCATTAAGTTGAAAAGGCTTGATGATCTCTTTGCGCATTTTAAATCAAATGTTTTTTTACATTCAAAGCATTTCAGGAATGCCGTGCTGCTGGATATGCTTAGTTTGCAATTTGCACATGTTGGCGCCATTTTCCTTTTTTTAAGGTGTATCCCGTTTCGTCAAAATATTAATAAAACATGCAAAAAATAAATGCAAAAAAATTAAAAAAGTTTTTTCATGCAGGATTTGAACCCAGACACTCCGCTTAGCAGCCGTACGGTGTATCCACTAGTCCATTCGTACGAAGCTTCTCGGCACGAAATTAAGCATCGCTAGTTGCAGTTCTTAAGCTTAGCACTCTTATCGCTGATTGGATGCCGAGTTGTAACGAAGCATAGCCGAACTTTTGTGTAAACACTTGTTCTTTATATGTGTGGGTTCATTTTAAAGAATTATAACGTTCAACACTTACAAGTTTTTGTCGGTTTTTCACATGTATTACACTTTTTTTTTAGAGACGCCATCATGTGTTATATAGACTATCCTTAAGAGGATTGGTCTCTTCCTGTTATTTGTGATGTAGGTCTTTACAGCCGCCATCATGTGTTATATAGACTATCCTTAAGAGGATTGGTCTGTTTTTGTTATTTGTGATGTAGGTCTTCATAGACGCCATCATGTGTTACATAGACTTTCCTTAAGAGGATTGTTCTGTTTTTGTTATTTGTGATGTAGGTCTTCACAGACGCCATCATATGTTATATAGACTACCCTTACGAGGCTAGTTCTGTTCTGTTATCTGTGATGTAGGTCTTACAGACGCCATCATGTGTTATATAGACTATCCTTAAGAGGATTGGTCTGCTTCTGTTATTTGTGATGTAGGTCTTACAGACGCCATCATGTGCTATATAGTCTATCCTTAAGAGGATTGTTCTGCTTCTGTTATTTGTGATGTAGGTCTTACAGACGCCATCATGTGCTATATAGTCTATCCTTAAGAGGATTGTTCTGCTTCTGTTATTTGTGATGAAGGTCTTCAGAGATGCCATCATGTGTTATAGTCCTTAAGAGGTATATCCTTAAGAGGTTAGCTTGAGACCTTGTTTGTCAAAAGCATGTTTTATGACCTTAAAGAGTAATGATCTCAAGGTTACCTTGAAAGGGTCACTTACATGCATACTTTCCAGAGGTCGCTGGTGAAATTACGGTTTCCAATAGAGCGGAGAGAGCAACTGTTCGGAATGCCTAGCTGAACGAATGCATGCTACAGGCTGCGCGACAACCTTGTCATGAAGGGCCAACTTCTGCGGTCGTTGCGCTGACAGCCACGAAAGAAGCCGTATCACCGTGGCTTTCGTATGAAGATTTGATATGGTAATGTGTGTTGTCTTATAGCAAAATTGGTGGCTAGTACACATTGATTATTACCATTTATTAATTTTATCATGTTGATAGAAAAAAATAATCAGCGGTTGTTAAAGGTCCTGCCAAGGAACAGCCATGTATTCTGCTTAATATATATTAAAAAAAAAAAAAAAAAAAAAATACATGACAATATTTTGTAATGTCTTGATTGTCATTGTTTATTACTAAATTATTTAACGGCTATGTAAGCCGGATCTGTAATTGAGAGCACCTACTATGCCAATTGTAAATTAATTTCTCGTAACCTTATCATGTTACTTGAACGACAGTTGTGTTGTACTGATTCTATCACCTACTGGCTTAGTTCCAAGGAAAAATTATCACGTTCTCGTTACATTAAGGAACTTAGTATTTCCCATGTATGTTACAGAGCTTCTTAACAAGAGCTTGTGCTGTGTTGGAAGGTGGCTATGATCACGCATAGGGTGTGTCATGTTAACCTCTCACGAGTTGTACGCCTTCTTGCGCATGTGGGGAGCTTCACAGCCTACAGTGACGAAGCCAACTGTGAGTTTGTTCCATGTATTTGCTATTTAAACGACGCCAATCATCATTATTATATTGAGCGGTTGGTTAGTTTGGAATGCACCGCTCACGTAAGTCTTAACTTAAGGCATAAATGGCATAATACTTGCCTGAAAATAAATGAAATGTATTGATGGGTGAAGTTATTTACAAGCAAATATTAGATGGTGTTTTGTACACCAGTAATTACCTGCCCGCCGCTAGATGTCATCTATTTTACATAATTAATTTGACTAATATATAGTATCGATCATGGCGGTAAAACATGTACTTTTCGTACCATCGCACCTTAATAGTTTTAAAGCCTTACTGGCTGTGGATTTGTTAAATAATGACCTGACTTACTTGTACTAGGCTAGTCTGGTCATGCAATCTTGAGTTTAGTTATGTCATTACTATGATTCGACTATAAAATGAGGCCAATTACATATCTTGGTGTAAGTTAGTCTTAAACTACACCGGCCGTTTCCAACGGTTCTCGAGTTAATCACTTCAAAGGACCAGGGCCTGAGTGTATAGCTGGAGTATACAAAGTTCTTGTTCACTTTGCAGAAAAGAAAAGAACAAATGAACAGATGAAGTCTACCGCCACCAGTTGGAGGCGCGGCCTGCTTCGGCTGCGTTGACTGCGGCAGTCATCAGTAGCAGCATGGATAGCAGAGACCTTCGGGACGAAAGGTCAAGGTCAGAATGGGCGAATGTAAGGACATCACTAGTCGCTGGTCCCCATCCCTAGGCATCGCTGTCAAAAATGGCGGCAGACGGACTCAGAGCGTCACTTGAAGATAGCTTGTCATTGAACTTGTATTTTGAGATTCCGTTTAATAAACTGTATATTTAATAGTGGTATCCTGGTGTTTTTACTCTAACACTAGTGATATTATATGTATCAGTCCGAATACATGTACAGTAGTGAAAGAATTATCCTTTAACTCCTAACCATTGAGGAGTTGACCTTCCATCATCAGCTCAGTCACATAAAATTATTACCATCAGACGTAAATACTGGTGTACCTTTGAAAAATAGACTAAAAACATTACATGTGCCTATAACATTTGAAGAGTTCCCTCGATTTCTCTAGGATCCCATCATCAGACCCTCACTTGGTGCCAATGGGACCATCTCGGGGTTATACCGGTTCGATCAGAAAAAAAATTTTGAAAATCGGTCCACGATTCTCGGAGATATCGAGTAACATACATACTTACAAAAAAAAAAAAAACATTCAGTCGAATTGAGAACCTCCTCCTTTTTTGAAGTCGGTTAAAAATCCATGAACAACGTTTGAAATTCGATACAAAAGATAATTGGTTGGTCTCAATGTTATATTTCTACTTTATTTACACAACATTTCTACTTTTGATTATTTTATAACCCCCCACGCAAAAACGACGGGGTGTTATAAGTTTGATGTGTCTGTCTGTCTGTCTGTGTGTGTGTCTGTCTGTGGCATCGTTAGCTCCCAAACGGATAAACCAATTTCGATTTAGTTTTTTTTTTTGTTTGAAAGTTGAATTAGTTGAGAGTTTTGTCCATATGTCAGGGTGTTTTCAAAATTTTAATTTTCTGGTTAGGTTATACTTAAAGAAGATATTCCTTTATTTTTTAACAGAAACAAAACTGATCGATTGGGCTCTGGTGGGAGCAGGGAAACCGTGACCGTCGCGCGACCGTCGCCGTCGCGTCTCATACTTCCATATCGATAAGGTCTGATTTCGTATGCGTCGCATCGCCGTCGCGCGACCATCGCGCGACCGTCGCCCACGCAAGCCACGGCGTAAGACAGTCAACCAACTCGAATCCTAGGCCACAGTAGAACCCTTTCACAGTAAAACTGAGGGGGACTGAAATCTTCTCGAGGCTGAGGCGTAGGGTTAGAGCCGGCGTAGCTTTATTTGACGTTCATATGCGCATTGTAATATGCCTACTTGAAAAATAAATATTTCATTTTTTTTTCATTTTCAAAAGTCAGTGAATGCTCTCCGTGTGTGAATGCTATAGCAAATAAAGCACATGCAGTGTCAATACGACAAGGTTCTAGAGTGGCTTAGGATTCTAAGTGGTTGACTGTACTGTACACTAATTAAGCTAAAAATTAGTTGTAAAGAACATTTTTTTGTTGGGTTGCTTGCTTGTAAGTACCAGTAATGGCACAAAACATTCGCGTATTCCTCTTAACAGGCAATTAAAAAGATAATATTCCCGTCTGTCCCACTCATCTCATGTTACACTTGTCATTCTAGACCCTAGGTTCTTGTAATACGGTTAAGAAAGGTTACAAAAATGTCGATGACATCTGGTAGAATTTGCGGTCATATTTCCGGTATCACATGTCGTGTTCGCTCCTTTTCTAAAGACCTGTAAAAAGAGAGACAATTGATTAATAGGCTTAAGGAACGGAGTATGTCTATATGAGTTGCAGTGGTATGTACTTGTATCCTTTTTACACTTTGTTGAGGTTGAGACAGTCGTCTGTGGGAACCGCAGATCTACTGACGGCATGTGTGTACTCTTAGCTGCAAATTCGCAACGTTATTCACGTCACTAAATAAAACCGCCTTCAAAAATAAGCGCGTTACAAAACACGGAGAAACTAAAAAGCCAAAAATAATAAACCTTTCAATTCAGATTTCTTATCGTATTGCAATAAGTTAAACATCCAAATTATAAACATGATTTTTAGTGGTTCCTAGTGATATTATATGTATCAGTCCGAATACATGTACAGTAGTGAAAGAATTATCCTTTAACTCCTAACCATTGAGGAGTTGACCTTCCATCAGCAGCTCAGCCACATAAAATTATTACCATCAGACGTAAATACTGGTGTACCTTTGAAAAATAGACTAAAAACATTACATGTGCCTATAACATTTGAAGAGTTCCCTCGATTTCTCCAGGATCCCATCATCAAACCCTGACTTGGTGCCAATGGGACCATCTCGGGGTTATACAGGTTTGATAAAAAAAAAAAAATTTGAAAATCGGTCCACGATTCTCGGAGATATCGAGTAACATACATACATACAAAAAAAAAAAAAAAATAGTCGAATTGAGAACCTCCTCCTTTTTTGAAGTCGGTTAAAAAATAGTACATTTACTAGACACTAAGAAACCAAAAATTACATACATTGAACGCGTTAATGTATTCTAAAAGGTGAAAGAGGGTTACCCTCATCTGGCAGAATAATTTTGGTCAGAAACACACTTCGCATAGGTACTTAACATGTTTCGCAGAAACACTTTTGGTCGAATGTTAATTTTGCAGGAAAAATAGTTAGCATTATTACAACCTTGGCAGGATATTGTTCTGCAGGACATTAGGTACTTTGGTTAAATTTGATTTAGCATAATTTTATGTACAGTCGGCTGCAGAGAAAAGGAGACCCCCTGCCATACAAATTTGTATGCAAGCGGGTCTACTTTTCTCTGCAGCTGACTGTACCATAGTAATCATACCTATAGCAAACTATTACAAGAGCAAGGTTCTAACACGCTATCAAAAAGGAAATACTGTCCCAGAGCCACCGTTAGGTACGACGACGAGCGAAGCGAGGAGGAGTGTTAGGTATCTTGCATCCCTCCATAATACGTCGGGCTCGCTATCAAAAACCATATTGAAAGAAGAAGGACATATGCCGCCTAAATATTATGCACAAATTAGAAGACTATTATGCTCATTAACATTATGTCAATATACCATTTGGTATTATAAAAATCTGCGAAATGATTTATACCAAAGTATATTGTGAGTAAGGTGTTTTTGCCGAACGTAATAACTTCTGCTAAGAAAATCAAATACGAAAAACGTTTCTGCCAGACATTAGTGAACCGGTGAAAGATGGTTGAGGCTACTGCTTGGAAAAACGGAGTAGAAATTATTTTTTCCCCTCACTAGCTCGGAAACACGTGTTTTGTCCTTTAATACCAGCGGGTAAAAACGCATTTTATCCACTAGTGGGTAAAGTAATTTGACCTTGAATAAAGTCAAATTAACTGCTTTAAAATTGATAAAAGTAGGTGAATCTAGTAATAAAGATGATTTACCACCTGTGGAACTACTGGAAGCAGTGATAAACGCATTTTTTGCGTTGTAGTTTCCTCGCTATAGTGAGGGGAAAAGTTTAGTGTTACACTCGGGTGCAAATGTATTTTACTTCTCGTGTTTTAAAAAACTCGCTAGTTCAGGATTCCTTTCACTTGCTCGTTTTTCAATTCCACACTCGGCGTTAAAATACAACTTTGCCCCCTTGTATAACAAATAACTATTTTGCCGGGCTGTAAGATACCTACATATGCTGGGTGTATATAGTCTTGATGCTCGGCCTGCAGTTACTACATTTTGTCACTGAACGATTCCGTGTGGGAACTGATATGACACATGACGGTCGTAAATAACTTGAGTAGCATTATCATTTCCGCTAACTGCCTGAGTGGTGGTGTACGAATTGCAGGAACTATAAAACATGTGTGGGGTAATGGCATATATAAAAGTTCTTGTGTATAATGTATCTTGGGATTAGAGACTAAAGCACAGAATATATAATAGTACAAGTACAGAAGGCTCACTCCTTTGATGTTCACAAAACGCCGCCATTCTAAATTCTTACCTACATTAACAAACGGACCGCACGCGTGCAGACGACATTGAATTCTATTGCGCCGCGCGAAGGTCGTCGCCACTGAATGGGCCGCGAACTCGCGGCCGCCGGCATGTACTTGTAGCGCGGTGAAAGGATCGTGGAGTGAGCCGCCCCTGACTAAAGGAATAATTAACAGTCACAGGAACGCCACAAAGTCAAGAATCGGCGTTATATTCTAATTTTAAAAGAACATGCTAATTACACAAATAAGGGCCGGTTGCATCAAACCGTCTGTCACGGTTAAAGCGTTCGTTAATAGTTATTTGTTTTATAAGGGGGCAAAGTTGTTGTTAAACCGCACGTGTCAATATTGAAGCCCGAGCAAGCGAAATATTCAAAAAGTGGAATCTTAAGCGTTGCGAGGGTTTCAAGGCACGAAGGTTTAACAAACTTTGCCGCCGAGTGAGACACAAAATTTTTCACCACACCAACACGAACAAAATACTGACCATAAAACATCAAACTAAATCAGATCTATCAATTTGTTCAATATTTATAATTCAAAATCATCATTTATAGGTAATTTCTACTAGCCAGCTCAAGATATCAAGTTAAAATTTGTATGAAATTACTTTGCACTCTTGTGGATAAAATGCGATTTTGCTATCTGTTTTCGAATAGCAAAGTAAGTCTTCATCAGTGCATGGGTGCGGTGAAAATTGTATTGTATGGGAAGGGAAGTTCCATAGACGTCTGCTGCGTGACGTGGTTGATGCAACTGGCCCTAAGTCGTATACAATTATAGCAAACACATTTCTTGTAAGGACTAGTTTCCGTAGCTAAAAATGCTTGTTTATCTTACTCACTCTACAGGTGACAGGTAATTTTCGTCAGTACCTAATTTTAATGTCCCATTCATGTTTTCGTATTTATTTTATCCCATTCAGCTTTCGTCACACATTAATCAAATTTGTCAGTATTAGTGCGTTTTCACATTATCCGATCCGATATCGGATGTCGGAAGGATTTCAATAGAAAAAATCCAAAATGGCGCCTGTAATGTATGGAATATCGGTCCGACATCCGATATCGGATCGGATAATGTGAAAACCCATTTAGGCTTTCTCGTTTTTGTTTTTATGAGTTGTTTGTCTTATTCGTTCTATACGCTTCTATATGTTGTGTATTTTCCACGTATGTTCACTATTTTCTTCTCATGGACATACTCGAAAGAAATGTGCCCAGAGAAATAGTTTTTCGGCCTGGAGGCAATACCAACGCCATATAAATAAACCGTTATCCAATAGTACAAGTCATCTCGATCCAATCGTCCCGCCGGACGGGCCCGGCCTCCCCTAATCCCGGGGGAGGGGGGAGGCGCGTTGCTGTGGGAACGTGACACTCTGTCATAGTTTGATGACCTGTTTGACCCTGCTCCTGAGTACGTAGCCAAATGTACAAAGGCTTATGATAATATCGATTCGATATCGCGCCGCTCTTCCTTATTGGCGCGACAGAGCTATAAACTGTACTTTAATATTTATGAGAATATTTGAGGAGTGTCTTCTCAAAGGACTTATTTTGTAAGTCAACAGAGTTTTTTTTTATCTGTCTTCCGATAGAAATAACCCTTGTTGACTTATAAAAATAAGTCCTCTTGAAAAGACACTCCTCATTTGAAGCCCAATTGAAACCAAAGTTATAAGTTTTAACAGCGATACTGTACATAGCTGGGCATTAACTCGTTAATCCGTTAATCGTTAATTAACGAAGTTAACATTTTGGTTAACGGATTAACTTTTAAGTTAACTTTAAAAAATGTTAACGGATTCGTTAACTTCCGTTACATTTCTTCGAGTCCGTTAATCGTTAATCCAGTTCCGCACGCGCCGAGTAAAACTTGCTCTGACCGCTACTGTAAAAGCCCGGAGTACGGCGAAACCTAGGATTTTCCTGAAAATTCACAGTCTACATATCAATTGGTGCCTTTGGATCACTTGTTCGAGACCTGCTAAAGTTTATTAGTCCTACTGCACCCATCATTAACTGCGAAACAGAATGTAAATCATCAGGCACAACGCATGGCACATAAATCGCGCAACCGACGCATCAAGCCAGAGCCGGAGTTCGGCGGGCCGCGCTATCTACCAAGTTACCGTGGATCACAACTTCGATTAGAGGTGTCTTAATCCGAGGAACCTACCCAATACCTACGGCTCCAAGGTAAAATCTTGGACTTGCCAAAACAACGTCGATATAGTCCAAAGTGAACAATATTTATAAACATTTCGCTTTTACCAATTGGCAGCTGGGATTTTTCAAGAGATTTTGACGATCTTCGGTCTTTTACAATAACATAATAAACTTACCCAAAAACTTAGTAGTTGATAACTGATGCAACTATATAGCTACAGTAAAATTATTTTTTATCACGATTAACGGATTATCGATTAACTTTAACTTCCGTTAAATTTGTTGAAATGTATCGCTTTAACGATTAACGAAGTTAACTTTTATAGTAACGGATTAGCGATTATCGAAGTTAACTATTTGATTAACGGTGCCCAGCTATGATACTGTACTGACCTGTCACTGTCAAAGTTCTCCGACTAAAAACTAAAATAATGACACTGATTATAGTATAACCTATCACAGTTATATTTAATAATAATTGTTTTAATTTAAGATATAAAAACAGTTAAAATAATTAGAAAGGTAACTTAGTATTTAATTAACCGTAGTCTCAACTCTCAACGAGCTCAGTGGATGCACTAATCACTAATTACTATAATTATGTTTGAGGCGGCTAGTAAATAGTTTAATTAAATAATTACTATTGTCCTCCTTCGAGCCATAAGTAACGGAGAAAGGAACGCGCAATGTTCAATGTATAAGACTTTTAAGACAGGTAATCTGTGGGTCTGCATTGCAATGTTTAACTAATCCCAGGAATTCGTATAGGCACTACCTACCTACTAGTACTTTCTTACGAAAACTACTACCATCAGGCCATCTAATCTAATGCCCCGATCCTGACGGATACTTATCTGATTTACCGCCACATTTACCGTCCACCGTGGTAAGGTTACGACCTAGGTTTTACCAAATCAATGTCGGTAAAAGCCCGAAGTAAACAACAAATGTTTTACCCATCGGCATCGGTAAAATCTAGGTTTTACCGTACTTCGGGCTTTTACAGTAACATATTCAATCTGTGTAAGAATGTCCTATAATATTATTTATTTACTAGTTTTTTCCCGCGGCTTCGCCCGCTTACTAAAAGTAATCTTATTAAAACGTTTATCCTTGGACCCCCATTTCACCCCCTTAGGATACTCTGACTTTTGAAAAAGCCTTTTTTAGGGTTCCGTAGTCAACTAGTTAGGGTTCCGTAGTCAACTAGGAACCCTTATAGTTTCGCCATGTCTGTCTGTCCGTCCGTCCGTCCGTCCGTCCGTCCGCGGATAATCTCAGTAACCGTAAGCACTAGAAAGCTGAAATTTGGTACCAATATGTATATCAATCACGCCAACAAAGTGCAAAAATAAAAAATGGAAAAAAATGTTTTATTAGGGTACCCCCCCTACATGTAAAGTGGGGGCGGATATTTTTTTTCATTCCAACCCCAACGTGTGATATATTGTTGGATAGGTATTAAAAAATGAAGAAGGGTTTACTAAGATCGTTTTTTGATAATATTAATATTTTCGGAAATAATCGCTTCTAAAGGAAAAAAAAAGTGCGTCCCCCCCCTCTAACTTTTGAACCCTATGTTCAAAAAATATGAAAAAAATCACAATAGTAGATCTTTATAAAAACTTTCTAGGAAAATTATTTTGAACTTGATAGGTTCAGTAGTTTTTGATAAAAATACGGTAAACTACGGAACCCTACACTGAGCGTGGCCCGACACGCTCTTGGCCGGTTTTTATTTAGTGCTCTTTTACACCTTATAAGAAACCTACGTGCCAAATTTGGAGTCTCTAGGACAAAAGGCTGGACGATGATAATAATATGTCAGTCAGTCAGTTTCTTTTTATATACATATTTAGATTTTGGTAATTTTCTTCTTTTGTCCTTATGTAGGTGTTTTTTCTTGGAGATTCAGACAAAACGTCCTAAATGTAGATGAAGGTATCTTTAGGCATGGAATGCCACACATGATGTTTAATTGGTGATCGTAATTATAAGTAAGTATGCAGTAATTAACGTGTATATTGGCAAATATGTTTGTTTCCGTGGCATTTCTAGGGGGGAATGACCGAAGTCATTATAATTAAATAAGAGGATAAAGAGAATTACGGTTAATACAGAGTATAACAAAAATGGTGGTGATCCCTTTAAGGGCGTATTCAGTATCGTATTCTGATCAGGAAAAAGTAGAAGAAAAATTTTTTTTCGCGAAAAAAATTTTCATTTTTGTATGGGCCGGGCCGCGAGAATCGGCCGAACCGCCATACAAAGGTGAAAATTTTTTTCGCGAAAAAAAAATTTTCTTCTACTTTTTCCTGATCAGAATACGATACTGAATACGCCCTTAAAGGGATCACCACTATTTTTGTTACACCCTGTATATAATGGTGCTCCCACGCTGGCTGTTATTAATTATATAACGCTGTGTCACGTGTGACAGGGACAGCGCGATGGCATTCACATTAGGCGGTCCTTGTCACACGATGTTACATTTATAAGAGTGTGGGAGCAACATTATGCGGACGAGGAGGTGCGAGGAAGCCCTAAAAGACCTGTCCGTACTCGGGGTACCCAACTGGCGTGAAGTGGCGCAGGTCAGGGCAGAGTGGCGATCTCTTGTGTCGGAGGCAAGATCCGTTTTTGGTCACTGAGCCTGTGAAGTACCTGAAGTATCATTGTGTCTACAGCTCACAGAGCGAATCAACTAGCCAATAATTGAAAATTATTTCAGCCCGACTGGTAAGAAGAGCAGCAAAACACTCTTTACTGATTAACGAAGGCCTTTATTTCCTCGAAATAAAGTCGATTATCTCCAAACAGTATGTACAGAATACAGAATCCTGTCCTATTCAAAGTTCTTCGCCACCCGACACGGGACACGCAATACTTTGTAAATCAAGTTGCCAGCGAAATTCGATCTTGTCGCCGTCTCTTTCACTCACAAGGTAACCTGGGTACGAGGAAGCGCGATGGGAGATTGATTTCTATTTTTTCTGAGTGGATGCCCTGACAGACGTGCTTGGATAAACTAGTGTAATTATCTTTCCCAGTATAAAGACATCCATCTTACGCGCCTTCGTCATGTCGCAAAGAGTTCCATCAGATCACACCGGATTCTATTCCACCAATGCACGTTAAGTATTGTAAACGCTCCAATGTATGAAGCGAGACATGTCAGCGTTTTTCGACTTAGGACCAGTTGCATCAACCACATTTGACAGACACATCACCGTCACACAGCAGTGAGCAGACGTCTATGGAACTTCCCATGCAATAAAATTTAACGAACGCTTTAACGGTGACAAATGGTTTGCTGTAACCGGCCCTTAAAATACGTTAGTGATCCGTTTTACTGGTCGCACACTGCGCGGTTTAAGGTGCAATTGTAAGAATTTCCTCCTATGGACGCACCAGCTGTGAGGTAAGCTCCCTAACTCGGAAGATCGATAGTTATAAACCTTTTGAAAACTTTTCAGTCAAAAGTAGTCTCAAAAATGTCAGAGGTCTCCATAATCCAGGTTTCTAAGGTTTCTGAACACTCAGTAAGGCACAGGTGCTTGCGCATTTTCTCCCAATAATGATTGGTTTTCTCTAAAATAGGCTTTCTGTGACATTTAAAATACTCTCTTTAATGCTTGTACTGTGTCCTTTAGGCGTGCGTTAACAAAGACCATTGCCTGAATTTCCGCCACACTGCTAATATTAATACTTGTTCACTTCTTAAATAAGTGCAAGTTAACGTACTGTCTGTAATAATTGTACTACAATTTCCTGCTTAAGAGGGCATTCAACGAAAACGTCGTAATAATGTAAAATTGATAGTTTTAGTCGGCAAAATGCTACACTTTCCGTCATCTAAAAGACTTATTAAGTTCAGGATTCGATTAGGACATCTTCTTAACTTACATGTTGTGAGACTGGATTTTTAAAAACTAACTCACTTAATTAATTATGATTTTTTTTCTGGTGCATGTTTAGGAAAACCCGCGAAAAGTGCTGACTTAGTCCGTCTAATTTGTAAAATTTGGATAGTTTTGAATGCTTCAAGTGGTAAATTTGTATTATGTATATCCTGTACTACAATCTTCTGAGACTACTTCTTTGTTATAAGGCTTTAGAATAGAGTAAATGAGGATATGATGAATCCAATTTGTTTCAGAAATCACCTCAGAATAAGTGTCAATTTCTTCGAAAACTTACGTGTTTTTGAAGTAGTTTTAATATAAAAATAATCTGCAACGCTTACTCAAACAGATTTTATGCAAAAGTTTTCTATTAATTGCAATTTAATATTTTTGACGATTTTTTAAAAATGCCTCCTTATTACCGGTTACGCGCGCTTGCGATGTCAGTACCGCGGCAGAGCTTGTAGAGGCAGGACGTATGTTAGTCCGCTCCGCACGCGGCTCGACGATCGCGAAGTTATTTTGTCATTGTGTGCGGCACCCGCCGTGTCCAAAACCGCACTTGTGTGCGTGTTTGGCTGTACTATGCATGTATACTGCGACCGAAAACTTTGATCCTTGGGTTGACGACTTTGGTAACTAACTAATTAACTTGACTAATATTTTTAGTAAGTATTATTTATTATTGAATATCATTTTAGGTTACTGACTCGTCTCAACAAAATCTTTGACAATAGATGGTACTCAGGATCTGATGATGAAGTCAGATGGTAGTCATGAGTTCTCATCAACCAGGTCTTGAAACCATTTCGTGTTTGGGCTCGTTTGATTCACCTCAACAAGATCTTTGACAAGAGGTGATGGTACCCAGGATCTGATGATGAAGCCGGAAGGTAGTCATGAGTTCTCATCAACCAGGTCTTGAAACCATTTCGTGTTTGGGCTCGTTTGGTTCGTCTCAACAAGATCTTTGACAAGAGATGGTACCCAGGATCTGATGATGAAGCTGGAAGGTAGTCAAGAGAATTCATCAACCAGGTCTTGAAACCACTCCGTGTTTGGGCTCGTTTGGTTCGTCTCAACAAGATCTTTGACAAGAGGTGATGGTACCCAGGATCTGATGATGAAGCCGGAAGGTAGTCATGAGTTCTCATCAACCAGGTCTTGAAACCATTTCGTGTTTGGGCTCGTTTGGTTCGTCTCAACAAGATCTTTGACAAGAGATGGTACCCAGGATCTAATGGTGAAGCCGGAAGGTAGTCAAGAGTATTCAACAACCAGGTCTTGAAACTCTTCTGTGGTTGGGCTCGTTTGATTCGTCTCAACAAGATCTTTGACAAGAGATGGTACCCAGGATCTGATGATGAAGCTGGAAGGTAGTCAAGAGTATTCCACGACCAGGTCTTGAAACCACTTCGTGTTTGGGTTCGTTTGATTCGTCTCAACAAGATCTTTGACAAGAGATGGTAATCACTCTTTTATACTCTGGCGCATCCACTGTCTCAGTGTGTCAACAGTCAACTAAAGCAGGTAGGCGTAGCGTAGAGTTGTATTTCCTTACAAAAAACTGATACCTATATGTGGACCTTCCTGTGCTCCATGCAATTAAAACAACATAATATTTAAAAACCGGCCGAGAGCGTGTCGGGTCACGCTCAGTGCCTACACTGAGCGTGGCCCGACACGCACTCGGCCGGTTTTTAAAGCCGCGTTGGTAAATAGCCGCTCGGCTCTTCCGTAGTTTTCCATATTTTTCAAAAACTACAGAACCTATCAAGTTCAAAACAGTTTTCCTAGAAAGTTTATAAAGTTCTACTTTTGTGATTTTTAAATATTTTTTAAATATATGGTTAAAAAGTTAGAGGGGGGGGGACACACTTTTTTTTCCTTTAGGAGCGATTATTCCCGAAAATATTAATATTATCAAAAAACGATTTCAGTAATTCATTTTTAAATACCTATCCAACAATAAATCATACGTTAGGGCTGAAATGAAAAAAAAAATCACTCCCTACTTTACGTGTAGGGGGGGTACCCTAATAAAACATTTTTTCCACTTTTTATTTTTGCATTTTGTCGGCGTGACTGATATACATATTGGTACCAAATTTCAGCTCTCTAGTTCTAACGGTCACTGAGATTATCCGCGGACGGACGGACGGACGGAGGGACAGACAGACAGACATGGCGAAACTATAAGGGTTCCTAGTTGACTACGAAACCCTAAAAACACATTTTAAATATAAAAAAAAACTACTTAAAATTAAAGAAAACCGATCTTAGTTCCATTATATATATGTACCTAGAAAACATCATCATCTTCCTTGCGTTATCCCGGCATTTGCCACGGCTCATGGGAGCCTGCGGTCCACTTTGACAACTAATCCCAAGATTTGGCGTAGGCACTAGTTTTTACGAAAGCGACTGCCATCTGACCTTTCAACCCAAAGGGTAAACTAGACCTTATTGGAATAAGTCCGGTTTCCTCACGATGTTTTCCTTCACCGAAAAGAACCTAGAAAACATATCATATACAAAATGAAATAAAACTAAGAAAACGGATTATATTCATTATACGCGATATAATCTGATTCCATAAATTTATTTCATGAGTAACTATCGCGGTGACAGAAGACAATATTATATACACAATTTATTATATTATAAAAGTTTTTTAATTTATTTCTTCCAAGGCTACACACGTTTTAATAAAAAAAACTGTGATAAGTTTAATAATTAAACTAAAAGGTCAAGTATTTATGCACGAAATCATGTATGCAAATATGTAATATATATGGTGGTGTTTTTACGCAAGTATCAATAATGGTTAGTCCGCAACGCTACTGACGGCGTGGCGGTACCGACCATGAATGCTATCCCTTTCGCTCTAGCCGCACGTAAGGTTGGTTCAAAGAGGATCGCACGCTATGTCTGTACCGCAGGCTACAATCGTTATGCTTCTGGTTATAGTGTGCGTCTGCACACAGGCGCACGCCAGCGCCGCCGGCGTCGAAATGCGAGCAAGCAGATTTTTTGAAAGCGCTCTTAAGGCGAGTGTAACCAGAGACCAGCTTGAGTGTGCATTTCCGCCATGAGGGAAATGCTAATACACTTTAAGTAATACACTTTTTGCTTATGAAAGAACACCCGGTATTCATTTACACAAGCTTAACCTGTCGTATTTAGAGTGCGGTTTCGAATATATTTCATGACAGATATAAATCAATACATTATGTTTTTATGACGTTTAAAAGAGAGAACATATCGCCTTAATTTTTTCCTTTAACAGAGTCATGCTGAGTCCGACTTGCTTGACCCCTTAGAACTTTTTAACCTTTGATTTGACAGTTTTTGCCCTGGAGAGGAGAACTTTTATTTTTTTATCAATGGTCCGCCTTTTAAAATTCTTTTGATCTGATCACTGATAGCTAGTCATATATAGCACGCGTTTTCAGTGGATACATATGGATAATGGAGTTCAAATTAATAGTGTAAAACATTGCCCCACTGTCTGTACCTTACCTTATTCCGTTAAGTAATCGGCGGGCGGGTGCTGTTCATCTCCTCCACACAAAAATACCATTTTCCATATGACGTTAACGCTAGCGATTAACGTATTAAAAACTTATCCTCCAGCCTTCAGACAAAACCCAAGTGTTCGAGTATGTATAAAGAAACGAAGAACAAGACAAGACACAATGATCTTTTGTCAGCTTGTTCTCTGCCAGTCTCAGAAATGACATAAATATTCGCCCGCGGCACAATTGCTAATGGAGTCAGAATCGTTAAATTGTTATCATTAGATGGTCGTAATTAGCTGGGTAATCGCAATCTAGGTCAGACAGACTGCCGTGGGAGCCTGGGAGCTTCATGTTCTTCATACTATGTTGTTGATACATACCTACCTACTTTTGCTTGATTACAAATATTACAATCCAACCGCAAAGACACCGCTTTATCATCATCCTCCTTGCGTTATCCCGGCATTTGCACGCCTCATGGGAGCCTGGTGCCGGAGCCGAATGGCATTTCTGCGACGTGAAACGAAAACGAAACGCAAGGTAGTCTGGCTCTGTCGCGCCAATACGCAAACGACGCAACGACGCCACGCTATGACGTCATCGCCCAAATGAATTGATTAATTTTCTTTTTCTTGTTCTCTTTTTTTGTCTTTTTCTCTCTTTGTTTTTGTTATCTAAGTTTCGTGACGCATTGGTTATACTGAAAGGTCATGTAAACATGTTTTTTTAATAAATGAATTGAATACGAGCGTTTCGTTTCGTAAGCGTTTGTGCCATTCGGCTACGTACCCTGGCGTCCGCTTTGACACTACTCCCAAGGTTTGCCGTAGGCACTAGTTTTACGAAAGCGGGTGCCGAGCCGTGGTTCGAATTCGAACCCATGACTTTCGGACTGAAAGTCGCACGCTCTTACCGGTAGGCCCCCAGCGCGCCTTTTTACAGATCTACATGAGAAATATCTCATCATGATGAGAAAAAATCTGTTTTATACTTCTCTAACTTTATGTAAGTTCAGTTTAAAAAATATACATACAATCATACAATCACGCCTGTATCCCATAAAGGGGTAGGCAGAACACATGAAACTACTAAAGCTTCAGTGCCACTCTTGGCAAATAAGGGGTTGAAAGAAAACGAAACTGTGACATTGCAGTGACAGGTTGCCAGCCTCTCGCCTACGCCACAATTTAACCCATATCCCATAGTCGACTACGACACCCACGGGAAGAAAGGGGGTGGTGAAATTCTTAACCCGTCACCACACAGGCCTAAAAAAATAAATAACAACAAAAAAAGGTGCGAATGAAATGGAGAATTGGGCATTTTCAAAAATTGAGACTGAAAATTAGAGAACGTTGTTAAAAAAAATGAACTCGATGTCAGTTTTGTGACGACGATTAAGCATGAAATTTCAATAAAAATATTGCTTTTGTGTTAACTACAAGCAATAATCTACATTTAGAACACGAAAAAAGCTCGTTTTTAGACAAATTTTCTCTAAATGTTCCTCACAAAACTGACATCGAGTTAATTTTTGTTAACAACTGTCACTAGTTTTGGGTGCCAATTTCTGAAAATGCCCAGTTACGAATATAAAAATGAGGATATCATGTAAATATGTACTTATATATCCTAATAAGGCTTCAAATGCTGAGAAGCGTCAGGTTACTTTGGCATTTGGTAATCTGAGATTTAGAGTATACCTAGTAAGACCTACCCACTCTGGTTCATTCGCTCGGAACATCAACTTTTTATCACAGCTCTTCTGTAAAAAACTGTAATTGACAACAAGACGACGCCACGTGTGAGAATAAGTGATATCTCTTATCTCTCTCTTACCATCCTTAAAAGATAAGGATGCGACCAAAGACAAAAACACTTAAAAGACAAATTAAGCCAGCGAAAAAAAGCATTATTTGAACCCTTTGTAAGATTGTAATAATAACAGGGTTGAGTGGAAGAAGCGAGGGGGGAATTTGTTTTCAATTAAAAACATTTTTTATATCAAATAAAAACAGTAAAAACCGCAGCACATGTGCATTATACGTCGAAAACAAAGGAGTTTGAATTCTATTCATGCCTTAATAAGGTACGATTGTTCATTCAATTTTGCGATATCACTCAAAACAAAAACGAATCGACTTCCTCCACCATTTCAAGTCAAACTTTGACCCATTTTCTTAAGGTTTAAATTCCATTGTGTACATTTATCTGATAGATCATTACGAAGTATAGTTTTTGCGGTATAGTGTTGATGACAATGTGTGATTATGGGGACAATACGATCAATGGTCCATTGTGTGCGGGAACGAATTATTCGATAAAATAAACACCTTCGTTGGCGCATTATAAGATATTCCGGTTTTGACTCATTTGGCCATGTTTATCTATCAAGATATGGAAAGGTACTTAATTCAATGGTTGAGTGACAGAAAATACAATTGTCATCAGTTAATCCCTTTCTTTATGGTAGGTATTTTATTTATTTATTACTAGCTTTTGCCCGCGGCTTCCCTCGCATTAGAAAGAGACAAAAAGTAGCCTATGTCTCTCTCCATCCCTTCAACTATTTCCACTTAAAAAATCACGTCAATTCGTCGCTCCGTTTTGCCGTGAAAGACGGACAAACAAACAGACACACACACTTTCCCATTTATAATATTAGTATGGATACCAAAATATTCAAAAGGTGGTGTAAAATCAGGAAGTGATTTTACCAACAATTTAAGCCTATCCAACTTAAGTGCCCTAGTAGCACCCTAAACAACCCTACACATCCCTACAGAACTCGCCCTAACCATAAATTAATAATAAACATATTAAATAAGTCCCTACCTGCACCATGAGACCTAAGGTACAGACGGATAGGGAAGGAAATGGGTCATATTCCTATGTTAGTGTATGTCAGCGAAGCTCGGTCACCCAGGTACCTACTAGTAAAGTTAAGACGATTTGGTCCCCTTCTGCTCATGGTACAAACTCTACAGAACCCTATAAACTCGTGCATAAAAAATCGTTCATAAAATAAAGTAGGAACCGGAAACGCTAATTGAAATAAAACGGAAACAATGCATTCAACACAATCAGAAGTACCTATTCAGAAGTAAACACGAGATAATTATAATTATAACAGTTCTCGTTTCATTTCAAATGCAAATATCGTGTCATAATGAGTTTTTGTGACGTGTGTCCAAACCTGAAACTTATAGCTTGGTAATAAGAGTTGACCTATTGTCAACGCAACGGGCTTACTATACCACGAGCACCGAAATTCGCAAATTACTTATCAAGAATCAACACGTAATTAAAATGGCTGAGAAATACGGACATAGATTGTAGAAACCCCTAAAAGTTATGTGACTAATATTTAGCACGTTGTTCATCAAAAAATCATATAGTTTTCATTTTCAACTGAAATAGATATCATTGGTTAGCCGCGTAAGCTGAAAACCCGGGTTCGATTACCGGCTCGGCCACCAGTGGGCTTTGTCGTTTTTTTCTTTCGTATATGATATCTATTTCAGTTTATAATTTATATATATATATAGTAGTGTGACTACTTGAAAAACAAGAAATAAATAAATATTATAGGACATTTTTACACAAATTGACCGAGTCCCACCGGTAATCTCAAGAAGGCTTGTGTTGCGGGTACTCAGGCAACGGTATATATAATATAAGAAGAAGAAGAAGAAGAATAAGAATATTTTTATTTGCTTTAAACATTACCATAATTATAATTATAACATGCATGCATTATTACATAGGTGTTAAAAAAACAAAAAACGGTAGATTTCTGTTTAACCAATTGCTGGTATGCAAATATACACATAAACTTAAAGCTATAATTAAAAGTAAACTATGTACAGTGTCAATAAATTACAGACTGTTATTATTTGCAATTAAGTGACTTCTTACACATATTTCAAGTCTGGTATTCGTTTATGCTATAAACATTTTTACTGTTAAGCCAAACTTTACTGTTTTGTTTGTACTTTTTACTGTTTTCTATGTATACAAATACTTATATACATAGAAAACTTCCATGATTCAGGAACAAATATCTGTGCTCATCACACAAATAAATGCGCTTACCGGGATTCGAACCCAGGACCACGGCTTAGCAGGCAGGGTCACTACGCACTAGGCCAGACCGGTCGTCAAAATAAATATCTTGTAAAATAATTTGATTTGTTCCCTAGTTGGTTTCATTTGAAAGTTGAAAGCTAACTCTAGTATCCGTGATAGGCCCCAGTGTGGATCAGCATTGGCACTCAAAGATATATAAGTCTTACTACAACTGATTAAGGATCATATTAGTGTAAGGTTTGAGGTATGTCGTTAATGTTGAGTTGAGTATGAAACTAAAAAGAGCAAGGAACTCTTGTATGAAGCAGTTAAGTTTTATGACAGGTGCTGTGAGTGTAGGGACTGCTGTTGTTTTAGCAAATTGTCTTTTTTCTAAGTTTTAAGTAGGTTATTTTGTTAGTTTTACTATCTTACTTCATTACCAGATAAGGGGCATTACCTATATAATTTTAACGCTTCCTTTAAGACGGGACAGGAGGGGTCAATTTTCCATACAAACACTCTCGACTATTTCCTCCCTGGTTCTTGAAGATAGAGCAATGATTTTTAAACACAGATTATTATTGTTTTGATTTTTTTGATATTCTTATTTTTAAAGACGCTAGAGCCCATCAAACATTTCCAAAAACGGCCTTATTGATTATGGTGTGAAAAAAGTGTGGTATTCAAAATTGCTGTTAATTAGCAAAAAAAAACTAAACGGTCCGACACAGATTATTTCATTGTTATTCAGATTCTCAAATTTCGTTACGATTGATTTAGTTTTGAAGGAGGAAACAGTCGAGAGCAGAACCTCGATTTTAAAGAATTTTTCGCAATATCTTTTAACTGAGTTGTTCTTAATGGACAATTTTTTTTCCGATAAATCTGGTTAATAACACTATATAATATTAAACTAGAATTCCCAAATCGAAAGGGGGAGCTCCTTTCCATTTTAGCATTTTCGCTCCTGTAGCGTCATAATATAAAAGCAGTTGTAAAAGTTTCCTAGTTGACTACGGAACCCTAAAAAGCCAATAAATATATTTAAAACCGTCTCCCTCGTCACCATTCGCATAAAATACATCTCAAATAGAGCATAATACCAATATCCATTATGTCCTCTTAGAGACATCATAAATATTAAATAGGTGCAATAAACTAAGCACTGTGCAGTAAGATAAGATACATACACCTTATACTTACTTTGTATCTTAATGATTACGATCTTCAATATAGAGCACATTATATCCGATGCCAATTCCGAGTTTCTAAATCTGTTATTTTATCCGCCGGATTGTATCAAAGTTACCCACTTTTATTATATAGACCATTAAAGTGTATAGCCAATTTTATATATTACACAAAATACATCCTTGTTTCCGAGTGAATAAAGCTAGTTTTATATTACGACGTTTTTATTACTAGGCGTATTGAATTTCTTTGCAACAATGTTGGTAGAAACCATTTGATATGAGACCTAAGCTCACTAGTTTTCTATAGAAGGCCTTTTGCAAGCACTCTGCTATCGCGTTCTGAACAAAGCGAGCCTTGGAGCGCGTCCAACTTTACTCGAACCGATCAAATAGCTGTAAGTTTATATGAAAATCAAAGGCGCTTATGTCCTTTTGGTTTAGAACGGCAGCCTATACGGAAAGGGCACTGACCTATCCACGAGATGTTCCATAGACAAATCAGCGAGTGTAACTCTCATTTGTCATCCATTGCTTGTTGTATAAGAGTGTGTGTAGAATGCGGTAGAAGCAACACGGCAATGGATGTAGAAAATTTCGATTAGATTGTTAATAGAGAAGTTTCATAATGAAAGCAGCATCCGACAGGCCTTCAAAAACAAGGGGGGTAGAAGAGGGGGTAGAATCGATAGTTGCAGCCATCAGTCATCGTTTGTGTCATAAAAATTGAAGCGTCGAGGGCTCGTTAGGGGTTGAATGAAGTTTTTAAGCGTTTTAACAAGGTGGAGGTACTGAGGGTTAAATATTAAGCAAGGGGTATTAAAAGTGGAATTTTTTAACTTTGTGATGCAAATACTTGGGATGTGAAAGATTAAACCGTTTCTGAAATAGTTCAACTTGAGTGCCGATGGCTATTACTTAAGGAAAACTGGGGAGACTTGACTTATTCAGTATTTCTTAGTTGATAGTTAGCACTTTTTGGCAGCTCCCAAGTTTGATGAAGATACTATTGTCCTTCGATTGCGATTGTTCTGTCCGACTGTCCGTTCATGTGTGACTTTTCGTAACATAAAATTAAATATTCTGCTTCATTTGCAATAAGGGCATTTTACAAAATGTACAATATTATAGGTACTTACTGGGATCTAGTAGGGTCAAAGTGTAATAAGCATCTAGACTTTAGAGCAAAACCTAAGTGTACTCTTCTGAGATGCAAAGCCACATAAATATCATCAACATGTTGTGTCATTCAGCATTGCTTGTGTTTCTCCCGCACAAAACTCACATGCACTTGAGGCAGCTATATATGTCCACTGTCGTGCACTAAAACCCTTTTACAACGTCTACTTACTTACTACTTACAGCAATACACTCAACTTACCATCACTGATCCTTAATTTCCTCACGTAAGGTTCACAACTACTCAAATAGTCATCAAAGGCTTAAAACTTCACAACTACTCAAATAGTCATCAAAGGCTTAAAAACACTCATAGCTAACCATTGATGGACTCTATTACATTTTGCAATAAAGTTTATAAAAGGTCAATGCCGTCAATGGCTTGTTATCAAAGGATTGTATTAACAACGACTAAGGAACCATATAGATGCTACTTAAGTCTGGTCAGTAAAGCTGATTGTCAGTTAAAGTAAAACCGAAGCCATAGTGTAAAACCGTTTGAATCCTGTCGAACAGAATCCAGAGAACTGCGTGTACTTGCAACCTACTAGCCTGATTCTATCGGGTCAAGGGTGAAGTATTTTAAAATAAATATTTACATTTCCACCCACTTTAAACATTGTGTACAAGTGCACAATACGCTAATAATTAAACGTAGAGATGCAAGTTTAACACACCGACCAAAACTCAAGTACGTATTCGTCAAAGGCGTGAAAAGAGCACATGAAACCGTCCAACTTCCAGTACTGACTTAAGCGGTGGAAAGAAAATGAAGTTTTGTTACGTCATTAAACTCTTAAGCAACTTGCAGAGTTTGTGTTTTTTCTAAAACATACGATTTAAGAATGTTGGTTCCGTTATCTGACTAGGTAGGTAGGTAAGTACTTATTTTATTTCTTTTGAATTGGAATTTTACCGCGGTCGCTTCCTCGGCTTCCAGCGTATCTTCTATTGCGACATTTATCTGTCTGTCACAGTCTAAAACTCTCGAATGTGTTCTATAGCTGCGATGTTATCTCTCGGTATTCCCACTTCACACCGGCCGCACATTTCACCGAGGACCAATATAAAACGAATCCTAGATAAGACTCGTTACAGCTGAGTTCTTGAACATATTGAGTTACTGCTAGATCAGACCAAAAGTTGTCAAACCAGACCATGGACTGGCACAATTCACTAATATCAGCTTTGGGGATCTCTTTGAAACTCCTTAAACCGATTTTTGTTTTATGATGATATGAGAGGCCTGCAATATCAGAGACCCATACAGAAGTACCGCAGACGACAATTAATTCTACAGTTTAGCCACACCTCGGACACTGGCGACCAAATATATGAAAGAGGCGCGTTCCTAGCACACAGTCTAAGCTCGTGTATGTGAATGCGTACTATGCTTGTATGAGTGAAATATGACAGGTTTTTGACAGGCGGTAACTGTAAGATAACCGAGAGGGGGTAGGCGGCACTTTCAGCTGGGAGTGGCCATTCTGTACGATAGTATAGTCTTTATTATAGTGTGGTTTAAATAGCTGTGAGAGGTGTTTGTTCGGCGCGGTGTTTGTGAAGACACTTTCAGTTGAGGACTATCAACCATTTACCTACCTAGTGAAGAAATGTTTTCGCATAGCGTAAGTGCGTTTTTACATTATCCGATCCGATATCGGATGTCGGCCCGATATCCCATATATTTACGCCGCCATCTTTGATTTTTTCCTTTGAAATCCTTCCGACTTCCGATATCGGATCGGATAATGTAAAAACGCACTAAAGCGATAGCAGAAATAATCAGCAGGGATTAGTCCGAACTCTCGGAGCACTTTTCATTATACATACGTAGGTACACATACTTACTTATATGAGATAGTCAGGTCACATTCCAGCGCAAAGTCAAGGTGTTAAGCCGCTCGAAAGTCTGAAATACGCCAGCAGTCGACAATTCTAGCCCGTTCTACTATAGGTGGCACTTATCTTCAAAAATGTACCGACTAGTTTACTACAATAGTCGGATCAGAGCTGCAAAACATTCGTATGCAACAACAATAACTTAACAATTTACAAAGTTGCGTCTCGCTATCAATCAAACCTACACTCTGACCATTCACTTTAAGGTCCAATTCCATTTCCAGCTATTACTGAATCCCATCCTTCCACCAATGGAAACTACACTTTAAACCTTTATAACATGATTGAAGTTTGCGTGTCACTGGACTACTATACCACTACTGTACTTCCATCAAATTTCTGACCTAAAATGTATCTTACAGCCTTTAATAGAAGGTTTAGGAATAGTCAGTGAAGTGTGATGGTATATCAGTCAGCAGTTATCAGTGGCAGCGCCATCTGGCAGATACGGTATCAGTGACAGTTTTAGGGTCCCGGCGGAGGATCTAGAATGGTTTAGGAGGCCCTGGCGGATTAGGCCTGGGAATCTGGTTTATCTGGGCCTACGCGTTTTATACGGCTGATAAATCTATTTGGATGCCTAGTGTACACTATGTAACATAATTGCCGAAGATAAATCCTACGGCTTATACATTACCTTCTATAGTACCTTTAATTTTCATGGTGTTTATTTTAAAAAAAGGAAGTGGTATTCGTAACCGCTATTCGATACCGGTTATGCTCTTAAATGGATCACCAGCATTAATGTTACACCCTGTATATTACGTTCCGATGGTATTTAAGGCCTATATTTAGGTACCTACAGAGAAAAAAAGAGTCCTAAGCCCTCCTTCATGTACACTTATAACTCCGTTGGCCAACTTTATTGCCATTGCCACACGTAGGTAAGTACTTGAGTAGGACAGTATCTAAACACAAGTTTGGCCTGACCAGAGTGGCCAGCCACATTAGAGTTGATTAGACCACACTCTTGGAAACATCGTAAGTGCGTTTTCACATTATTCGATCCGATATCGGATGTCAGACCGATATCCCATACATTACAGGCTCCATCTTGGATTCTTTCCATTGAAATCCTTCCGACATCCGATATCGGATCGGGTAATGTGAAAACGGACTAAGGTCTATTGAGGGTCACCGTCATCGGAAATGATGAGAAGGACTATATTAGTATTATAAGCAACCTTATATGTATGATCGTACCATCTTTAGACGTTTATTGCTGAAATCGTCTGTCATTCGGTTAAATTACATGAATATTCTTGTCCAATAATTAAACAAATATAACTACAACTTATCAGTCGACGACATTTGTTTAAAGTTGAATGAATCGTATAGTTGCGACAACTGACCGTATCTACCGCAGATTGCGTTTCGATGTTTACAGCACACAGACAAAATAAACAACGTTAAAAGGTAACTAAATACTGCAAAAACGAACTGGGCTGAATGCGTTTTTAGGGTTATTTGGTGTGGGTTTAAACCTATTTGCGATAGCTGATTTGTTTTTTAATCGCGGGGTTTGTATCGGGGACTTACAAAAATATGTCGCTAGTTTGGATGTAAACACATTATATTTACCGTCGAAATTTAATTGATATTATAAAATGCAGATAATAATAGTGTTCCTAATCCTTACAAATATGTAGGTATAACTTGTCGGTAATATTAACTGACCAACGAACACTGTTAACGTATATTTGCAATCGAAATAATTCCTTATATGGAATTTCTGGTAATATGACACCAAAACCATTTGGAATAATACAACAGAATTCACTTTCAATAAATATGGAAACTTGAATTTAATTATGTGTGAGAGTGTATAAATAGTCACTTGACCCTCTTTATCGTCGATATTCGGATGTTATTAGAAACCATCTGAATTAATTTATCTGTTTTACGTCATTTGTACCCAATAGATTTTTGTAACAAACGTTTACCAGAACACAGATCAATACCCACATCCTACATTATAAACACAATCCCGATTCCCGAGACACAATCATACTCCACTCCGTAATTTTTAGGCTTTCCTGTAAACTTATTATGTATATTTACTGAAATTATTTGCATGTTAATTTGTTTCTCTTTAAGACATACAAATATATAATATGATTGTACAAATAACTCAAACCTAAAAAATGGTAGGATTTATAGGTACCTACAGAATAAAATAACCTGGAGCTACTGCTCAGTCCTTAGAGAGACGCCGCGGATTTATTATAAGTAATGAATAATGTACGATTTGCCCGCTTACTGAATTTATTTAATATTTATGTTTACAGTATGAGCTTACCTCATGACTACTAAATGTATGTCTTCGTAAAAACAACATTTGTAAACAAATAGTAGTGGTCTTTGTGAATTCTCAAGAGGAATCTCTTACAAAATATTATTTGATTGTACAAGGGTACTGTAGCAGACAAAATACTTATCTATTAGATAGTCTATCTCTCTCTACAGTGAGCTGCAAAAGTTAAAAAAATATTAATTTGTAAAACGTACATAATACATGATGCGGGGGACGGGATGGGGATGGAAGTGCATTGAGAATTTGTCATTGAATTTATTCGTAATTTATCCATGCAATTACGCAGCTGCACTGTACGTAAGTTGTACACTAGAAACCTACCAAAACTTGATTAAAATCTGAATGATTGCAGGTATTTTTTTACTTGAAATCTGAATCGTTTTGTCAACTTTAGCTGTTTATACTGTACTTTAGTTGTTTGTGCTGTATAACTTTTATTTATAGGTACAGCAATAAACTAAAACATCTAAAATAACTCATTCGCCCGCATAAATACAGTGTAAGCTTATTTATAAGCCTACGAGATGGCGCCGCAAGTCCGTATTGATGGCCGTGGGATTACCGCTGCCGGTGTGGTGAAAAATGTAGGCAAATTTCACTAAGAATGTTAAATACGGATGTACGAGTAGGTACACACAACTACACATCTTAAGCTGAGTTTAGACCAGCAAGTTATTGCTGCAAGTTTTGAGACCGAATTATATGCCTATTACTCGTAATTATGTAAACGTACGTATTTCAGCATCAATACTGTTCGTGTTAAATATGTATTAAATACCTACACCGCATAGTTGTTAATGAGGTTCAGAAAAGGGGACGGACTGAAAATCAGCGTTGCGCCGTCAATTTGTAATAAAATGGCTGCGCAGCATAACATGCCGAGCCCGTTCCTTTTGACATGCATGCTAATTGTCTATTTTATTTTTTAATATTTTTGTGTAAATGTTCAATTTTTATTTGTGTGTCAATAAATGTTTTCTTATTCTTATTCTTATATGCAAGAAAGAGATAAAGATATTTGCCACTCACTCTTACCTATAGTTGCGTCTCGAAACTTGCAGCAATAACTTGCTCGTCTAAACTCAGCTTTACAAAAAAATATGTCCAATCCAAAAGTATCTTAATCCGGTGCAATAAGATCGTAGCACCACATTTCCTAGACGATTTTTTTTTTCTATTCATATTAGCCCTTGACTGCACCCCGTCCGAAATCAACTTAGCTTCGTATTTACCTACATTGAAGAGAACCAAGTAGTTTGAGAGCTTTGTTTTTTCTCTCCATACAATGAATGACTCCATGACGTATTTAAACTCAACTGGAACTTCTAATGAACACAAGTTAAAAAATGAAATGAAAATGAAAATGAAATATTTATTTTTCAAGTAGGCATATTACAATGCGCATATGAACGTCAGATAAAGCTACGCCGGCTCTAACCCTACGCCTCAGCCTCGAGAAGATTTCAGTCCCCCCTCAGTTGGGAGGGGGGTATCCACTATGGGACCGGTAAGAAACTCGGCGGGCAACTTCTTTTCAAAACATTACATCTTATAATTAACATGCATTAAATAACAAGATACAATTTAACATGCAAAAGTATTCATCAAAGAATATGAACAGACTAAGTACTCTATGGAAATTAATTTCAATAAATTATATTATTGCTTAATAATACGTCGTTCTTATTCAGAGAAAACATATCAAATTGTCACAGAAGAAAAAGATAATATGAATCTCAATATCATTAAATACCTATGTAATTTACCTACACAACATAAAATATAAAATATTTGATGTGCTTTCTTATCTGAACTGTGTCCTCTATACATAATACAATTATTTTAATTGCTATTCGTTTTTTGTAGTTTCTGGTTCGGGCCATGCATGTTTGTCTGTCAAATAGTCCTCGACTCTGTAATAAGCCTTTAACATCAATGATTTTTTTAAGTAGTTCTTAAGAGCTGGGAGGGGTAATCTCAAAGCAGTGTCAGGTAACTTATTATAAAAATGAATGCATTGCCCAACAAATGACTTCTGTACTTTACGGACACGAAACTTCTTTATGGCAAGCTTATTTTTGTTTCTAGTGTTATAATTATGGATATCAGAATTCTTAGTGAAACAGTCTAAATTCTTAACAACATAAATTATACTATCATAAATGTATTGGGAAGCTACAGTTAAGATATTAATTTCTTTGAAGAGTTCTCTTACTGATTCACGTGTTCCTAAGTTGTAAATAGAACGAATGGCTCTCTTTTGTAATACAAAGATAGTCTGTATGTCAGCTGCTTTGCCCCAAACCAGAATACCGTATGACATTACACTGTTAAATTATAATCTATTGAAAATATTTCAACTTGTGCTGTCTTAAAGTAGTCACACTACTATGTATATAAATTAAAACCGAAATAAATTACACATATGAAAGAAAAAGTGACCAACTTAACGGAAAGTGAGGACTTGGTACTGGAACTTGTCTATAAGCCCGCGAGATGGCGCCGCAAGTCCGTATTGATGGCCGTGGGATTACCCCTGGGCGCTAAGAGGATCAGATCGGTCTGAACTAACACCATGCAAGCCTAATACTGTCTTAAGATAAGAGTGTGCTGAAAAATACAGGGAAGGGATTTTAATTAGTTCAAGTTTTTGAAGGTGCTATCTTCATATTATATCCATCCTAAGTTGACAGCCCCGTCAGACGTAGGTATCTTAGAATTGTGACGTTTATTTAACTCTAACACAGGCGCAACTGACTGTCAACTTACCTTGGTTAGACTTTAAGATTATTTATTTATCTTGGCAAGACTGTAGGATTATGGTGCAAAGACCCACCCTACATTTCATTAGATGTGTACCGTGGTGATATTTTAATTTATCTGTGTGTGCGTGGTGATATTTTAATTTATCTGTGTGTGCGTGGTGATATTTTTGAGCAACTGGTCCCTTTGATTAGACAGACACTTTTCTATTGTTGTTCTACAAAAACACACAATGCTGCTGAAACTACTACTCTATTCAAAATTGTTCCAACTAAAAATATTACGTCGTCCTAAAGCTTAACTAAAATGTAAACATATTATGTCAATATGATTCACAATCTTCACATTTCTTAAGACTTCTTAAGACTCATTCAATTCTTAAGACTCGTAAATAGGACTAATATGAATTTCAATGTGCCCTAATACATACCTAATACCTACTCTTAGATGCGAGGTGGAATACATTAAGGTACGTAGAACTTTGTAAAATGTTATTTTTCCCAGAAACGCTAGTATAATAACAAACACCTTTATCATTGTATCAGATGAAAGGAATTTTATGACGCGCAACAAAAATACCACTATTATTTACAATACAAGTATAGCAATAACATCCAATAAAAAACTATAACTATGTTTTGAACCAATAAAACAACAACGGAACGGAAAACAAGGCGAAAACAAAACTAACGCTGCAGAAATAACAAAACTTGTGTACTCGTGGTTGTTGTAAACAAGGATTGTGGAGATTCATATAACTTTGATTTTATTTGAGTTTCAATAGTCTGAGAAAGTACAGCGATAGATAATAAAGTTATTGAAACTATAGATAGATAATAAAGTTATTGTAAATTTATAGAATTTGTAAGTCTTATTTGTTATGACTAACAGTCGTACTATGTTGTTGTTTATTGATATTAAATATACTGTCCACAAATTTTGTAACCAACTTCGTATTGTACGATTTGTAATTCGATGCATAACCGCATACCTACTTAATAACAAATGATATGTACTAGGTATTTATTGTTTATCAAGCTTTGATTTTTTTGCTTTAATGTATTTGAACTTGTCTCGTCCAAATCTGTAAAAGTATTTTGAGGAAAACTGACCGGTTTTTTTTTCTAAGTATCGCACCACCATAGGTATGAAAAACGGCTGTGATTTAAATTATTGCACCTAACATTAGTATGTTATTGAAATACAGGCAGGCAGTATTGCTATTAAATTTAAAAATTCAATAACTATACCTATCAGTAGATCAGTTGATTTCCCATACCTCTTTTTCTACCCAAACACTCTCCTATCTATAATTTCCGATACAATTTGTAGAGGGTCCCTTTGTTATCTAACACGCAGCTTCCTCCCGCTATCGTGCCCGCAGGGGTCAACACTCGGCCCCAATCTATTCCTACTTGAATTTCAACAACCATTAAAGTTTCATGTATTTTTTACAACTAAAGACATACATGCGTAAGTTGTTTACGAGAATGGACAATACTTGTTATACTTTAAATTAAAACAAATTTTTATTTGAGACGATTGAAACAGCGAGGAAAACTAAAACATTTGAAATGCCTGGTATAAAGCTATCAAGGAGAATGCCTAATATTTTTTTAATTCTTAAACTTGGAATTGTCGAGATTGTCGTGCTCCTTTTAAAGTAGCTTAAGACAAAACATTCAGGTAAATATGATGAAGAACTTGTGTTTGTGGTGGTTAGACAGAAAAATATCTAATTTATTTAAAATATGTCAACAGCTAGGTACTGTTAGATAACAAGTTTCTGTAGAGGTTACGCTTGATTAGGTCAAAAGTCAGTCTGTGACATAATTGACGTAACGACGTGATCCCTATGTCTGATTTCTGTTGGCATGTGTAGGCCGTCAGTGTGAGTGTGTATTTTAAAAGTTCTGCGTAGTATTATTTGGACCAGTAAAAATGACTTAATAAAAAGAAAACTTACGCTTCCCCACATAATAATTGAACAAAAACGCGTCAAAATTGCCAACATCCATTTTAAACCTCAAAATTGTTCAAAAATATGAACCCCATCACGCCATCTGGCAAAAAGTCATAACTCCCAGACACTTGAATAATGAAACTACGTTCTTTATCGCAACAGTGCGTGACTATAATGACGTGGCGTGACGTCACGTCCTGCAGACATTGCCACTCTATTTTGCACCTTAAACCTTTTGTACAAAACGTGTTTCAGATGTTTCTGTGAAGATCTGTCGTTGTAATAACGTTGTATACGAATATACACCTTCTTCTGTTTCGATAAAGCTTAGTCAAGCATGTGTGCGTGTGGAGTTACGTCGTTGTGTGTGTGCATACGTGTGCGCACGTCAGCTGCGCCGGAGCTGCATTTGGGCTCATTACGCACGCTCGCCGACAAAGCGGTAATCTGCGTAGGGCTGCCACTCGTCTGTTGTCACGCTGATGGGTTTTTAATTGGGTATGCACTTTTGAACTAGTTTTAGTGGGTGATAGCGTTTTTAGGTATTAATTAGGTACATTCTACATGACATCACTCTCCAAACGGCCTCTACGTGTTGGATCTATATCCCCACGCACGCCTTATAAATGACCGGGCTCAAAAGACCCGAGAGTTTCAAACGGAGATACAAACTTTTTATTGGACAATGCAAGTTAATAATTCTAAATTAAAACAGTAACAAAAGATACCCACATAGAAACAAGCTGTCTTATTGTTAAAAACGATTAATTAAAAATCAAAACAAAAAGTACCAGCAATGTTAGCTGCAACGAACGAAAGATAAAATAATTAAAAAGTAACAAATTCATGATCGTGATAAAATGAATGAAATATTCCCAATTATTTTGGAACCAATAACAAAATTAATGAAGTTATTGAAACTAACGAATGAACCCATCACCGAAGCAAACGAAACTCCAAAAATGACATTCCAATTAAAATATGAATCTACATTCATTAAAAATTAAAACTCATTTCGGCAGCATTAGCTTGAAACGTTCATTTGATTTTTAATTTAGTATGTTAACGTATGCGTAGTGTATTCATGAGATTATGTTTACGATATTAAAATGTATGGGATATGTCCTTTTCACCCGAAGACTTTATTTGCCGTATAAGTCTAGTGAGAGGGTTTTATTTGTGAGTGTGTTTAGTAAAACATCCCACTTTGTCGGTTACCATTATTAAGGCCAGATTTATTTGTATCTCGTCGACATAGTGGGACGTTTTTCCGTGCACACTCACATTTACATGCTTAGTAATATTGTGGCGTTACATCAAAGTAGACACGTACCTATCGTTCAATTTTATAAAATGATTGATATTTTGGATGTTGTCGATCGGCGTATAAAATCATCAACATCATCATCCTCCTTGCGTTATCCCGGCATTTGCCTCGGCTCATGGAAGCCTGGGGTCCGCTTTGACAACTAATCCCAGGATTTGGCGTAAGTAGGCTAGTTTTACGAAAGCGACTGCTATCTGTATCTTTCAACCGGAAAGGTAACTAGGCCTATTGGAATTAGTCCGGTTTCTTCACGATGTTTTCCTTCACCGAAAAGCGACTGGAAAATATCAAACGACATTTCGTACATAAGTTCCGAAAAACTCATTGGTACGAGCCCGCGACCTCCGGATCGAAAGTCGCATGCTTTTACCGCTAGGTCACCAGCGCTTATAAGTCCCAATGTCTAGTAGGTATTTAATATGACTGACAACCCTAGGTACTGCTTGAATGCACCAATGGGCGGCACAACAGTCGGTGAGCAAATTACCTACTATGAAAGGCCGCCCTAAGAACACTCTCAATGCAAGCTTTGACAGCACAAATGAGTAGGTATTGATGACTCAAACTAGCCTATTTTTCTCTGGGTTATTGGAAGGTGGGACAGTAGTGTCGACGCCATCCTGGGATTCGTTCCCGAGGCGACTCCAGGTTCTCATTGCGTCGCTAAACGCTGGGATAACGTAAGTTACATAAGTAAAGGGTGGCCCAAAAATACGTTGACAAACGTTTGTATAATTATTTTTCTGTCCTTATACGAATGATTGTCCAACAAATTAAAATGTGAAACCTTAATAATTTTTGACCAAATAAATCGAATCGCCTTCAAAATGCCCTCCTTTGGCTTTGAAGTACAAACGCAAATGTAAGAAAAAAAAATAACGATATGCCGCTGCACCTCTAGTATGACTTTCGTCTAACTTATTGCACGTTTAGCTTTTTAAATATCCTAATTTTTGTAATCAATAAACGGGCTAGAGTTTTAAGATTGATTACAAACTATAATTTATAGTTTTAAGTGAGGTGAATTTACGTAGGTAGGCTGAAACGTATCGAACGTATGAATTTGAAAAAATCGCCGTTTTACAATTGGTCTACATAGCAAATCTTGCGAAATGGACATGAATGCTGTTGAAATATTCATGGTGAATGTAGAAATATACAATAAATATAGGCTCAAAAAATATTTTCGGTAACTTCGATATTTTGGTTTATTTCAACATTTTACTATTCATTGTCAACGTAATTTTAGGCCACCCGGTATACATGACTGACTGTAAATCAAAATGGAATTATCTGACACTTAAGTCTGGACTCGGTGTGAAGCCCGCGGTAATTCAATTTCCTACAGAATATAAAGTAACATGTGATCCCCGATCAATTGTCATATTTATTAGGAAACAAAATATCGGAAGTGACTCATCCTTTACGCGGTTTCATTTCACAGAAATAATAATTGCCTATAATCTGCTTTAGAAAACTGAAGAACTAACTCAAAATATTACATAACGATACATTACAAGTGCGATAAATAAGAAATTCGAAACAAGAGGCGGTAAAATAAAACACGAAACGTCGAGAGTGTTCATTTTCAATCAACACGAGTTGCGAATTACTTATTCGAAATGTATCGTACAAGGATTTATGACATTAAATATGGCCATTTCAATTTTTGACATAGTTGGGTAATGAGCTCATTTCCTAACAAGTGCGATAATATACATAGAGTCATATGTACTGTAAAAATATACGAAAAAAGACCTGACGGATTACCACGCTGATCATATTATCTGAAATCCCGAATGAATACAGAGTGTAACAAAAATGGTGGTGATCCGTTTAAGGGCGTACTCAGTATCGTATTCTTATCAGGAAAAAGTAGAAGAAAATTTTATTTTCGCTAAAAAAATTTTCACTTTTGTATGAGCCGGGCCGCGCGAATCGGTCGAATCTCCATACAAAGATAAAACAATTTTTTGCGAAAAAAAATTTTTATCCTACTTTTTCCTGATGAGAATACGATACTGAATACGCCCTTAAACGGATCACCACCATTTTTGTTACACCCTGTATAAATTCTTCACCCATTCTTGATCTCTTACCTATAGTTTAAATTCAGCTGTTCATTCAATAACAGAGAGCTGGTAACCCTAACCGCACAAATGACAAACTGCAGCGGCGGCGCAGACCATAAAAAATTGCAACCACGATTGCTGCAATCTACGATACAATCTTCAGATCTACTCAAAAGTAGAAGATCTCATAGGATAATTATTGGGGTGTGGTGAAAAAAATTAATAGTTTAAAAAACACTATAAAACACGCTTTTATAAATGCACGTAAAAGCAAAAAATAAATTATGGATCGTTCAAGTTGTCTCTATTTGTGAGCTGAAGTTTAAAAACTATGTGCTTTTAATTATAATATTTGATTGTAAAAGCGTGGGGCGCTGGAACAGGAAAGACTTTAAGACGACGACCTAATAAAAGCGTGTTAAAAAAAAGATTATGGAGCACATTTGGGAACCTATCTGTCGCCGACATTATTTTGATGATGAAAGCTGCAATGGCATGTTTTGCTAGCGGAATGTTTGACATTTATGACATCCATGCAGTTGGCAGTCGGTATATTAAACAATATTAACATTAACGATTTGTTTCTATTTCTTATATGAAATACAATGCAATGACGTCACTGCCGTGACTAAGGTATTTAGTTATAGTTCTATACGTAGGTACGATTTACGAGTTTAAGTAGAAATTGTATCTAACTGCTGATGCTGCCTACGTTTTTCTATTAATATTCTAGTGATTTGTTTCATGCTTAGAGTGAGGGGTCACTAGCTCGGAAACACGTGTTTTATCATTTAATGCCAGCGGGTACAAACGCATTTTATCCACTAGTGGGTAAAGTAATTTGACCTTGAATATAGTCAAATTAACTGCTTTAAAATTGACAAAAGTAGGTGACTTTAGTAATGAAGATGATTTACCTAACACCTGTGAAACTACTGGAAGCAGCGATAAACGCGTCTGTATAACAAATAACTATTAAATGCGGTGAAATACCCTGCTCTTGTTACTAGAATCCGAATGATACCTTAGCTCAGCAAGGACGCTAAACCGAGACCATTTCCAAACCCATGTATTATGTATGTAGCTGTCAGATAGCTATCTCATTCAAATATCGTGCGCGCAGTCAACCTACGACTGTGTTTAGTAGTCGTGCCGGGTAGTATAATGTATGAAACATGCGAGTCATGATACAGACCAAAAACATTCACTACTCACGCACATACTTTTCCAACCACTGATAGCCCGATTTGAAATGAATGAAATGAAATCAGTTTATTCCGGAAATAATAAATTACATAGATTTTTATAAACTATAGGTACGTAATAAATAAATTAAATATATTTATTTGAATAATGCTTATTGGATCACTTCGATATTATCTTCACTGACACATTAATATAAACAAAGACATAGTAATATGTATTATTTCCGTAATCCGTAGGTATGTCTATATGTACCTATAGTCTAGCATAAAGTCTAAGAAAACATCGGAAACCATCAAGAAAAACGTATGCTCGTGTAAATGGCGCTACACTTTTGGTTGATTCTTAATGTTAATATTAATATTTGTCAATTTAAACACAAATCAAGTAAAGATCAAAAGGTCAAAACTGACCTTCAAAAGTTTTAATCCTGTGTCGAGAGATGGCAGAGTCTAATGCACTGTGATATACATTTTACTTAATACTCGATTCTCTTTGATATGTCATGTTTTTTACTAAAAACATCAAAATTCATTTAAGCGTATAATCGTATAATATCTCTTTTTGATTCTTAAAAAATACCTTTCCAGCGACAGAAAACACCTAAAATTTCAAAATAGAGCTTCTGAGAAACGTAATTACATAAAATAATCATGAACGAGGTAGAAAGGTTACATGCCGACATTTGGCTCAAATCGATATTTGAATGTCGTAAAAAGTGGCGTGTCGGGTGAAATGTTAAAGCTGGAGCCATTTTAAAAGGTTGCACAAATAATACATAATATATATTACTTAAAAATAAGAAAAATAGACGTAGGTAGTCACTAAATGTTACTAGTAAATTCCCTAAAAATAGGTAAGTTCTATAGAAGTTACCTATTCCTATAATGCAGTATTCAAAACTTACTCAGCAATTTTGACTTGACGTTAGTCACAACCGTGACTAACGTTACCGTTAACGTTAGGTTTTTAAATCATTAAAAAAGTGTTATTATTAAATTACCCTACCTTTCGACTTCGCCGAAGTCGGTTAAAAATAACCGCTTTCACTTCAAAACGTTCTCTCCGCTATTAGTTATACTTAAACCTATAAATTGAGCAAATCTCCTTCCAGCACGATTCAAAGGAAGTCATCTCCATAAATTAACTGACATTTTGAACTTTATGGCTTTTAAAATAAAGTCGAAAGGAGATACGCCTAGCATGCCTAATAGTTCTGAATGCCGTAATGGTACGTGCTTCGCGTTGTAGTTTATTTGTATGCCATCTCACTCTAACATACGTGAAGCTAATGCGAGAGAGTGGGAAGGAAGGTTGTCGTGTGAGAATGCAGTCGGGCCCAAATAAAGAACATTGTAGCGAAGGAGCAAAAAACCGAGTGATAAGAGCATCGTGACCGGACACCGGACGGGATTCGAAGGAAATAACTTAAGGCTTTGAACGCGACCGCGGGACGTTTTGAAAATTAAGACGCGTTAAATGTATAATTATTTTTAAAATCGGGACTTAATCGCGTATGGCTACATATTGAACTGACCTCCAACGTTTCAGGAACGGCGTTGTCCCCGTGTCGTCTCGGTGGTTGGAGGTCAGTTTAATATGTAGTCATACGCGATTAAGTCCCGATTTTAAAAATATTTTTTCAGTACAGATGGTGTTTTTTTTACGCACTAGTGCGAGAAGTGGTTCATTATATGCCAGGTCGAAACTTCGGAGGCTCATCTGTACTGAAAAAAAAAACGTCGTACGATACTAGTGCAAAAAGGAAATTCGTAACTCGTATCGATTTAAAACACTCCCTTCGGTAGTGTTTTAATTTATCGCAACTCGTTTCGAACTTCCTTTTTTACGCACTTGTATCGTAGTATACTATTTTAGTACTTAGAAAACATGACGAGCTAGAATTCTATATCAAAGAGAATCGAGTAAGTAATAATGTGTAATAATCGTGAAAGTTTAAATCAGTGTTTTGTGTTAAATGTAGCTTGAAAAATGGTTTTTGAGTCACTTAAATCTGTTGAAAAAAAAATACTCTCGTGCAAAGTTACTCCCTGATTTTCAAAATGTATTTCATAAGTACCTAGGTGTTATGTTTGAATATACAGTCTGACCAGCCAATATATCTCTGGCCTACTTCACCACAGTGACATCGACTCTTGACATTTGACAATCCTTTGCCTATTTCTGGGTTAATAAAAGTAGGTAACATTACTCCGAGCTTCGAGTCAATTTTTCCTTGTTGAACAGGCAATGAACGGCAAAATGTCGCTTTCGAGCGTCAAATGTCACCGTGGTGAAACAGGCCACTGGTAGTTTTCGTGGGTAACATTTGTACCTATTTCAAAGAAAATTAAAATTAGGTATAATAACTACAAAGATTCCTATTAAAAGTGTAACAAGGGGGAGAATGGATCTCAAAATCTAAATTATGTGTAAAATTGATTGGTGTCCTCACAAGAACGGTCACGTCAAATTACATACATGTTATATTTGCCATTATGCCACGGCGGCTAAGTTCGTATGACTCTTAACAGTCTTTGAAAGGCACCGCGGAACTTAAAGAGACCGGCTTTTGAAAATGAAGACACGCTAAATGACTAATTTGTGTTCAAAACTTCAAAATGGTTAAAGAGAAAAACATGAGTGTGTTTGGCACATTTCCGTCGGTCGTTCAAGACGGTTTGACGTTTTTGTGGTAAGTGCAAATCCTTTTTTTTTTGACGGAGTGGGAATGCTGTTACGCACGATGTGTGGGACTCGCCGTTTTTTTCCCGTCCCCTAGCGAGAGGGGGGAAACTTGGCCCTACCCGCTAAACCCATTCCGGCGTTTCATCCTCTCTGCCGTTCGTGAGGGCGCGATGGGATCGATGTATGTTCATCATGTCATTCACCATGGCGCCCTCCGGCATTGCCCGGGCTTGCGGCCAAGGCACACGCATGAGGAGGGGGGGGGGGATGTGCAGTTAGGTTTAAAGATATCAGGAGTATTAAAACAGCGCTTACGCATTTAGGTTAGAATTATGGTTTATTTACAGGGTGTCCAAACATCCTGTAGATTATTGTACTACTCAAACAAGACGACCGGTCTGGCCGGGTAGTGACCCTGCCTGCTAAGCCGGGGTCCCGGGTTCGAATCTCGGTAAGGGCATTTGTTTGTGTGATGAGCACAGATATTTTTTCCTGAGTCATGGATGTTTTCTAATATGTATGGTACGTTTGTATTTATCTATTTAAGTATGTATATCGTCGCTTAGCACCCATAGTACAAGCTTTGCTTAGTTTGGGGCTAAGTTGATCTGTGTAAGACGTCCCCAATATTTATTTATTTATTTATTTATTACTAGCTTTTGCCCGCGGCTTCGCACGCGTTAGAAAGAGGCAAAAATCCCTTCAACTATCTCCACTTAAAAAATCACATCAATTCGTTGCTCCGTTTGGCCGTGAAAGACGGACAAACAAACAGACACACACACTTTCCCATTTATAATATTAGTATGGATTATTGTACTACTCAAACAAGAAGCGTTTGTATTGTAGGCAAGTATAGTTAAGCTACTTTATTAAAATTTCTATTTTTCGTACAAATCAATGATTATCTTCAATTATGATGAAAAAAGTTCATCAGCTTCAGGAGAACATGGTGTAGGTACTTACAGCTTATCTTATTGCTAGAGGTCCATTTGGGTTCATACAATTCCTAAACTGATTGAAAAATAATCTAACAACTTCGAGAAATGTGATCTAGCACTACAAGTATTTACTATATGTATTGAATTTCTCAACTCTCATACATTTGAGACTAGTCACCATTCGTATGAAATCCTAACTAAACACGCTAAAAGTAAAAAAACACTACAGTTGAAACCCAAGCCCATATTTATTCTGCCTTGGCGTGCTTAAAAAAACACCACGCTTTTAGAATAAGAATCGCTTTTTGGACTCTAATGTATGATAATACGGTAACCTTATTCTGAGAGTGCCCGATGCTGTTCCAATCGTAAGAGACTTGAGTCGAACGCTGCCCGTATAACCTAATAAAAACCTACCCGCGTACAACTCAACTCTGTAATGTATGGTAATATGGTAACCTTATTCCGAGAGTGCCGGGCGGTATTCCAATCGTGAGATACTATTAAGTCGAACGCTGCCAAGATCTCTACACCGAGAGTTCATTTCATACTGCGTTCGCCAAATGCCTTCCATTCTTTCTACACCCTACAGTCTACAACAGGGTTTCCAAGATATGTAACTTTGATGGCTTCTCTTGCTTTATTTTAAAATCAAAAACTAAAAAATGGCTTCTTTCTCAGTCCTACGATCATACAGAAGAAATAATTTATACTTAGAAAAATGAAAATGAAAATGAAATATTTATTTTTCAAGTAGGCATATTATAATGCGCATATGAACGTCAAATAAAGCTACGCCGGCTCTAACCCTACGCCTCAGCCTCGAGAAGATTTCAGTCCCCCCTCAGTTGGGAGGGGGGTATCCACTATGGGTTAGTTGTGTATACTCACACACACCCACACACATATACACGCACGCACGCACGCACACACGCACACACACACACACACACACACACACACACACACACACACACACACACACACACACACACACACACACACAACAAAAGAACAAGAATAAAAGTCCATTTGCATAACGAACAAGTTTGCCAGAATACCATTCGCCTCACAGCCTGTGAGGAGGTGTGAAGCGGAATACCTACATGGCTTGAACTTATTAGAATGCTTAGCCGACACATACACTCCTGTGTTCAAAGTTAAACACTGGTGCAGAAGAGAATATTCACTGTATGTGTGCGTCTATACACCTACAGGAGAAAAAATAAGAGAACATTCAATAGAATTTTGAGTAAAATGAAACTGTTACAAAATGAAGATAAAATTCTCATAACATTATCAGCTTCATTGTCTGTCAAATATGTTGTTAAATATAAGCTCTGTGCTATTGACGACGCAGTATAATATCACATTGAGTTTATAAGGATTCATTATAAATATCGTATCTGTCTATAGTCTGTCCCTTTCCGACTTATTGGTATGATAGAAAGGGACAAACGAACTTTATCGGCTTGATAACTTTAGAGTACGTTTCTGAATAAGGGGGTGTATCTTTAGGTACTTAAAAACAAAATCGACCCTCAAAAGGTTCCTTACATAAGGAGGTTTGAAGGTCCGGTCTGGCGCAGTCGGTAGTGACCCTGCCTGCTGCGCCGCGGTCCCGGGTTCGAATCCCGGTAAGGGCATTTATTTGTGTGATGAGCATAGATATTTGTTCCTGAGTCATGGATGTTTTCTATGTATATAAGTATTTATATATTATATATATCGTTGCTGAGTACCCAAACACAAGCCTTCTTGAGCTTACCGTGGGCCTCAGTCAATCTGTGTAAGAATGTCTTATAATATTTATTTATTTATTATTTATTTAAAACACATTCTCAGTGATAGATCCGTTTGATGATGTATTTGGTTGTTTAAACAACAACTACAAATGTAATTATCCGAAAATATACTTAATGAGTTGTTTACGTTTCGTTTACTGAGTTTACGTTAGGGGTTTTACTGTTTTTAGAGGTGTCATTATAAGTAACATTACTTACAATACATAAAGTCCGATACCGCATATTTTTGACCAACTAAGCCATCCAGCTGTCCAGAAACCGCGACGCGACGTCGCACCGCAAAATTACGTCGCTTTTACACCGGCACATCATGTGGTAACGCCATAAATTTCGTCCTACGACCCTTTATGCTGCGGCCAACTACAGGATGCTATAAAATGCGATAGAATAAGATACCTGTGTTGTTTGTCGTAACTTAATAATATCTACTTATCAGAAACCAAATGCTTTCGAGTTTCGAGTAATTATCACATACAATCACGTCTGTATCCCATAAAGGGGCAGGCAGAGCATATATTATGAAACTACTCAAGTTTCAGTGACACTCTTGGCAAATAACGGGTTGCAAGAAAACGAGAATTGTGAAATAGGCCACTGGTGTAGGTACTTACGCTAAGTAGCCATCTTTGATTTTTAGTATGGTATATCGGTCCTACATCTGATCTACATCTGATCGGATAATATGATGAAAACGCACTAAGAGTAATAAGACTCAGATATTATGATGATATTAATGATACAAAATATAAGTAAAACCGCGTACCTGTTTACCTGTCCTTAGGTTCTGTTACTTGAGTAAATAACTAGCAAATAAAAATTCTACTTTCAAAGAAATACCAATTTAAATTCTCGAACAGCCTCTTAAGTTTTCTCAAGTATGGAGAACCATTTAAGTATGTTGCGATGTGGCTAAAACGTATCGTTTGCCAAATCTAGCGATTATTTACGAATTGGTTGAATCGATTAGGCCCTATGTACAAAAAGGCGCTTAAAAAATATACGATTTCTGTCAACTTACTGAAATTTCATTGGAATCGAAATGACTGACTCTGCCACAGCACTAGTTTAAGAATAAAACCGGCCAAGTGCGAGTCGGACTCGCCCACCGAGGGTTCCGTACAAACTTTCAATGGTTAAAATAATCATACTACTCATACTCATATTCATTTATTCATTCAACGCCACTTTACACGTCAAGATTTGATTTAAAAAAATAATATTCATACAACAATAATACTTAGAGAATAAATAGACAGAAGATTGAAATTACAAAAAGTTAGGCAATATTCACATAAAAAATGCACAAAAATATTTTTCTAATTAGATAATAAAAAAATTGTCATAAGTGTAGTAGAACGGGTGCTCGGCCAGCCAATTTTTTAAGCGATAGGTACTTAAAGTTCGACACACTTAGGCGCTTCAACCACATATTGCGGCAATTTATTATAGACGGCAGGGTCCATCACATGTGTTAATTTGACCGTAAATTGGATTTCGCCAATTTACGGTCGATACCTACTAACTTTCCGGCATTTCGAATGTTGTACTTGGAACACATGTTGTTAGTTTTGTCACAGAATATATGTATAATAGTACAAGTACAGAAGGCTCACTCCTTTGATGTTCACAAAATGACGCCATTCTAAATTCTTACCTACATTAACAAACGGACCGCACGCGAGCAGCCAACATTGAATTTTTCCCCTCACTAGCTCGGAAACACGTGTTTTGTCCTTTAATACCAGCGGGTAAAAACGCATTTTATCCACTAGTGCTTTAAAATTGATAAAAGTAGGTGAATCTAGTAATAAAGATCATTTACCACCTGTGGAACTACTGGAAGCAGTGCTAAAAGAAAATCTTGCAGTACAAAAGGCGGACTTATGCTTTAAGGCATTCTCTACTATGTTGATCTTTCTTTTATGCGGGGGGCTTCGCCCCCCGAGCCCTCCTTCTTAAGGGTCTCAAGAAAACCCTATCCCAACTTATTTTAAATACTACATTGATCTTTCTTTTATGCGGGGGGCTTCGCCCCCGAGCCCCCCTTATTCATGCTCTTCAGGGTCACAAGAAAACCCTATCCCAACTTACTTTAAATACTACGTTGATGTTTATTTTATGCGGAGGGCTTCGCCCCCCGAGCCCCCCTTTATTTCCTCTTAAAGGTTTCAAGAAAACTCTATCCCAACTTATTTTAAATACTATGTTGATCTTTTTTTTGTGGGGGGCTTCGCCCCCCGAGCCCCTCTTTACTTGCTCTTAAGGGTCACAAGAAAACCCTATCCCAACTTATTTTAAATATTACGTAGATCTTTCTTTTTTGAGGGGGCTTCGCCCCCGAGCCCCCCCCCCCCCTTTATTTACTCTGAACGGTCACAAGAAAACCCTAACCCAACTTATTTTAAATACTACGTTGATCTTTCTTTTTTGCGGGGGCTTCGCCCCCGAGCCCCCCTTTATTTCCTCTGGAGGGTCACAAGAAAACCTTAACCCAACTTATTTTAAATACTACGTTGATCTGTCTTTTTTGTGGAGGGCTTCGATCGCCCCTGAGCCCCCCTTTATTTGCTCTTAAGGGTCTCAAGAAAACCCTATCCCAACTTATTTTAAATACTACTTTGATCTTTTTAGTAGTTCTAGTTCATATCTTCCGGCTCCATCATCAGACCTTGAAACCTAATCGTAGTCAAAGTTCATTACAAGACTTTTCTAAGAAACCCAAAAACTACTATGATACGATGTTCTATCATGTAGTTCCAGTTCATATCTTCCGGCTCCCTCATCAGACCTTGAAACCTAATCGTAGTCAAAGTTCATTACAAGACTTTTCTAAGAAACGCAAAAACAGCTATGATACGATGTTACATCATGTAGTTCCAGTTCATATCTTCCGGCTTCATCATCAGACCTTGAAACCTTATCGTAGTCAAAGTTCATTTCAAGACTTTTCTAAGAAACCCAAAAACTGCTATGATACGATGTTCCATCATGTAGTTCCAGTTCATATCTTCCGGCTCCATCATCAGACCTTGAAACCTAATCGTAGTCAAAGTTCATTACAAGACTTTTCTAAGAAACCCAAAAACAGCTATGATACGATGTTCCATCATGTAGTTCCAGTTCATATCTTCCGGCTCCATCATCAGACCTTGAAACCTAATCGTAGTCAAAGTTCATTACAAGACTTTTCTAAGAAACCCAAAAACAGCTATGATACGATGTTCCATCATGTAGTTCCAGTTCATATCTTCCGGCTCCATCATCAGATCAGTTCAACAGTACCATATTATTGTACTGTCATCAGAACTACATACAGCTGCCAATTATCATTACGCTACGATCCTTGGAAGATGGTTAAATTAGCCTCCGTAGATTCCATTACATAGTTAGTTACATACACGACGACCTAATAAAAGCGTGTTAATATTAATATTAGCGCCATCTAGCTGAGCCCTTCTTCTGTGTGGTACAGGTAAGTACGTTTTATTCTTAGACTTTATCTGTCTATACGGAGTTATATATGTCTTTGACTAGAAGTATAGGTACTCCAATGAGTATTATTGTATTTAGCGCCGTCTCTCGGCAAAATTTACTAAGTAATTTACGCGACTTGAGACTTGTGCGAACCTTTAGGCATGGAAAGTCACATGAAAAGTTGTCGAAACTAATAATAGATGACGCTGCATTTAAATTTCTTGACTGATAACTCTAATACTAAATTGAATATACTCTAAGGTAGAGCAGAGTCTAATACCTCCGCTTTACAAAAGACCGCAATCAAGTAGCACTAGACTTTACTCATTGTTGTGTTCCTGCCGGTGAGTAAGGCAGCCAGAGCTCAACGAGGGTGCGGTACTCCTTCCTTCCTTCCCCCTCCTTCCTTCAGTCGTCGGCACCCAGGCCCCTTCTAAGTACAGGTTTGTACAAGTTTCTAATGAGTCGAGTCGGCAACGCACATGTACCACTCCTTGAGTGGCAGGCGTCCATATGTAACAGTCACCGCTTTCCATCAGGCGGACCGTATGCATGTTTGCCACCTACGTGGTACAAAAAAAAACTCTCGACGAATTCACCTTAAACATTAAAAACTAAATCAAAATCGATTGATTCGTTCGGGAGCTATGATGCCAGACAGACATGTCCAAGCGTCAAACCTATTATTATTAAGTATAATTATTTTTGCGTTGGTGGTTAAAAACAAGAAACCTCCTTCAAAACTATAATAAAACACAACTTTCTATGAAAATCGGTAAAGTGCGAGTCGGATTTCGACATTTCCATACAAATTTGTACTTTAAAGATTTTGCGTATATTTTGGAAACTATAAGAGATAGAGCAAATAGACTTCAGATTTTGGTTGTCGGTGGCACAATTTTTTTGTTTTCGTATATATACACCATTTTTTGGACCTATTAGGGCAATATTATGGTCAGTGCAGTTCTAAACAGTCGTAAGCGCCTCTTTTTTAGTAGGAACTTAAGTCATTTTGGCAAATGCTTAAAATTTTTAACAATTTCTAAACAGAAATGAATTTCTTTCTACCTGTACATGGCGCTCACAAAATTTCAAAACATTTAGTAAGTACTTGCAGCGGCAGTGAGTGAAAAATCTCAATTTGAGTTTTTTTCTCTTAAGTCCGACTTACGCTTGACTGTAGATTTCTAATAGGTTTTCCTGTAATCTACAGGTAGAGGGCTATCTCGTGTATTTTTTTGAAAATTTTCCGCTAAGTAGTTTCGGAGATAAGGGGGGGGGATGGTAATTTTTTGCTTATTTTCTTAAATTACTTCTAAATTACCAAAATAAAAACTATAAAAAAAATTATTTGAGATGCTTATAAAATGCTCTTTCATTTGATATGTAGCACAATATAGTTCTAATAACTTTGATTTTTAATTTTCAATTTTACCCCCCAAAAGTGGCCCCTATGATTAAATTTCGTTAAATTTCATTTAATTATATTACATGTCCGTCTTTGGGCCACTTGTTTACATACGTGTGCCAAATTTCAAGTAAATCGGTCTAGTAGTTTCGGAGAAATCGGCTGTGACAGAGGGACAGACAGACACGCGAGTGATCCTATAAGGGTTCCGTTTTTCCTCTTTGAGGTACGGAACCCTAAAAATGATATATGTATGATAAACGACGTAAATCCTGCGTGATAAATTAATATCGTAAAATACTCACTAAGTAACGAAGATCCGCAAAAATGTAACATATATGTGTTAGATTATGTTTAAAGCACTTACCTACCTAAGCGAAATATTGTTTTTCAGTACTTGATGGTTTTTTTTAAATATGATTACAGGATTTTACTTAAAATTTCATTAGGTCGCGCGAGTTTACGTTTTGTGGACGCTGTCATATGTCAAAAATGTGAATTTACAGCTCCGGGACAATAAAATATTTCTATAATATCACGGTATTCACGGTACTTGTAGCACGGTATAAAACCAGTAATAACACTTCTAACAAACGTACGCCGCGCGGGGTGCACACAAGCGCGTCGTGTACGTACGCAACACATGCAAGCGGATTTGGATACACGTGGATAAGAAAAATATGCTTAAAGATATTACTTTTGTTTTCTGACTGATATAATGTGGTATTATTATACTAATACTTATAGTTCATAGTATTTAATAATAACAACATCTTACTTTGGACGATGTCGAGTAACATTTATATAGTGATTTTGTTCAACCATGTGCTTTCGAATGCAGTAGGTACCTTTCGCGACGCCGCTGCCGGAGAGTAACTACTGTGAGTAGTCCTTATACTGTGCTCGTGTCTTTAACATCTTGCTCCCATATTCTCCGTCATATTTTTAGCCACAACTTGACAATGGCGAGCGACGTTCATTGAATCCAGTACAATAACATTTTGACTCGCATTGTGTCCCACAATGCTGACTTTATGAAGTATTCAATCGATTCCTCTTCGTATAATAATTCATTTCGGAAACGTCTTAAGAAGATTTTGAAAGGATATTATTACGACTTTATTCCTTTTAGTTAGATTTATGTAGTTATTGTAAAGGCAGTCTTATAAAGGTTACAATACCTTATAATGCTATGTGTCATTGCCAGATCAGGTTATCGCCTGAACTAAAACAGAATGAGACAGAAATGAGAAGTGAGTGGGAAATGTAATTTATATGGAAACTGTGGACTATTTCACCATAGTGACCTTTGACATTGACACTTGATGCGTAGTAAGTAACATTGTTACTCGGCGTCAATATTGCCTTGTTGAACAGGCAATGAATTGTGAAGTGTCACTGTCGGGCATTTGTCATTATTGTGAAATAGGCCACTGCAGGCTGACTGTCCGTTAACTGCATCGCATCAAGTGCAGTTGAGTTGCAGTCCAACTCCGGTAAGGTACCTTTACTATAAATTGATTGTTTAACTTTAATTTTTCTGTTTTTGATTTTTATCTTCTTCTCGTGTCCTGATGTTTATTTTGCAGTTTCTCAGTGCCTTGTGGACTAAGAGCACAGAGCCAATTGGTGTTATTCTTCTTATCGTGTCGAAGTTCCTTTCTTTTATAGGCAGTTAGCATTAACAGTCCTGGGTGCGAAGCCGAATGGCACAAACGCTTACGAAACGCTCACGAAACGAAACGCTCGTAGATATCTATCTCTATCGCTCTTGCGTATTGGCTCGACAAAGCCAGACTACCTTTCGCGGCGTTTCGTTTTCGTTTCGCGTCGCAGAAGTGCCATTCGGCTACGGGCGGCACCTGGCTGTCGCGTCTCTAGCTCAGGTCGAGCTCCGAGCAGTGATGCGGGCACGCGGGGCACGCCATTAGCCTTGGTTTGCGGCGTGGTGTTAACTGCAACAAATACATAAACAAATAAATGGAATGGATATCATGGGACCCTATTTTGGCACTGTTCCGGGCTATCGCAGTCTGTCCGGGAAACGGTCGAGCCTTTCCGGCAGTTCGCGAATCGGCTTTGACCCACTTTTAAATATTCAACTGACGTCAAACTCGCGCGTGCTCTGAATACATGTGTTTTGTTTTAATTATACAACACTATACATCAACAGTAGGTACACAAATATACAGTTATGGTCCAGTTTTGAGACACTTTGTGCCTTGTCATTGTGACAGTCAATTAGTTTAAGCCGCCATATTTGATTTTGGCTTTTGAAATCTTTCCTACAACCGATATCGGATCAGGTAATGTGAAAACGCTCGTAGGGTTTTGTCAGTATTGAAAAAAAAGTCTTACCTATATACCTGTAGGTAGATTTTTGGTCGGTTAAATACTTTATTACTGAACTTCAGAACCAAAAAAAAACATAAATTCAACTAGACAAGATATGCGTGTTAACAATGCAAAGTAAAAAGATATTGTGTGAGTATCTAAGTAATGAAAATTATCTAAAAACGTTTAATTTAAACGTACCGCAAATATTTTACCCATGACGACTGCTAGTTTACTGCCGAGATTACTGCCGAGATTACTGCCGAGATTACTGCCGAGATTACTGCCCATTAAACGCTACAAAGTGGCTTCGGGCCGGTTTGTCTAAACTCTAAAGGATAGCTGTTAAGGATTTAACAATGGACTTCGTAAATTGAGGTAGGTAATAAAATCTGTGATTAATAATAATAATAATACTGGAAAAGTCCTGGACCTGACGGATTGCACAACTTCTGGCTAAAATGGTTTCGATGCTCGCACTCGCGTTTGGCAACGCAATTTCAACAAGCCCTCGATCTTGGTTCTCTCCCACCTTCCTTAACAACTGGTGTTACTTTCCTGCTCTACAAGTCCGGTAGTACCACGGAAGCAAAAAACTACAGACCCATCACGTGCTTGCCTACACTCTACAAGCTCCTTACATCCATTTTGAGAGCAAAAATTAACGCGCATATTGTCGCTAACAACATTCTGGCCCCCGCTCAAAATGGATGTAGGGTTGGGTCCCGTGGTACTAAAGAGCTCCTCCTCATAGACATGACCATTTGCCAACAAGTTCGGCGGAACAAGGGGGCCATCTCGGCCGCTTGGATTGACTATAAGAAGGCCTATGATTCGGTGCCTCATTCATGGCTGAGAAGGGTATTGGAGCTGTATAAACTTGATGCAGCTTTAATATCCTTCCTGGCTGCATGTATGAGGCAGTGGACCACAGTCCTTCGTCAACCAGGAGGCAGGGATGACCCCACTGGCCCGCAGGACTTCATAAGGATTGAGCGAGGAATATTCCAGGGTGACAGTCTGAGTCCATTATGGTTCTGCCTAGCTCTGAATCCCCTCAGTACCCTGCTGAAGGATTCTGGGCTAGGTTGCCGGCTTCGGAGAGAGGGTGAAGTCATCTCTCACCTTCTGTACATGGACGATCTCAAACTATTTGCACCGAACACCCAAGACCTGATGGTGCTATTGAAAACCACAGAAGTTTTCAGTACCGCCATCAGAATGGAGTTTGGTGTCGATAAGTGTGCGGTTATGCATGTACAGCGGGGGAGGTTGTAAATTCAGAAAATTTACAACTTTCTGAGACGATGTCGTTCAGATCTATCTCTGAATCAGAAACCTATAAGTACCTTGGTATGTCACAGTCGTTGGGTATTGAGGATGTTGGCATTAGACGGTCGGTGAAGGAGCGCTTTTTCAGTCGGCTCACAAAAGTCCTTAACAGTCTTTTGTCAGGAGGCAATAAAGTGCGCGCCTTTAACGCCTGGGTAATGCCTCTACTCACATACTCCTTTGGCATACTAAGGTGGACCCAGACCGAGCTGGACGCCCTGGATCGGAGGGTCCGGTCACTGCTTACCACACACCGTATGTTACACCCGCGCTCGTCTGTTATGAGATTGTACATCCCACGGAAGTGCGGAGGTCGAGGCTTCCTAAACGCCAAAAATCTCCACAACCGTGAGGTGTACAATCTCAGGAATTACTTCCTTAACAACGAGTGTGGGATGCATCGTGATGTGGTGGCAGTGGACGGAAACCTCACGCCGCTCTCCTTGGCGAAAGAGAACTGGCGCAAACCTGTGGTACTAAGTACTGCGGACCGCAGGGCGGTATGGGAGAGCAAGCAGCTACACGGGCGGTTCTACAAGGCCCTCACGGGACCCGATGTAGACCTGCTCGCATCGGTGAACTGGTTACGATTCGGGGACCTCTTCGGAGAAACTGAGGGTTTTGCCTGTGCAATTGCGGACGAAGTTATGATGACGAACAACTACCGGAAATATATCCTGAAGGACGGCACGGTCGACATTTGTCGGGCATGCCGCCGTCCCGGAGAATCACTCAGGCATATCATTTCCGGTTGTTCTCATCTTGCTAACGGTGAGTACTTGCACAGGCATAATCTCGTAGCCCGGATCATTCACCAGCAGCTTGCTCTTCAATACGGCCTTGTGGACCGCGAAGTACCGTACTACAAGTACTTACCTGCGCCAGTTCTTGAAAATGGCCGTGCCACGCTCTATTGGGATCGATCTATTATCACTGACAGGACTATTGTAGCCAATAAGCCTGACATTGTGATAATAGATCGACCGCAACGCCGGGCCGTGCTCGTTGACATCACCATCCCCCATGATGAGAATCTCGTGAAAGCCGAGAAGGACAAGTCCAGTAAGTACCTAGACTTGGCTCACGAGATAACCACCATGTGGGATGTTGATTCAACGATCATTGTCCCGATAGTCGTTTCAGCGAACGGTCTCATAGCGAAGAGTCTCGACCAACATCTTAAGAGACTCTCGCTCGGTGGTTGGATCAAGGGCCAGATGCAGAAGGCGGTGATTTTGGACACAGCGCGGATAGTCCGACGGTTCCTCTCTCTGCAGCCCTAACCACCGGCAGCTTGGGCCCTGCCCCGCTGCTGGCGGCACCCTAGGTTAGGTTTTTTATAATGTGTTTATATGTTTTATATTGTTTTGTAAGTGTTTTATTTTATTTTACTTTTATACTCATATTGTAAAAAACCTAATCTAAGAAAAGAAATAAATAAAGGAAATAATAATAATAAAATACTTTATTGCACACTACAAAACAAAAGATACAGCAAGATCCAATGAAATTAACAAACTAAGGTGACAACAGGCGGGCTTATCGCTGAGCAGCGATCTCTACCAGCCAACCTTCAAATAGCGAAACAGCGAACATAATTAAGTGAGCGGGTGGTGCAAATAAAAGAGATAATAGGAAAATAAGAAAACACAAATTTAGACACATACCAAGTACACTAATACATAAACTACACATATACAATAAAACATATACTACACAAACTACTACATAGCATATAAATATATATAAATCGATGATAATAAATGTGTGTTTAGGTATCTATGACAACTAAGATGTAGATAAATAATGATCCTTTAGAAGATTTTTAAATATAGATAGGGATTTAGCGCGTCTAATATCCACGGGCAGAGCATTCCACAACCTAACTGCACGAAAAGTGAATGAATCGACATATGACTTGGAAGAAGAAGGCGGGGGGGCAAGAAGAAGATTTTGAGAGCACCTGACGGAGGACAAAAATTTAAAACGGACTTTAAGATAGCAGGGAGTGTTAGGAAGAAACAGGACGGAATATAGAAGATGGAGAATATGAGAGTTTCGGCGGAAGCGAATAGGCAACCACTTGAGTTGCTTACGATAGCTCGAGACGTGATCAAATTTACGTAGACCAAAGATAAACCTAATTAAAATATTTTGGAGCCGTTCGAGTTTGTTTAGTTGCTCTTCCGTTAAATCTAAGTAACTAATATCGGCATAGTCCAAAATGGGCAGTAAAAGCGACTGTGCAAGCGCAATTTTGGTGGAAAAAGGTAAAAAGTTACGAACTCGGCGCAGGGAGCCAACAGATGCAAAGACCTTCCTGATTTTTATTGTAAAGGAAGAGAATACCTATGCAGAAAGGTGCTTTGGTGATAGTTTTGATAAATAGATAATATTTGGAAATCAGAAATCAGGGGATTAAATGATCAAAAGTTTGATCACGCACGCTGCTGTAATCATCATACTCTTTGCGTTATCCCGGCATTTGCCACGACTTATGGGAGCCTATGGGGTCCGCTTTGACAAGACTTGGCGTAGGCACTAGTTTTACGAAAGCGACCGCCATCTGACCTTTCAACCCGAAGGGTAACCGAAAAGCGACTGGCAAATATCAAATGACATTTCGCACATAAGTTTCGAAAAACTCATTGGTACGAGCCGGGGTTCGAACCCGCGACCTCCGGATCGTAATTCGCACGATCTTACCGCTAGGCCACCAGCGCTTCACGCTACTGTAATCATTTACATACATAGTAAAGCTTAACCCTTTTGCTGACAGCTCCGCCTGTCGACGTACTGACACTGAAAATACATATAAGGCCTTCCTGCGGCAGTAGTTCGGCTGTCGACGTAGTGTCAGCGAATGGGTTAAGTACGTATACTGATCGGCATGACAATGCATTGCCCCTGATATTCCAACCCTTCTGATGTTTCGGGTGTCCAAGCGCCCTTGATTGTTTACTATCACAAACCAATCCTTTTATCGTTTGTTGATGATTATGTTGACTGAAGTAGTCAGAACAATCAACAAATAACCGACGAACATCTAAATGTACATTATGAAAAGTCATAATAATAAACGTTTTCCATTCACGTCATATCCGAGTATCCAACGTACTTACGTCACGTATTAAGCGATAAATGTAAACAGTATCTCCGTCATCAGATGACGTGACGTGGTCAATGTATCGTTTCTAATAATATCGGGACGCCGACGAGTTTACGACATTCGGGTCAAATTACTATTTATATATTCTCACAAAGTGGTTATTTTCATTGGTACATACATACATACATCCATACAATCACGCCTGTATCCCATAAAGGGGTAGGCAGAGCACATGAACTACTCAAGTTTCAGTGCATTTTCATTGGTATTAGTAAATAAATGCACAGCTTGATTCTAAAGACGCTTAATAGCTATGTAGCTATTTATAGACAAAAATAATTGGTTACCTATTTTAGGAGATTACTGTCAGACAGATTACTTATCTGTAATTTTCCCGTCTAGCAAGAATAGATTTAAAAAAATGACACCTAGAGGGTCTGTAAGAGAATAAAACGATTATAAAATGTCAAAATTCACATTTCGATGTTATAAGGGTTCCATTGTATCTATTAATTTTTATTGGTCAGGTAACCACGCGGCATGAGGGCGACAAGCAAAAAATCAAAACACTGTCTTTAACGGGCAGGATTTTGGCGCAGGTATAGGATTGTGCTAAGGCCGGTTCACACGTATTAAGTTGTCAAGTAAGTAACTAAATTTTAACTTAATTTTAAGCGACTTAATTTTAAGTAAGCGTTTACACGTCGTAAACAGCTAAGCTCTTTAGTCATCCCGAAATTCAGTAATTAAATTCGTATTCAGCGAGGATTTAGACGAACTGAAGGATCAAGGATGAAATAGACAGGGAAACGAGAGCACCCACGAGACTGTGGGTGAGAAACTGGATAAGCAGAAGGAAGGAATATGGCGCTAGTGCAATTTTGTTTAATATATTCTTCAATAATTAAATTTCACTCTCTAGTGTCTTCCGACCACAACATTTTTCAAAAAATATAGTTAACTCACGAACATACGATCGCAACCGCTCCGCCAAACTTATACAATTAACTAATATAAATCGTGCCTGTCCAAACGTGTCAAGTGGTAGTTCACGCCCACCCACTTAACCGAAAAATAGACAAAATTCTAATCTACTTGCTTAAGACGCTACGATACCCCTCATTTCTCCATACAAACGCTCTCGCCTGTTTCCTCTCTGGTTTTTGAAGCTAGATCAATGGTTTTTTCAACACAGACTTTTATTATCAATATCTGTGTCGGACCGTTTTGCTTTTTCTGATATTTTTGTTTTAAAAGGAATTAGAGCCTCTCAAAGTTGGCCAAAACGGCTTAATTGAATTTGCCAGAAAGAAAGGCGTGGTATTCAAAACTGAGATCAATTATCCAAAAAAACGAAACGGTCCGACACAGATAATTTCCTTCTCATTCTGATTTCCAAATTTCGTAACGATTGGTTAAGTTTTGGAAGAGGAAACAGTCGAGAGCGGAACCTCGATTTTTGCAGTTTTTACGCGGGATTTCGCGCCTGAGCTGCAGTTGTCCCTATCGCACCAAATTTAGGGGCGGGGCTAAGTTTTTATATACGTACACTGAAATAAAGTGATGGGAAATACTCGACATCTAATGTCGATAATCTAGTGATGTGAAAAGTTATCGATATACTACGTCGAAATATCGACATACCGTGTTTGACGAACTTTTTAGTTAGAAATACGTACTATTATATGTTCATATTTAAAATTGGTGGTCCAAAAAGATCAGTCTGCTCCGAGACCACGGGGACAATGCCGTCCTTGAAACGTCGGAGGTTAGTGTTTAAAACATAGTAAATACGCGATTAAGTCCCGTTTGCAATTTTAAATATGTGTAAAAATCGTGAAAGTTTGAATCTGTAATATATATTCTGTGGAAATACTAAGTCCATATTTTTATAAGTATAGGTACGTAACAATTGCATACAGGTATAAGTTTATTTTATACATGCATAACTTTTCTCGTCATTGGTTTACTAGTAACAATTATAAAGTTATGCTGTATTTTACGATAGATTCCACGAATATTAGGCAACTATTTGGTATTCGGTCTTTTCAGCCATTTTGCCGAAAATTTGGTATTCGGTCATCATTGTTTATTTATTACTATTCTGCCGAACACCAATTAGGTAAGTAGTTATATTAGTCATATTATATGTACTTATTTACACACAATAAAAACAGACATAATATTAATAATTTAAGTCATGTTTTAAAATATTAAAAAAAACGATGGGCCTTATTTAGTAATACATAGTTTGTTCAGGTTGGTACCAGTACCTGCCCTTAATAAGGCCCAGTGCTTATATTTCTTCTAAGTTTTATCAATCATGCCGTTTTGTATATTTTCTTCGCAGACATAGAATCACAAAATGCCCCAAATAGTTACTTCTCTAAATAAGGCCCATCGCTCGCTTCTTAAGTTTTATAACTTTGTGTAAACATTGTGTTCATGAATTCAATCATCAATTTTTGTGATAAGTATTTATACTACGGTCTGTCGTCTAAAACACATTTATTCAGGACTATGCATTTAGGATATGGTACTCTAAATTAGAGGGGTTCAAGTCTTAACAAGCAGTGCGTCAAGGTCAATGTGGTCAAGATATGCAGACTTTATTTCATATTAAGTTTAAAGGGACAAAATTAGGTACTTAATTAAAGTAGTGTGGGGTAGCCTGCTGTCCTACGGGGCAATATATATTATAATGTATTGTATTTATGTGTATTGTGTATCATAAGTACTGGGCGTTTGCGGGGTCGCCTTCCACTCTGAGGCCACCACTCAAATACTGGCGCTGATGATAGCTCATCTTTGAAGATTATATCCGATCCATCTCTATTTCCGCAACGCTACTTCTTGGGTATCGAAGGTTGTGAACATGTGGACACATGGGCGGCATGGGCCTTATTTCATACCTGCATCAAATAAGACCCATAGTTTTTCTGTTTAATAACACTTACTTTTTACTTTTTTACTTACTGCACGAAATTTTGAACCATTTACACTTATCAAGTTATAAAATGTACATAACATTTCGAAACTCAATAACCGGGCCTTGTTTGCACAAACAACATTACATATGCCCTTAGTAGGTAGATTAAATGAATATTACCAACGTTTTAATTCTGCGGTAACAAAAATGCTTTGCCGAAAAGTATAAATAAGATCTAAATAATAAAAGTATATAAAGTATCTATACGTTTAAATAGCCTAGGTTTAAATTTAGCTGGCAAATTAGTTAAGCATTTTTATGGTTGGTATGCATGTTGGTAACCATGAAAAAATGCACATTTTATTACATTATGATTATGGTAAAGTAATTAAATAAATATTGGGGACACCTTACACAGATCAACTTAGCCCCAAACTAAGCAAAGCTTGTACTATGGGTGCTAGGCGACGATATAGCGCAGGACACCATCGCGAGCGCAGACTTCTGGCCGAAAGGTGTGGTTTTTCGGCGATTCCGGAGCAACTTGCCGAATCCTACACCGGGGCAAACGACGCAACGGAGCCACGCTGTTACGTCATCGCCCAAATAAATTGTTTTTATAGTTGGTCTTGTTCTGTGCTAAGCCTTGTATTTCTAATGCTAGGTAGGTAATATGTATACACAACCCTAGAAAATTAGAAATATAAGATGCATATGTAGCTTTCCATCTGAAAAAGGTCCTTATGCTTTGGCAGATTTTTTGTTAGAATTCTGCTAAAAAGTTCTAATTACCTTGGAACATAATCCGGTGTCTGGTAAGTATAATAGGTACCAAATTGTTACCTAGTTAAATTTTCCTACGCTGTCACTTCTGTCAAACATGTGCAAAAAAAAAAGAATAAGATTCACATACATTTTTGGTAGGTAGATACTGTCAACCAATTATGTAGAATCCTAGGCCACTCTAGAACCCTGTCGTATTGACACCGTCCTTTATTTGCTACAGAAGTCAGTTTTACTTTTACTGTGAAAGGGTCTAGATTGGCCTGTGTCCTAGGATTCAGATTAATTGGTTGATTGTACGTACCTACTCCTATACTTAATATGGCTTCTCTTTGAAATCGAAAAGGTTTTAGCTTTTTACATACCGAATAACTTTATTTCGCTAACAATGTGACTATCTTAAAAGAAATCATCTTTTAAGATAATCACATTATGTATAAGATAAGGAATTGTTTCTACCATTCCTTAAAACATTACAAATTTGCATTTTAGTCAAATCAGTACACTTAATATCTTCACGGAGTCCAAAACATTATGCATCAGAAGTCCGAAACTAGACAACTATAGAGAGCGCTTGAGCGCGAGTAAGTACTTGCGCCGGCCGCGGACGCGGGTGTGTGCGTGCGCCGCGCGCACGCACACAGGGCCTCTCTGTGGGTTCCACCCCCGTCAGCGCGACGGCGATAAAGACCTAAAAATCTCAAATTTGAATTCGTGCTTCGGTATCGTATCCTCTTAAGTGCACGCTAAATATTAACTTGTAACTTATTACTAAATTGATTGTTTACACGCGTGAAGTCGCTTAAAATTAAGTTAATATTTAGTTAATTACTTGACAACTTAATACGTGTGAACCAGCCTTAATCTACTTGCTTAAGTGCACGCTAAATATTAACTTGTAACTTATTACTAAATTGATCGTTTACACGCGTTAAGTCGCTTAAAATTAAGTTAATATTTAGGTAATTAACTAAATACGTGTGAACCAGCCTTTAAACAAAACACGCGTCAGGGTGAGCCCCTCAGTTGACTCCCGGAGGCAATCCAGTAACGTCGCGTCGCGTCGCGTCTCATGCTGTCTTTACAGTACAACCGTCTGACGTATTGTATATCAGTCTCACTCACACACGTGTTTCGTGATCATTTTGGGTCTCAACATGCATGTCTGCATTCATGGATTCATCGGAGCTAAACTGCTGCTTTCCGATATTGCTGGAAAAAGTCCCAGTGAATATGACCTTCACCAATTAGGAGTATACGAGGAACGACTGAAGCAGGCAGGGTATGGAAACTATCTTGGCCAATCTTCTAGTGAACAACTGTCTACAAAGCTTGGCGATGTTACTAAAAACTTTTTCTCGGAGTATGAAGCTAAGGTAAAAGATTTTAAAAGAATACTTTATGAGTATGATGAGCAGTTATGTTCGGCCGGGTATGGCGGCCACTATGACGCGGACGAAATCAAGGATTTAGAAGAAATTATTAAGTCATGGATACCTTCTCTTTCTAGCCCACTGCCGTCTGAAACATCGAACGTACAACCCGAAACCCCAAATGAAGTGCTGCAATTTATCTCAAAAGTACTTAAAGCACAAGATAGCAAATGTATGGTTGGACTTTTGACAGCTATAAACCTTCATTCAGAACTTGGGATGGGGATTATCAGTGTTGATGAACTTAGAAAACTTGGAGAGTACGAGACACAACTAAAATTAGCTGGATTCGGTAGCGACACTTTAGAGGTGGTTAATATCACGAGTGAATTCCCACAAGAAAACAATGAAGTTACAATAAAATCCGATATTGGAGTAACTATTGATAGCTTTCTTTCCGAACTTGCCAAGAAGCTCATCAGTATTGACGACCATGATGGCAAAAATGTAATGATAGAAAAACATGAGCAAGTGCTTCAATTAGCTGGGTTCGGCAAACATTACGATGCGCTCAAAGTTGAGGAGCTGACGAAGGAGCTGGAAGAATTGAGGATGGAGTCACATGTGAAAGAATTTAAACTCCTACCCTACTCGCGACCAGAAATATAAATTAAACATTACAATAACAAATAATTAGCAATTTTTAGTCAACATAACATTGCGAACAACGAAATATCCGAGGAAAAAAATTGTAGACCTGAGAATATAGTTTAACAAGACTCCAGACGTGGAGGAACTGAACCAGCTCCAGAGGATCACAAATTGCGCTTAGACAATATATAGACGCTGTTCTTCTATTCTATTCTCATATTCTAAGTAAAGCATTAATTATTTATAAATATGAAGCGCAACAAGATACGAATGTTTTTGTATCCGCACACGGATGACATGTTTTAAATATTTTACTTACTTACCTATTTCGTGAAATTTTATTTTTTTGTACCTATTTTTTAATAAATGGTTTCGAAAAGCAGAGCAAGTTTCATTTGTGTATTATTTATACTTAAGAATAACTTCCCCATGACAAAACGAGAGGCTCCATGTGACGAAAGAGAGGGTTCCTACTACACGGGAAGCATGGTCGCGTGATAGACGATAAAATATGAGACCGTCCCTATCGCACTATTAGTAAGTGCGATAGGGACGGCCAGATGTTTTATCATTTATCGCGCGACTATGCTTCCCGTGCTGGTCAATATTTGGGCCATTTAATTCAAAGTTGTCCCCCCCGAAAAAAGTTGATATGAAAATGAAACCGATAGAAATTTATTAAAAGCTATTTTTATAGATTCTTTAATAAATAAATTTATATAAAATATAGAAGGTTCACTTGACTTCTAAGTAATTAATGAAAAAAATATGTTTTTGTTGAGTTGAGGAGAAGCGAGTGTTCCGTTCCGCAACCAAATGTAATCGCAGATAATATAAATATAAAAGGTTTGGGAATTTTACAATATGTTTATTATTCATTTTAAAATAACAAATGAAGAAATTACACTTTCATTTTCACATAAATGCGGACTACTATTTTTTTTAAACCCATATATATATCCGTTCCGTTACTTTCAGTACAAATTAGAGGAGAATTTTTAAGATTACTATACTGTTTCACAAGTTTATAGGATGCCATCACTTGTAATCAATAGTTTAAACGTTACTATTTCAATATAAAATAACGGAAACGCAGTTTAATAACAAATTATATTTGTATTTTGTCCTGGATATAATAACATTGTAGTTATCCCGCGCCAGCGCTACAAACCTCGCGAATCGTTTATAGATGCCAAAAAGAAAAGAATTGACACGAACTGTCACCCTGACGTTTCATATCATATTACAATGATGAATATTCATATTTATCCCTTTGTACAATTTGACAAATTGATATACCTATATTTATATGAGGACATACACTGTTAGTGTTATGTCATAAGGTAAAATAAATTCTCTAAGTGCTGCAAAATCATTTTGGCTCCCTCATAAAGAGTATAAATGTCACAATCATAACTTAACCTCATAATATGCTTAGGAGCTGCTCGCTCCATATATTTTAACTTTAACATAAGTATATGTATCATGATTCATATTTAAATGTCAATTTTTGATAAAAATTGTTAGAATGGATGGCTCAGTTGACCATTGGAATTTTATGATCTTATAGCTCAACTGGCTTTGGTGAAGTTAATGTAATGTTACTGATTTATTTATTTTTACTTCAAAAAAAAAAAAAAAAAAAAAAAAAAAAAAAAAAAAAAGATTAAATCTTTATTATTGTTTTCAAATTTTGAATTATTATTCAATATGTTGTTTTAAATATAAAAGGATAGGTAAAGAAGGTACACTGGAATTGGGATCAACCACAATCAGTCATTGCAATAAGCATACAAAAATTGATTAAGTGAGATGTTCATATTAATACAAAATTATATTTAATTATTATAAATACCTAGCAATCCCAAGGCTTCAAACTCTCATTTAAATGTTAGACTTGTATGTCTTCATATGGCAAGGGTACAATCTACCCCACAATGGTTTAGAGCCCTATCACAATGTTTTTAGCTATCATAGGGTGCGATTCAGCACAAGCTCATGCCAATAGTGACTATTTTGTATTCAGCTGTCATATAAAGTTAGAAATGGGTCAATGGATCAAATAAAGTATGTAGGTTGATAATTAGAAAGATTTAGCTAAGTCAACTCTATTGAGTTGGTATGAAATAGGTATATATATTGAGATCTTGGTTCAAACACAGACTTGTTTTCCAAATATAGCAGAAATCATTAGATTTGAATTATTAGAGTCTTAACTATCCTGAGGTCTTTGAATAAATAGCACTGTAACTGGTATGTACTTCAAAATTTATTTTAGAAACTACTCCATACCATACCGACTTTAAACGGTTGGGGGATAAAGTTGATATGATGATAAGATAACTCCCACTGCACGTGGATTATCACAGTTCTCGTTCAATCACCAAAATAGCATTGTCGGGCGAGATCAATTCTTGGGTGGGTGACCAGTGACCACCCAATTATCTATAGTAGACCAGGAAAGAGGATTTGATTTTGTTAATACCTATAAATGTTTTTGTCATAATGAGAAATATATTATTATATACTACTTTCATTTATTGATTACTTCAATCAATTTAATTATCTTATTATTATATCTCAATAATAATTGAATTTTAGACCTAATAGGATCCATAAGGGATCTTTTTGTTTATCTACTTAAGATACTTTTCTATTAGTCATCGATTAAAGGTCCAACCTAAGCTTATTAGTCTGTTCAAGTAGAACATATTTACAGACATGACAATATATTGGAAACAGAAGGGATTGTATACAGTTGTAATTATTAAATTTAATGAGAATTGTCATTTACTGTTTTCCACAATATCTGTATAGGATTTGCTAATCTCAAGGAGCTTATGCACATTTCGTTGTCTAATTATGATCTTTATTAATCTTACTGCAGACATAAGCATAAAACATCAACATAAGAGTGTGGTTAAAGTTATCACAGCCCCTAAATAATTACATTATATGGTCTATATATAATGCTGTCCTGCTAGTGATTACCATCTCGTTTAGTATTGTGTTATAAATTTCTTTTTTGTGAGAAATACTAGAACAAATAAGTAAAATAGTGATTAATACCTAAAACGTCATATTTTTAAATATACCTATATATATAAACATTACATAAATTATTAAAATACAACACAATGAATTAGGTTTAGCTAGGGTAGCAAGCTAGCAAGTTAATGGATTAATTGGGAAGTAACGGACTAACTACTTGGTATAGTTTGTAAGTAAGGGACTATTTTGCTTGGTTAAGTGATTAATTAACGACTTTTAAATAATGCTTTTTAAAACCAAACAGAGGCTATCTGGTCTAAATACTCAAGTCACCGTATAGCGACAAAGGTTTTAAATAGAGGTTTAGGTGATGGACTTTCAGCTCCAAACATGCCTCAGGATGCACCAGGACTGGGAAAATATTTTTGTTCCCATCTTAGAATATTAATATTATATACAATCGACGATTAGTACCTGCATACAGCAGATACAAGGTCAGTCTACTTATTGACAATTTAATCAAGACTTTGAAACTTATAGTCTCGAATTATTATTATATGTCCTATAATATTTATTTATTAATTCATATATATGGCTAGTAGGTATAGGTAGGTAGGTAGGGTAAAATAAGTTTATCGAGGACAGTGATATCCTCTGAAGATTATATATATATATAAAGAGTAATAATTAAACCTTTCATATTCTTAGGTCAATGGTTGATACCCAGAGGCTATGTTTGTATGGAATATAAATACACAAGGTATAACTATGACTTCATATATATCATTTATGTCGAACATATGAAATAATTGACAAGGGTAACAAGCACACAATGCCCGTGTTTTCTTTTTAGGTATGTTTTATAGACTACTTAATACTAAATGATTAGGTATTAATTTATCTCTATTATGTATTTTCATATTACAAATTACAATTATCATGTCTCACATTAAACACCTAAGGTAAAAGTCATGAAGACACTGCTTAACAGTGAATAAAAGGTTTGGTAACGCATGGGATGCTTCAGATAACTGGAATTTACCAATCTATTATATTAGATATCAATATTTGTTATACAGGTTAAGATATTTAACTCAGTAGATGGGTTGCACACACAGGTTGCTCCTAGTAAGGACCTATTACAATAGCAGGATAGACCCTGCAGACTCTGTTTTCCTCGAGTCAATTCTACCTGAAATATTTCACATAGCAAGTAATGCTATTGCTTTTTAGTTTACTTTCGATACAATTTGATCCATGATATATGTATATATATTATATACAACCATAATTCCTGTCCGGAATACAAGATTGTAGGGCTTTTTGGGTGGATTTCTGAGATAATTTGTTTTGTAAATTATTTCATTACCTCTAAACATCTACAATGTTATTATATCCAGGACAAAATACAAATATAATGACAAGATTAAACGAACTTACCTGAAGTGAAGTTCAATCTTGATTATATGAAGTATTTTGTCCTGGATAGGGATAGTCCCACCCTCCTCGAGTAACCATGAGTCCATGGTCACTTCCCATTTAGTGCGTGATTACTCTAAACTATATGAAACGTCAGGGTGACAGTTCGTGTCAATTCTTTTCTTTTTGGCATCTATAAACGATTCGCGAGGTTTGTAGCGCTGGCGCGGGATAACTACAATGTTATTATATCCAGGACAAAATACTTCATATAATCAAGATTGAACTTCACTTCAGGTAAGTTCGTTTAATCTTGTCATTGTATTTAATTTTTGCAAATAAAACTATTTGAAACATGGGACAGTAACGGATCTGACTGAATGGGTAACGGATGAAAGCTAAGGTCTCGTCTACACTTGAACGTGGGTACCTAAGACCTCCAAAGCATATCGCGCAAAATGACTAAAACAACCGGAGTGTGTAATCCGTGATTGATTACCATATTTTAGATGAGTTAGTTTTAATCCCATACGTTTTCCTTTTATTTCCCGCAATCAAATTAAACTAAAACATCACATTAAAACCACATGAATACCGCTTTATACTTCCATTCCGATACGTTTTTCTTTCCGCCTATACGAAACCAACGATCTAGTATCGGATCGGAAGTAACGGAACGCTACCTCCGGCGATATTTTACTTAATTAGTTAATTATTTATTAAATATTCACAAATCTTGTTTTTAATTGGCTTGTTTGCTTTCAATATTAGTGCTTTGTTTTAGGAATCGATGTTAAAAGGTTGCATATTACGTATTTACCCGCAAATTTGGTTTCGGAAGGTGGAATGAGAAAATGTTACCCCTGCAGAGTACGAGCTACTTTGATGCGTGTTTGGCGCAACTGGCAGATGAAAGATGGCGGTATTGAGTAGTTTTAAATTAATTTTGCCAAGCTGAATAAAATGCTACCAAATGTTGGAACTTTCTTTTAATTTTAACAGTCATTCTGCGGTTTCGGAATGGAAAATTCCACAATTACCAGATTCCGTCTCGGCAAATTATACTTAATTTTAAATAGTACGTTTATTTATTAACATGAAATATTTTATAACATAATAGCGTATAACTCAATCTTTTCAAATTATGCCGTCAAAAAAAATATCTGAAACCATATTTGACGTGGGACAGCAAAAAATTGCCCATTTTTTATCACATTATAATTTTTAACAAATACATAATTATAATAAAAATTTAAATGAATATTGTAAATTACTGTCAACTAAATTTGGGTTCGAATAAAAAATAGTCTTCATTAGTTTAGACTCTTTAAATACGCTAACTATTATATCAAAAGTATGGGACAAGCCAAAAACGGGGTGGACAGCTTTAAAAAAAATGGCCCATTTATTTTCCGCGGATTAGCAAGCATTGTTACTACCTACGGAATAACAATCGTTGACTCTAGACGCCGATCATAACACAGTCTGGCTCTGTCGCACCAATACGAAAGAGCGAGAGAGATAGTTACTATAACGATATGTGAGTGTGATGACGGCCCACGTTGTCGGCTATCTTTATTGAATGAACTGACAAAGCGGCTTTGTAGCAATCGACAAAGTGGGACTTTTTCTCGTGTACACGCATATAACACATTATCGTAAGCAGGCATTTGACTATTTAGTATTTACCCCGTCCAGAAAGACGACGCGGCCGACCTTACTCGTATTGGTAGTGGTAGGATTACCAACAACCTGGATATAGAGCATTTTTTTATTTATTTTAAGTACATAATAATCAATGTTATATTCGCAATGCTATATCCTAAATAATTCGAAAAATGGCACGTGTCGCTCCAGAGACACCAGCTCAGCAACTATTCATAGATCTAAAAATATTAACACTACCATCTATTTTCATTTTAGAGGTTGCTAAGTACGTTCGGCAGAATCTTGAGTCCTTTACACGGAAAAAATGGAAAAGTGATCGATATCATGAGAGCAGACAACACGACCTGGACGTGCCAAGCTGTCGTCTAGCGAAAACTGCAAATAGTTTGCATGTACTAGGTCCCAAGCTATATAACAAAATTCCTGTCAACATCAAAAATACGAACACATATTTAGGCTTCACTCTAAAACTAAAATCATTTTTGTTGCAGAAGGCCTACTATTCCGTTTCTGAATATATGACCGAATGAAATAAAATTATATACCTACTATGCAATTAATATCATAAATTATCATAATATAATACGAATAAAATAGAATTATATGTCACTTTTTGTAAATAATAATTATAATATTTAATTCCAATGAGAAAATGTACAATAAATTAAATTATACTTAAACTAGATAAATATTTTTGTAAATTGTATATAAATATGTGAATGTAAAACCTGACAATGTATAATCAATACTGAATAAAGAATATGAATAATATGAATATGAATATATGAATATGTTTTCCTATCCTGTTATTCGTCCGATCATCGCTAGAGACATGACTGTGGTTTAGAATATTTGTCGCTATTAATCTGGCTGGCTGGCAAAAAATTACATGTCAGTTCAAACAGAAATTGAGAAAGTTCATAGAAAAAGAGAAAGATGGGGATTTAAATCGAAATGGTTTATTCATAAAATTAAAACATTGCACATTTTAGATATAAAAATATTAAATTTGCTTTTCAGTAGCTTGAAAAGTTGCGACCTTCTCCTTGCACTCGCTAGATAAAGCCCTCGTCAACTTCCTATTCTCTTCAGTGGGAATGACGCGGTCCGTCTTTCTTCGCAGGTCGTTCGGTAGCGGTCTAGAGTTAATGCCTCTTAGTTCTTTCTTGAGCGTGTACGTGAAATCTATCGGCGCCGTCTCCAAGTTGATAACTTCCCATCCGTCTGATATCCCGCTTGTGTCTGATTCTTCGCTCACATCTTCACTGGCAACACCCTCGTCTCGGCAAACTGTGTATCTTAACTCTGGCTCGCTTTCCTCGATGTGTTGCAGATACTTGATGATAGTCCGATACTCCCGGCCGTCCCGAGGAGTGAACTGCATCCTGTCCCCCAGGGCTGCGAATGATGCATACCGCCCAAGCTCCACCTTGATGCTGAGCAGATGTGCCCCGCAGTTAGGGAAATTATGCACGAGGATGGTTGGGTATTTTTCAGCAAGCGAAACGGGTGGCTCATCGTGAAGGTGTTGCCTCAGGGTAGTTCTGTCCTGAGCAACTGCGGCGTTAGACACTATTGATGAGGATGAAGTCTTGAGGCATCTGCAAGGAGTCAGAGGTTGCCTGTCCCAGGCGGGTAGCTCCATATGATGTTCATTTCTGCTCTCGATGTCCTTGTAGAGGTCCATTGGTGGGTATTCGGTACAACAATGTGTAGAGTGAGAGGGAAGATGATACTGATAAGGATAGCTCGGAGATCCTCGCTTGACCACTGTTGCAATCTATCTGTCATTTTTTTTGTCTAGCGTGTTTTATATAGACTGCCAGGTACTTGTCTAATAATAATAGTAAAAGGGTTTAAATTATCATGGTGAAATTATAAAGTACCACTTTGCACTAATAAGAAACCACGTACTTAATTTGTAAGTTCGTAACGAGTAAAAGTTAAAATAAATAATTTAACCCAATGGTTGGGATGAACAGTCCTAGGTTTCGTTTTATATTCCTACAATTTTAATTTAATCTATTATGATAGTCAACAGACAGGTAGACCTTAATTATAAATAATTTATATTGTGCATATAATATTTTCCTAATTAAACTTATGCATGCCTATTTAGCTACCTTAATTGAATCCTATTCCATCTCATACCTATTACCTGTAGGCAGGTATGTATAAAATTAACCGCAGATGATCGCTAATATTGGTTACATTTTAAACAATTGAAAATGAAGCAAACAAAAAAAAATATGTACAGTGAAACCTGGATAAGTGAGACTTCAAGGGACAACAAAATTTATCTCACTTAAAGAGGTATTCCACTTATTCAGGGTCTCAGTTAGACAGGCATAATAAAATTTTTGGCTCATTTACAGAGGGTATCACTAATAGAGGCCAGAATAGGGGATATGCCAGTTATAGAGGTGATAAATAAGGTGTTTTGCATATATGTAGTAGTTATTATTTGTTGCATACTACTTAAAAGAAAAGGTACTTAAATAGACCTTGCATTTAAATCAAATTTAAGACTTATTCGTATAAGACGTCATGGTGTCTTAGAAATTTTATAGGTATGTATACTATGAAATTATTTTTATTTTTTATTTTTATGTTACTTATCGAGATTTTAGCTTTAATTACTTAAAATAACCAAGAAAACCCTCAAACTCACTAGAATACGAGGATCAATCACGTAATTTAAAGATACGCTAAGCATTATTAAAAATATGGAAATAGATTTTCAATAAAGTCCAAGTTACAGAGGTCATAGATTGACTGTATCTCAGGTACAGAGGTAAATTCCTGTAAAGTTCTTAAGAAACAATTAAGTTAATATACATTTGAAATATAGTCTCAGTAACAGAGGTAAAAATGGTAAAATACACACTCTGTCTCACTAATAGAGGGAAATGTGACTAGGAAATCGAAGAGGCTGATCTCAGTTATAGAGGTCTGTTTTATCTCACTAATAGAGGTAAATCGGTGCGAAAGTGTCGGGACCGCAGCTTGGGTCCCAACTAAAGAGGTTTCTCACTTATCCAGGTCCCACTTAACCAGGTTTCACTGTATATCTGAAACTTTATTGATGTAACTTCTATATCTGAAAGCAGACGTTTATTTCAGAAAAAAAAACACAATCCTTCTAAAAACCTAGTGCCAAATAATATAAAAAATTAAACAAATGAAAATAATTATTACAGAAACCAACGTGTATTTACTTTATATTTGAAAATGTGGAACAAGCTTACTTTTACAAAATATAAATAAATAAACACATTTTATCACTAGGAGGTCCGATAATAACACGGCTAATATCTGATAATAACAGACACAAACTTGCAATAAAAAGCCACAGATTTTAGGTTCCTAATAAATCCCACGCGCGCTCTGGTATCGCTATCGTCAATCGTGGTCTATTCTATTGACGAAGCTGAAAGTCTTATCGCATTTCTAAGAGTGTTGGTATTTTTAACCGACTTCAAAAAAGGAGGAGGTTCTCAATTCGACTGAATGTTTTTTTTTTTTTTTTTGTATGTATGTTACTCGATATCTCCGAGAATCGTAGACCGATTTTCAAATTTTTTGATCGAACGGGTATAACCCCGAGATGGTCCCATTGGCACCAAGTCGTGGTCTGATGATGGGATCTTGGAGAAATCGAGGGAACTCTTCAAATGTTATAGGCACATGTTATGTTTTTTGTGTATTTTTCAAAGGTGCACCAGTATTTGCGCCCGATGGTAATAATTTTATGTGGCTGAGCTGATGATGGAAGGTCAACTCCTCAATGGTTAGGAGTTAAAGGACAATTCTTTCACTACTGTACATATATTCGGACTGATACATATAATATCACTAGGAACCACTAAAAATCAACAAATAAATTAACTTTTTAACAAAAAATAAAACCGCCTTCAAAAAAAAAAGCGTGTTACAAAACACGGAGTAACTAAAAAGCCAAAAATAATAAACCTTCGAATTCAGATTTCTTATCGGATTGCAATAATCTAAACATCCAAATTATAAACAAACCAATTATTTTTGGAGTCGGGACCAGCCTGCGTATGGTTGGGTAGGGCAAACAGGAAATAGCAAGGCGACGAACAGGTCTGGTACCGACTACAAAAATAATTGATTTGTTTATAATTTGGATGTTTAGATTATTGCAATCCGATAAGAAATCTGAATTCGAAGGTTTATTATTTTTGGCTTTTTAGTTACTCCGTGTTTTGTAACACGCTTTTTTTTTGAAGGCGGTTTTATTTTTTGTTATCTTGTTGCAGCGTTTAGACGACTGGAGAAAATGTCGCACTCTTCAGGTGCAAACACTTTCAGCATTGCGATTATCTTCCTTACGCCATCGGATAGCGCTACGTCTTTCTTTTCACTTGAAGCCGGTGTTTGAGGCTCTATGTCTGGAAATTGAATCAAGCAGGAAGACGCATTATCTATAACTGGCGTCTTATCTTCGCTGGCGTCATCTGACAAGACACCGATTTCGTCATCTGAACCCAACTCTTCGCTGTCTGCGCTTGCTGAATGTAGATCTATCGCTGCTCTGAAGTCCTGGGTGGCTAGCCGAATGGCACAATCGCTCACGAAACGCTCACGAAACGAAGCGCTAGTAGATATCTATCTCTATCGCGCTTGCGTATTGGCGCGACAGAGCCAGCGGCGTATCGCTTTCGTTTGGCGTCGGAGAAATGCCATTCGGCTACGGGGCCTGGTCTATTATTTCACATGTGGCGTCAAATAGCAATCGCGATTTCATCATCCGATAGCTGGCTTGTGTCCCGTCCGGCTTCCATAGCGTATCGGAAGTCTTCGTCCGACAACATCTCATATGCGTCCTGTTCTGCAGCCTCAATAGCGTACTCGTCCATCACGTCGTTTTTCGCTTCCATATCATCTGGATCATCCGATAGAATTCCTATAGAATCTTCGTCGCTGTCCTGGTCTCTCTCGCGTGTGTGTTGTCCTGTTGTTAAACTTGAATCATGTCGCTGGCATAGTTGGATGTAGGACACAAGCAACGCGAGTGTCGCATCGCCAAGTTGCCGGACCTGCGCTGGGCCATCAGCCGCCTGTATCACTTCTACAAGTGTGACGAAGTTGTCCAGATCTCGCATGAAGGGTGGTTGTAGGTCTTCACCGACGTGCGCGCTGAACGCGCTGAAGACATCAGCTATGGCTATCGCGGCACCAAGCATGGGGCAGTCTGCGTAGCGGCTACTCCAGTCAATCAGCGAAACGGGCGGCTCCTTGTGAAGGTGTTGCCTCAGGGTAGTTCCGTCCTGAGCAACTCCGGCGGTAGTCACTATTGTTGAGGATGAAGCCTTGTGACTTCTGCAGGGAGTCAGAGGTTGCCTGTCCCAGGCGGGTAGCTCCATATGATCTTCATTTCTTCTCTCGATGTCCTTGTAGAGGTCCATTGGTGGGTATTCGGTACAACAGTGTGTAGAGTGAGAGGGAAGATAAGACTGATAAGGATAGCTCGGAGATCCTCGCTTGACCACTGTTACAATCTATCTGTGATTTTTTTTGTCTAGCTCGTTTTATATAGGCGGTGAGGTACTTTTCTAATAATAATAGTAAAAGGATTTAAATTGTCATTGTGAAATTTGGAAGTACCACTTGCACTAATAAGAAACCACGTGCTTAATTTGTAAGTTTGTAACGAGTAATAGTTAAAATAAATAAATAATTTAACCCAATGGTTGGGATAAACAGTCCTGGGTTTCGTTTTTCATCCTACAATTTTAATTTAATCTAATTAAGTGCACACAATACAAGTACAACATATTATGATAGTCAAACGACCACTATTCCTTAATTAGCATAATGATGTTGTGCAAATAAATATATATCAGTATCGGTAATCAATAACCTACAATTAATTACTTTAAATTATTACATTGTTATTTTTAAGACATTACCAATTGATTGTGGAATCACATTTTTTGCCATACTAAATTGAACCTTATCACTGAGACAGAAAGGTGATCGTATCAGACTAGCAAAAACGGTCTTCATGAGAGGGCATTGTTTGGGCTGGTGTCCCTACTCTCGCACGTGTGGCCAGTGTTAATGAGGTTACCATAGTAGTAGTATTTGGCATATAATTAACCGGGCAACTAAAATATTAAACGGGAAGTTAAGTCGGGCATACAATAATATAATTTGGCTGTGTTTTAATATTGTGGCGACAAAAAAAATATATGAGCCTCAAATATTAAGCATCATTATTATTGAAAAAACGGCAGCAAATTTCAAGCGACAAAAATATTGCCGAGGAACATTAAACAATACTTTGGCGACTAAAATAATAATTGGCACCTAGTATTGTAAAGCGTAAGATTTTTAATATTTGTAGTCATATAGATGTTAGCACCTAAATAATTATAATTAGCTCATCGTTTAAAGTAGTATTTAAATTGCGGAGGCAACTAAAAAAATTACTGGGAATTAGGTTTTTTTAAAAAAACATATAAAATCGTTTCTTTATGGAAACGATGGTCCCATCAGAAAATCAGCGCTGGAAGTCACCAGCAACACGCTGAGATGAGGCCATTTCGTGGCACTTCATTCCTTTCCGTCTTCTTGTTATTATGTGTATTTTGTCTTGCCTGTGTTCACGAATAAATGTTTATTCTATTCTATTCTACTTATTCTATTCAAACATCGTATTTGCGACCCGTAAACCACGAGTAGTATTTAAATATCTCTATAAGGGAACGCGTACCAAATCATTTTATAATAAATACACAGCAAAAAGGAGTGTATAAGCTTCTAATGGGTCGGTAACGCGCATATGATACCCCTTGAGTAGCAGGCGTCCATAGGTTACGGTGACCACTTTCCATCAGGCCGATCGTATGCTTGTTTACCACCGACATGGCATTTAAAAAAAATTACCGTGATAATCGTATAGTATAATATCAGAGGTATAGGAGCAGAATTATTTTCTGCTAGCAGAAAAGTGGGTTAGTGTTAGGTTATTTTTTTAGTAGAATATTATAAGTCCTACCAAATTTGCTATGGCATAATTCTTAGGTACTATGTATGAACAAAACAACGATAGCAAAAAGGAAATGAAATACAGTCCCAGAGGCACCGTTAGGTACGACGACGAGCGAAGCGAGGAGGAGTGTTAGGTATCTTGCATCCCCAACACACAAGACTCGCTATCAAAACAGAAATAGGAAGAAGATGGACAACTTTTTACTGCCTAAATATTATGCAAACAAAAATCTACGGAAGTACTCTTAATTTAGAAGATTATTTTGCTCATTAACATTATGCCAGCATAAGATTGGATATTATAAAATCTGCGGAACGATTTATGCCAAGGCATATTCTGAGTAAGGTTTTCCTGCCAAAAAAATGAATCTTTCAGAGTGACGTTAAGACTGCGTAAGACCAGCCTTAGATTCGATAGAGTAAACGTCATGAAAAGTTAAATTCATTGTATTGTATAGAGACAAAGTTGCCAGCACTCCCAAACACCTAATTTCTTACCCATAAGTACAATATTTTGTCGACCATTATATTTTATAAGAATCCTTTTTTTTTATTAAAATGACAGCTCAGGTGATGAGTGTGTGTCACAATTCAGTGTGAACTGACTAAGTTCGTAGAAGCATACCCGTTAGAAAGAAAAGACACTGAATCTGTAAGTAAAGCTTTTGTAAATAATTTCGTTTTAAGATATGGCATTCCAAGCGACATTATAACGGATCAAGGTACCGAATTTGTGTCTAGTGTATTTAGCGATATTTCTAAATTATTAGGTGTTAATAAGCTACACTCGACTGCTTAACACCACGAAACCATAGGAGCGCTTGAAAACACACACAAAAATCTAGGTGCGTATCTTAGGATTCAATGTAGTAACAACCGCACCGATTGGAGCACTTGGTTAAGTTATTGGTGTTTCTCATATAACACCACCGTGCATACCGAGACACAATATACGCCATTCGAATTAGTTTTCGGCAAACACTGTCGTTTGCCCAATAATTTAATTTCTTCTGTCGACCCACTCTATAATTATGATAGTTATCCTAAGGAATTTAAGTATAGGTTACAAAGAGCTCAATCAGAAGCTAGAAATAATTTAATGTCTAGTAAATTTAGTAGAAAATTAATGTATGATAAGAAAATGGATTCTGTTCAATATAAACCAGGAAACTTAGTACTTTTGAAAAATCAAGTAGGCAATAAATTAGATTCTATTTATAATGGACCTTATGAGGTTATAGAAGATATGTCACCTAATGTTAAGATTTCAAAAAATGATCAGATATATATAACTCATAAGAATAACACTAAGATGTATTTGAAATAAAAATAAGTTTATGTTATTTGAAAATAAATAAGTTAAAAAAAATGTAAATTCATACACGTATGTCACATTTTTTTTCTTCCTTTGTGGGGGTGAAGAGTAACTTTACGGGGAGATGTAGTATATCCCTAATTAACACTTTAACAGTAACTTAACGTTACTGTCTTCAACATACAGTATACAACATACATACTGCACGTATGTGAATAAAATAGCATGTAAGCAATAATTTACTATATAAAGTATGTTTAGTTTTACTTGTCTCTCTCCTGTATTGATTATCGACAATACAACACACATCATCCATAATGACCAGTTTTACTTAACCTCCATTCAACCCTCCAACTTCATCATATCTCACGTACTTGGGATCGCATCGGGGACGCTCCGGGCCTTCGGCCCTACGCGGAGCTCGGCCTTCGGCCTTCGCTGAGTTTCGAAGCTCAGCGTTGGGCCTCCGGCCCGCCGCTTCGCTTTTTAGACACTTTTATTATCGCTCTGTGTGGGAGCACTATCTGTCCACAGCTCGGCCTGCGGCCTCGCGTACTTGGGAGCGCCTCGGGGACGCTCCGGGCCTTCGGCCCTACGCGGAGCTCGGCCTTCGGCCTTCGCTGGGTTTCGAAGCTCAGCGTTGGGCCTCCGGCCCGCCGCTTCGCTTTTTAGACACTTTTATTATTGCTCTGTGTGGGAGCACTAACTGTCCGCAGCTCGGTCTGCGGCCTCGCGTACTTGGGAGCGCCTCGGGGACGCTCCGGGACTTCGGCCCTACGCGGAGCTCGGCCTTCGGCCTTCGCTGATTTTCGAAGCTCAGCGTTGGGCCTCCGGCCCGCCGCTTCGCTTTTTAGACACTTTTATTATCGCTCTGTGTGGGAGCACTTACTGTCCGCAGCTCGGCCTGCGGCCTCGCGTACTTGGGAGCTCCTCGGGGACGCTCCGGGCCTTCGGCCCTACGCGGAGCTCGGCCTTCGGCCTTCGCTGAGATTTGAAGCTCAGCGTTGGGCCTCCGGCCCACCGCTTCGCTTTTTAGACACTTTTATTATTGCTCTGTGTGGGAGCACTAACTGTGCCCAGCTCGGCCTGCGGCCTCGCGTACTTGGGAGCGCCACGGGGACGCTCTGGGCCTTCGGCCCTACGCGGAGCTCGGCCTTCGGCCTTCGCTGGGTTTCGAAACTCAGCGTTGGGCCTCCGGCCCGCCTCTTCGCTTTTTAGACACTTTTATTCTTGCTCTGTGTTCACTATCTGTCTGCAGCTCGGCCTGCGGCCTCGCGTACTTGGGAGCGCCTCGGGGACGCTCCGGGCCTTCGGCCCTACGCGGAGCTCGGCCTTCGCTGGGTTTCGAAGCTCAGCGTTGGGCCTCCGGCCCACCGCTTCGCTTTTTAGACACTTTTAGGGTTCCGTAGCCAAAATGGCAAAAACGGAACCCTTATAGTTTCGTCATGTCCGTCTGTCCGTCTGTCCGTCTGTCCGTCTGTCCGTCTGTCACAGCCGATTTACTCGGAAACTATAAGTACTACAGTGATGAAATTTGATGGGAATATGTGTTGTATGAACCGCTACAAAATTATGACACTAAATAGTAAAAAAAAGAATTGGGGGTGGGGCCCCCATACATGTAACTGAGGGATGAAAATTTTTTTTCGATGTACATACCCGTGTGGGGTATCAATGGAAAGGTCTTTTAAAATGATATAAAGTTTTCTAAAAAACATTTTTCTTAAAGTGAACGGTTTTTGAGATATCAGCTCTCAAAGTCGTAAAAAGTATGTCCCCCCCCTCTATTTTTATAACTACGGGGTATAAAATTCTAAAAAAAATAGAGGTGATGCATGCTAATTAACTCTTTCAACGATTTTTGGTTTGATCAAAGTATCTCTTATAGTTTTTGAGATAGGTTGATTTAACTGTAATTTTGGCAGGTGTATAAATTGACATAATAAGTTTATTACATTTGCTGCTACGGAACCCTTTGTGCGCGAGCCCGACTCGCACTTGGCCGGTTTTTTTATTATTGCTCTGTGTGGGAGCACTATCTGTCCGCAGCTCGGCCTGCGGCCTCGCGTGCTTAGGAGTGCCTCGGCCTTCGCCCTTCGCTAGGTTTCGAAGCTTAGCGTTGGGCCTCCGGCCCGCCACTTCGCTTTTTAGACACTTATTATTGTTATGCCTGGAAGCACTGTCTGTCCGCAGCTTGGCCTGCGGCCTTCGCTAGTTAGATTACGTCCCCTCCTTAGTAGCGGTGGTCCACACAACGTTTCACGTTATCCATCGCGGCTGTGTCCCTGACGCAGCCTACCTTAATTTTTTTTTTGTTTTATCTACCAATAGTCCGATACAAGATGTGTTGTGGAAATGAATAAAGTTTTTCTTATCTAGATCACTAGACCACTGATCCACTGTAGTCACTGTGGATCAGTGGAATACGTTATTGCCTGTGTCAAGGTCCTGGTAAGTGTACTACATATTAGGGTAATTTCACATAGCTGTTGGGGTACCTACTGTGACTGCTGTCATTAGAATACAGACATATTTTTTAAAACCAATGCTGAAGTCGCAAAAATTAGGTGTTTCATACATTTTGACTGTCATGATGCCGCTCATTGCTAATATTTCTATGGAACAGCTAAATTTTTTTCGCGATTTCGCCATTGGTCCAATAATAAAAGTTGTTCATTATGACCTCAAAAGTCACTAGGTATGCAAAAGTTGAACGGTCCTTTTTAAATCATCCTGTATTGTACAGACATTAACAATTAAAGCTATGAATACAGCCAGAGTGCCAAAAAGGTGTTTATAGATACCTATATTTGGCACTTTGTCTGTATTCACTACTTGGTTGCTGACTGTACTAGTATTCTGTCAGCAATCATCGCACCCGAGCTATATGAAAATATTATCGGTAATAAATTGTACAAATAAATTAGTTAACGCTTTTATTTCAGTATGATAAATTAACAAAATAACATTCTACTTTAATTTATAACTGTTGGCAAAACACGAGGTAGAGAGGTACCTAAACATATTACATTTTAAAATTTTTGACAGAGATCATAACAGCAGTTTTTGATTGAAACAAATCGTTCGTTTATACGTTAATCACATTAGGATTTAACAATGGACTTCGTAAATGAGGTAGGTAATAAAATCTGTGATTTTTATTGTAAAGGAAGAGAATACCTATGCAGAAAGGTGCTTTGGTGATAGTTTTGATAAATAAATAATATTTGTAAATCAGAAATCAGGGGATTAAATGATCAAAAGGTTGATCACACGCTACTGTAATCATCATCAATCCTCCTTGCGTTATCCCGGCATTTGCCACGGCTCATGGGAGTCTGGAGTGCGCTTTGACAAGGTTTGATGTTTTACGAAAGCGACTGCCATCTGACCTTCCAACCCGAAGGGTAACCGAAAAGCGACTGGCAAATATCAAATGACATTTCGCACATAAGTTTCGAAAAACTCATTGGTACGAGCCGGGGTTCGAACCCGCGACCTCCGGATCGTAAGTCGCACGCTCTTACCGGTTAGGCCACCAGCGCTTCACGCTACTGGAATCATGGTATTTTAATTATTGATGGATTGTTGCTACAACATACATATATTATTTACTGTAAATAGTAAAGCTTAGCCCTTTTGCTGACAGCTCTGCCTGTCGACGTACTGACACTGAAAATACATATAAGGGTATGTCCTTCCTGCGGCAGTAGTTCGGCTGTCGACGTAGTGTCAGCGAATGGGTTAAGTACGTATACTGATCGGCATGACAATGCATTGCAGCTGATATTCCAACCCTTCTGATGTTTCGGGTGTCCAAGCGCCCTTGATTGTTTACTATCACAAGCCAATCCTATTGTCGTTTGTTGATGATGATGTTGACTGAAGTAGTCACTCAGAACAATCAACAAATAACCGACGAACATCTAAATGTACCTACATTATGAAAAGTCATAATAATAAACGTTTTCCATTCACGTCATATCCGTGTATCCAACGTACTTACGTCACGTATTAAGCGATATATGTAAACAGTATCTCCGTCATCAGATGACGTGACGTGGTCAATGTATCGTTTCTAATAATATCGGGACGCCGACGAGTTTACGACATTCGGGTCAAATTACTATTTGTACAGAGTGGGGCCTGTAACAAAGGCGAAGAATTGAACTGTAGGCTATTCTCCTTATACTGATCAACATATGTTCAGTGACTTTTAAACATTATGAAGTCTTTAAATTTATAATTTTTCATACAAAATAAATATTAGCTTCAATGTACGCCATTATTGTTGTCATTGACGTTGTCTGTCACACTTTAGACTTAACAGAATTCGCAATACATTACCTCTTAGAAAAAACTTTCAAGGGTGATAAAAATCAAAATACAAGTTATTTTTAAAAGTCGCCGAACAAATGTTGATCAATACACGGTGTTTCCGGTATCACTCAAAACCTCAGACACCCCAACTGATTTTTATTTTTTTAAACTCATCTAGAGTATTCATCTTTTAATCTGATCGTTACTTTTTTTTTAATTGAATTTTTAATTTTCTGTACAGCTCTACTTGACTTTTAGCTCTACACTCAATAAAATAATTGCTAACTACCATCATAAACCATAAGACTATTTATTTGTGTACGTTACTGCAACGACATAAGGTTTACCAATAGACAGCTAAGATGTCACTGTAAAACACTTTAAAGCTTTGTCACAGTAAATTTCAAATTGGACAGGTAATCGCAGTAAGCAAATAAACTCAATATTCAAAATGACAAGGTTGTAATTAGGTACGAGTTCAATTTGTTATGACTTATGATTAAGATTAAGAACATTAAGATTAAACTGACAAACAACGTCAAACTAGTAGCGGAAAAAATAATCGTCCAAGTAACCGGCCAGTATTAATACCCCTAAATACTGAAAAAAGGTAAACAACCTCTATCAATGCGATATACACAATGTTGTATTACGAGTACAATGGAATGGGTACTTAAAAAATAACTAATAATAAATAATACTAATTTAAATAAAAATATTACCCCCATCAAGATATAGCTTAATCGATTCTACTCTCGATTCTGAACAAAGTGTTTTTAGGTTTTTAGTGTTAAGTGAAACACGGTGTATAAGGAGAATAGCCTAGAGTTCAATTCTTCGCCTTTGTTACAGGCCCCACTCTGTATATTCTCACAAAGTGGTTATTTTCATTGGTATTAGTAAATAAATGCACAGCTTGATTCTAAAGACGCTTAATAGCTATGTAGCTATTTATAGACAAAAATAATTGGTTACATATTTTAGGAGGTACTGTCAGACAGATTACTTATCTGTAATTTTCCCGTCTAGCAAGAATAGATTCAAAAAATGACACCTAGAGGGTCTGTAAGAGAATAAAACGATTATAAAATGTCAAAATTCACATTTCGATGTTATCAGGGTTCCATTGTATCTATTAATTTTTATTGGTCAGGTAACCACGCGGCATGAGGGCGACAAGCAAAAAATCAAAACACTGTCTTTAACGGGCAGGATTTTGGCGCAGGTATAGGATTGTATTAAACAAAACACACGTCAGGGTGCGCGGAGCCCCTCAGTTGACTCCCGGAGGCAATGAAGTAACGTCGCGTCGCGTCTCATGCTGTCTTTACAGTACAACCGTCTGACGTATTGTATATAAGTCTCACTCGCACACGTGTTACCGTTCTATTTGCTCTATTCATCTTTTGACTGCCGTGGTTCGTGATCATTTTGGGTCTCAACATGCATGTCTGCATTCATGGATTCATCGGAGCTAAACTGCTGCTTTCCGATGTTGCTGGAAAAAGTCCCAGTGAATATGACCTCCACCAATTAGGAGTATACGAGGAACGACTGAAGCAGGCAGGGTATGGAAACTATCTTGGCCAATCTTCTAGTGAACAACTGTCTACAAAGCTTGGCGATGTTACTAAAAACTTTTTCTCGGAGTATGAAGCTAAGGTAAAAGATGCAAATGAAAAAGATTTTAAAAGAATACTTTATGAGTATGATGAGCAGTTATGTTCGGCCGGGTATGGCGGCCACTATGACGCGGACGAAATCAAGGATTTAGAAGAAATTATTAAGTCATGGATACCTTCTCTTTCTAGCCCACTGCCGTCTGAAACATCGAACGTACAACCCGAAACCCCAAATGAAGTGCTGCAATTTATCTCAAAAGTACTTAAAGCACAAGATAGCAAATGTATGGTTGGACTTTTGACAGCTATAAACCTTCATTCAGAACTTGGGATGGGGATTATCAGTGTTGATGAACTTAGAAAACTTGGAGAGTACGAGACACAACTAAAATTAGCTGGATTCGGTAGCGACACTTTAGAGGTGGTTAATATCACGAGTGAATTCCCACAAGAAAATAATGAAGTTACAATAAAATCCGATATTGGAGTAACTATTGATAGCTTTCTTTCCGAACTTGCCAAGAAGCTCATCAGTATTGACGACCATGATGCCAAAAATGTAATGATAGAAAAACATGAGCAAGTGCTTCAATTAGCTGGGTTCGGCAAACATTACGATGCGCTCAAAGTTGAGGAGCTGACGAAGGAGCTGGAAGAATTGAGGATGGAGTCACATGTGAAAGAATTTAAACTCCTACCCTACTCGCGACCAGAAATATAAATTAAACATTGCAATAACAAATAAGTAGCAATTTTTAGTCAACATAACATTGCGAACAACGAAATATTCGAGGAAAAAAATTGTAGACCTGAGAATATAGTTTAACAAGACTCCAGACGTGGAGGAACTGAACCAGCTCCAGAGGATCACAAATTGCGCTTAGACAATATATAGACGCTGTTCTTCTATTCTATTCTCATATTCTAAGAAAAGCATTAATTATTTATAAATATGAAGCGCAACAAGATAAGAATGTTATTGTATCCGCACACGGATGACATGTTTTAAATATTTTACTTACTTACCTATTTCGTGAAATTTTATTTTTTTGTACCTATTTTTTAATAAATGGTTTCGAAAAGCAGAGCAAGTTTCATTTGTGTATTATTTATACTTAAGAATAACTTCCCCATGACAAAACGAGAGGCTCCATGTGACGAAAGAGAGGGTTCCTACTACACGGGAAGCATGGTCGCGTGATAGACGATAAAATATGAGACCGTCCCTATCGCACTATTAGTAAATGCGATAGGGACGGCCAGATGTTTTATCATTTATCGCGCGACTATGCTTCCCGTGCTGGTCAATATTTGGGCCATTTTATTCAAAGTTGTCCCCCCCGAAAAAAGTTGATATGAAAATGAAACCGATAGAAATTTATTAAAAGCTATTTTTATAGATTCTTTAATAAATAAATTTATATAAAATATAGAAGGTTCACTTGACTTCTAAGTAATTAATGAAAAAAATATGTTTTTGTTGAGTTGAGGAGAAGCGAGTGTTCCGTTCCGCAACCAAATGTAATCGCAGATAATATAAATATAAAAGGTTTGGGAATTTTACAATATGTTTATTATTCATTTTAAAATAACAAATGAAGAAATTACACTTTCATTTTCACATAAATGCGGACTACTATTTTTTTTAAACCCATATATATATCCGTTCCGTTACTTTCAGTACAAATTAGAGGAGAATTTTTAAGATTACTATACTGTTTCACAAGTTTATAGGATGCCATCACTTGTAATCAATAGTTTAAACGTTACTATTTCAATATAAAATAACGGAAACGCAGTTTAATAACAAATTGTATTTATTTTTGCAAATAAAACTATTTGAAACATGGGACAGTAACGGATCTGACTGAATGGGTAACGGATGAAAGCTAAGGTCTCGTCTACACTTGAACGTGGGTACCTAAGACCTCCAAAGCATATCGCGCAAAATGACTAAAACAACCGGAGTGTGTAATCCGTGATTGATTACCATATTTTAGATGAGTTAGTTTTAATCCCATACGTTTTCCTTTTATTTCCCGCAATCGAATTAAACTAAAACATCACATTAAAACCACATGAATACCGCTTTATACTTCCATTCCGATACGTTTTTCTTTCCGTCTATACGAAACCAACGATCTAGTATCGGATCGGAAGTAACGGAACGCTACCTCCGGCGATATTTTACTTAATTAATTAATTATTTATTAAATATTCACAAATCTTGTTTTTAATTGGCTTATTTGCTTTCAATATTAGTGCTTTGTTTTAGGAATCGATGTTAAAAGATTGCATATTACGTATTTACCCGCAAATTTGGTTTCGGAAGGTGGAATGAGAAAATGTTACCCCTGAGTACGAGCTACTTTGATGCGTGTTTGGCGCAACTGGCAGATGAAAGATGGCGGTATTGAGTAGTTTTAAATTAATTTTGCCAAGCTGAATAAAATGCTACCAAATGTTGGAACTTTCTTTTAATTTTAACAGTCATTCTGCGGTTTCGGAATGGAAAATTCCACAATTACCAGATTCCGTCTCGGCAAATTATACTTAATGACACTATAATAGTACGTTTATTTATTAACATGAAATATTTTATAACATAATAGCGTATAACTCAATCTTTTCAAATTATGCCGTCAAAAAAAAATATCTGAAACCATATTTGACGTGGGACAGCAAAAAATTGCCCATTTTTTATCACATTATAATTTTTAACAAATACATAATTATAATAAAAATTTAAATGAATATTGTAAATTACTGTCAACTAAATTTGGGTTCGAATAAAAAAAGTCTTCATTAGTTTAGACTCTTTAAATACGCTAACTATTATATCAAAAGTATGGGACAAGCCAAAAACGGGGTGGACAGCTTTAAAAAAAATGGCCCATTTATTTTCCGCGGATTAGCAAGCATTGTTACTACCTACGGAATAACAATCGTTGACTCTAGACGCCGATCATAACACAGTCTGGCTCTGTCGCACCAATACGAAAGAGCGAGAGAGATAGTTACTATAACGATATGTGAGTGTGATGACGGCCCACGTTGTCGGCTATCTTTATTGAATGAACTGACAAAGCGGCTTTGTAGCAATCGACAAAGTGGGACTTTTTCTCGTGTACACGCATATAACACATTATCGTAAGCAGGCATTTGACTATTTAGTATTTACCCCGTCCAGAAAGACGACGCGGCCGACCTTACTCGTATTGGTAGTGGTAGGATTACCAACAACCTGGATCTAGAGCATTTTTTTATTTATTTTAAGTACATAATAATCAATGTTTTCCTATCCTGTTATTCGTCCGATCATCGCTAGAGACATGACTGTGGTTTAGAATATTTGTCGCTATTAATCTGGCTGGCTGGCAAAAAATTACATGTCAGTTCAAACAGAAATTGAGAAAGTTCATAGAAAAAGAGGAAGATGGGGATTTAAATCGAAATGGTTTATTCATAAAATTAAAACATTGCACATTTTCGATATAAAAATATTAAATTTGCTTTTCAGTAGCTTGAAAAGTTGCGACCTTCTCCTTGCACTCGCTAGATAAAGCCCTCGTCAACTTCCTATTCTCTTCAGTGGGAATGACACGGTCCGTCTTTCTTCGCAGGTCGTTCGGTAGCGGTCTAGAGTTAATGCCTCTTAGTTCTTTCTTGAGCGTGTACGTGAAATCTGTCGGCGCCGTCTCCAAGTTGATAACTTCCCATCCGTCTGATATCCCGCTTGTGTCTGATTCTTCGCTCACATCTTCACTGGCAACACCCTCGTCTCGGCAAACTGTGTATCTTAACTCTGGCTCGCTTTCCTCGATGTGTTGCAGATACTTGATGATAGTCCGATACTCCCGGCCGTCCCGAGGAGTGAACTGCATCCTGTCCCCCAGGGCTGCGAATGATGCATACCGCCCAAGCTCCACCTTGATGCTGAGCAGATGTGCCCCGCAGTTAGGGAAATTATGCACGAGGATGGTTGGGTATTTTTCAGCAAGCGAAACGGGTGGCTCATCGTGAAGGTGTTGCCTCAGGGTAGTTCTGTCCTGAGCAACTGCGGCGGTAGACACTATTGATGAGGATGAAGTCTTGAGGCATCTGCAAGGAGTCAGAGGTTGCCTGTCCCAGGCGGGTAGCTCCATATGATCTTCATTTCTGCTCTCGATGTCCTTGTAGAGGTCCATTGGTGGGTATTCGGTACAACAATGTGTAGAGTGAGAGGGAAGATGATACTGATAAGGATAGCTCGGAGATCCTCGCTTGACCACTGTTGCAATCTATCTGTCATTTTTTTTGTCTAGCGTGTTTTATATAGACTGCCAGGTACTTGTCTAATAATAATAGTAAAAGGGTTTAAATTATCATGGTGAAATTATAAAGTACCACTTTGCACTAATAAGAAACCACGTACTTAATTTGTAAGTTCGTAACGAGTAAAAGTTAAAATAAATAATTTAACCCAATGGTTGGGATGAACAGTCCTAGGTTTCGTTTTATATTCCTACAATTTTAATTTAATCTATTATGATAGTCAACAGACAGGTAGACCTTAATTATAAATAATTTATATTGTGCATATAATATTTTCCTAATTAAACTTATGCATGCCTATTTAGCTACCTTAATTGAATCCTATTCCATCTCATACCTATTACCTGTAGGCAGGTATGTATAAAATTAACCGCAGATGATCGCTAATATTGGTTACATTTTAAACAATTGAAAATGAAGCAAACAATAATAAAATATGTACAGTGAAACCTGGATAAGTGAGACTTCAAGGGACAACAAAATTTATCTCACTTAAAGAGGTATTCCACTTATTCAGGGTCTCAGTTAGACAGGCATAATAAAATTTTTGGCTCATTTACAGAGGGTATCACTAATAGAGGCCAGAATAGGGGATATGCCAGTTATAGAGGTGATAAATAAGGTGTTTTGCATATATGTAGTAGTTATTATTTGTTACATACTACTTAAAAAGGTACTTAAATAGACCTTGCATTTAAATCAAATTTAAGACTTATTCGTATAAGACGTCATGGTGTCTTAGAAATTTTATAGGTATGTATACTATGAAATTATTTTTATTTTTTATTTTTATGTTACTTATCGAGATTTTAGCTTTAATTACTTAAAATAACCAAGAAAACCCTCAAACTCACTAGAATACGAGGATCAATCACGTAATTTAAAGATACGCTAAGCATTATTAAAAATATGGAAATAGATTTTCAATAAAGTCCAAGTTACAGAGGTCATAGATTGACTGTATCTCAGGTACAGAGGTAAATTCCTGTAAAATTCTTAAGAAACAATTAAGTTAATATACATTTGAAATATAGTCTCAGTAACAGAGGTAAAAATGGTAAAATACACACTCTGTCTCACTAATAGAGGGAAATGTGACTATGAAATCGAAGAGGCTGATCTCAGTTATAGAGGTCTGTTTTATCTCACTAATAGAGGTAAATCGGTGCGAAAGTGTCGGGACCGCAGCTTGGGTCCCAACTAAAGAGGTTTCTCACTTATCCAGGTCCCACTTAACCAGGTTTCACTGTATATCTGAAACTTTATTGATGTAACTTCTATATCTGAAAGCAGACGTTTATTTCAGAAAAAAAAACACAATCCTTCTAAAAACCTAGTGCCAAATAATATAAAAAAATTAAACAAATGAAAATAATTATTACAGAAACCAACGTGTATTTACTTTATATTTGAAAATGTGGAACAAGCTTACTTTTACAAAATATAAATAAATAAACACATTTTATCAATAGGAGGTCCGATAATAACACGGCTAATATCTGATAATAACAGACACAAACTTGCAATAAAAAGCCACAGATTTTAGGTTCCTAATAAATCCCACGCGCGCTCTGGTATCGCTATCGTCAATCGTGGTCTATTCTATTGACGAAGCTGAAAGTCTTATCGCATTTCTAAGAGTGTTGGTATTTTCTTGTTGCAGCGTTTAGACGACTGGAGAAAATGTCGCACTCTTCAGGTTCAAACACTTTCAGTCCCTCGGTACTATCGAGCATTGCGATTATCTTCCTTACGCCATCGGATAAAAAAATATTATGTATGTTCGGAAAAATATCCACGAATTCAAGCTTAACAGTGACATCCATAACTATAACACAAGGAACAAACATAAACTTGCTGTGACCGCCCACCGTCTCCGTAAGGTTGGTACGTCTTTCGTCGGGAACTGTACACGTTTTTATAACAAAGTACCAACCGATATAGTGGATTTGCCATTTGACAAATTTAAGGCACGCATTAAGCGTTTGTTGTTATGTAAGGCGTACTACACTGTGAAGGATTTTATAGATGATAGGGATGCCTTTAAGGTGGTTGCTTGTCAATAGATGAATGAAGTCGTATATATTTTTTCATTTTCTCTGCATTGTGTAATTAAGCATACTAGTGTTCAATTGACGTATGAGAACATATTCTCGTCTGATTATATTGTTTTTATTTAAGTCTAGTTGTGGACACTTGGAGACCTTATACATCTCCAAGATTATGTGTTTAATGTTTAATGTTTATCTTACTTTAATTTTATTGTATAAATCTATATTTCCTTCCTTTGTAACATACGAGCACAGAATATAGTGTCTTACAGCTATGTTTTATTATTTGAATATTTAATTTAGCCTGGCAGCTTGAACATGTCATGCACACTTAAAAGTCTTTGCTGCGGTGGCGTCGTTGATCGGGTCGCCACCTTCCCGAATAAAGGTTGAGGGAGGCGATGGCTGAGATACGCGTCATACTCGTGAACGGGTGCCGTCTGTGAAGACCGGTCTGTTTAAGCTTACTGGGGCTGTTATAACTTAGTAACTTTAATTCTAATTTTTATTAAATTAGGACACTTTGTTCGGTTGTCGTTTGTTTCCTTTCTTTTAGTGAATATTTTAAATATATGATTTTGACTCATGGAGACCATATACATCTCTAAGGAGAATTAGATTAAGTAGATATACATTTTATTTTTAGTTGTGACATTTAGAGTCATTTGCACCTCTAAAGTAATTTTAGACTTTTTTTTTTGTATTTGTACTTTTTATATTAAAATTTAGTGTAGTTCTTGGTTGTAATTCGACATTTAGAGACCTTCTACATCTCTAATTAATTGTATAGAGTTAACTTTAGTTAGAACTTAGAATTAGTATATAATAGTATCAATTGTAATTTCAACTCAATTTTAAATATTTTTTTAATACCTATGTACATGTGACGTGTAAAAGTGCCCCTGTGGCCTATTTGCTGAATAAATTATTTTGATTTTGATTTTTTGATTTTGATAGCGCTACGTCTTTCTTTTCACTTGAAGCCGGTGCTTGAGGCTCTATGTCTGGAAATTGAATCAAGCAGGAAGACGCATTATCTATAACTGGCGTCTTATCTTCGCTGGCGTCATCTGACAAGACACCGATTTCGTCATCTGAACCCAACTCTTCGCTGTCTGCGCTTGCTGAATGTAGATCTATCGCTGCTCTGAAGTCCTGGTCTATTATTTCACATGTGTCGTCAAATAGCACGCCGATTTCATCATCCGATAGCTGGCTTGTGTCCCGTCCGGCTTCCATAGCGTATCGGAAGTCTTCGTCCGACAACATCTCATATGCGTCCTGTTCTGCAGCCTCAATAGCGTACTCGTCCATCACGTCGTTTTTCGCTTCCATATCATCTGGATCATCCGATAGAATTCCTATAGAATCTTCGTCGCTGTCCTGGTCTCTCTCGCGTGTGTGTTGTCCTGTTGTTAAACTTGAATCATGTCGCTGGCATAGCTGGATGTAGGACACAAGCAACGCGAGTGTCGCATCGCCAAGTTGCCGGACCTGCGCTGGGCCATCAGCCGCCTGTATCACTTCTACAAGTGTGACGAAGTTGTCCAGATCTCGCATGAAGGGTGGTTGTAGGTCTTCACCGACGTGCGCGCTGAACGCGCTGAAGACATCAGCTATGGCTATCGCGGCACCAAGCATGGGGCAGTCTGCGTAGCGGCTACTCCAGTCAATCAGCGAAACGGGCGGCTCCTTGTGAAGGTGTTGCCTCAGGGTAGTTCCGTCCTGAGCAACTCCGGCGGTAGTCACTATTGTTGAGGATGAAGCCTTGTGACTTCTGCAGGGAGTCAGAGGTTGCCTGTCCCAGGCGGGTAGCTCCATATGATCTTCATTTCTTCTCTCGATGTCCTTGTAGAGGTCCATTGGTGGGTATTCGGTACAACAGTGTGTAGAGTGAGAGGGAAGATAAGACTGATAAGGATAGCTCGGAGATTCTCGCTTGACCACTGTTACAATCTATCTTTGTTTTTTTTTCTAGCTCGTTTTATATAGGCGGTGAGGTACTTTTCTAATAATAATAGTAAAAGGATTTAAATTGTCATTGTGAAATTTGGAAGTACCACTTGCACTAATAAGAAACCACGTGCTTAATTTGTAAGTTTGTAACGAGTAATAGTTAAAATAAATAAATAATTTAACCCAATGGTTGGGATAAACAGTCCTGGGTTTCGTTTTTCATCCTACAATTTTAATTTAATCTAATTAAGTGCACACAATACAAGTACAACATATTATGATAGTCAAACGACCACTATTCCTTAATTAGCATAATGATGTTGTGCAAATAAATATATATTTCTAATGAAACCCTAAGCCTATTAAGAGTATTTAGCCACATTAATTGAATCCCATCTCATATTACCTATAGGTAGGTATGTATATAAATAAATGAATCACGGATGATCGCTATTAAATATTTGTTAACATTTTAAACAACTGAAAAGGAGTCGGAAGTTTCAGTTCAAAGCTCAAAACTTTTATTTGCGAAAATGCACGTACATCATTATATAATGGTAGAAATATATACATATTGTCAGTGCATTAACCCATATGGCATGCAAATCATAATTGTACCTAATTACCTAAATTAAAACATTCATATTTACAAAACTATAAGTTTAAACAAATAGTGCCTGAAACTTGACTTATGTTATTTATATATCTAAATCCAATATTAGTAATATTAGACGTTTATATCAGACGTTTATTTCAGGAAAAAAAACGCAATCCTTCTAAAAACCTATTTTTAAATAATATAAAAAATTGAACAAATGAAAATTATTATTACAGAAACCAACGTGTATTTACTTTATATTTGAAAATAAGCTAACTTTTACAAAATATAAATAAATAAACACATTTTATCAATAGGTGGTCCGATAATAACACGACTAATATCTGATAATAATAGGCACAAACTTGCAATAAAAAGCCATAGATTTTAGGTTCCTAATAAATCCCACGCGCGCACTGGCTGTCGCTATCGGCAATCGTGGTCTATTCTATTGATGAAGCTGAATGTTTTATCACATTTCTAAAAGTGTTGGTATTTTCTTGTATTATAAATGAACAACGGATGATCGCTAATATTGGTAACATTTTAATATTTTTTTGTTGCAGATTATCAGCTTTCATACTGCGAGTGTGTTTTTGATTACCATAACCCTACTAAATTAACAAGCACAGACTGGCGATCAGTATCGGTAATCAATAACCTACAATTAATTACTTTAAATTATTACATTGTTATTTTTAAGACATTACCAATTGATTGTGGAATCACATTTTTTGCCATACTAAATTGAACCTTATCACTGTGACAGAAAGGTGATCGTATCAGACTAGCGAAAACGGTCTTCATGAGAGGGCATTGTTTGGGCTGGTGTCCCTACTCTCGCACGTGTGGCCAGTGTTAATGAGGTTACCATAGTAGTAGTATTTTTATCTGTACATTACCTGATTTTATAACTTCTTATATTATTTTAGTGTTATATTCAAACTAGGGTTTCGATATATTTCAAAGAATTGGAAAATAATTATAATGTAATTATTTTGATGCCAATAAATCAAAGATTTGTATAATTAATAACCTAACCACAAAATTAAAATTTTGAAAAAACCCCCGACCGCGACATAGTGGACCGATTTTCATGAAACATGGCTAAGAACACTCCCCAACTAACAAAAATTAGTCTTATAGTGGCTTATAATGCCAAAAATAGTACTCTTATAATAACCTTGTAAACCCTTTACAAGAGGGCATTTGGGCACACCTTATAAGGCCAAAAACCTTATATCCCCCTTGTAGTTGCTATATTATTAGCTTTCTTATCTTGTACGTGTTTTATTATGGCATGCAATAAGAAAGTTAACCTTATAATGGCAAGAAAAGTGCTTTTAAAAGGCTAATGTACTAATAAGAATCATATTTAAAGCTTTAATAAAGGCAATTATACTTGTAAGAATCATATTCAAAGCTTTAATAAGGGCAATAGCTCTTGTACACGTTTTGTGATCATCAGATATAAGGGAGTAAAACTCATAACGGCGAAACAGGATGCTGTTTTAAAAGTTTATTGTGCTTTTCGTAGTGATTTATGTGTACATCATCATCAAGTCATCCATTTTGCAAGTTAGTAAACGGTAAGTTAACTTTTACATATTACAATTATTTGCTTATTTATTATGAAAACTGTGTGGGAATCCAATTTCATGGTGAAATGTGATATAAAATGTGTTGTATTATTAATGCGCCCTTGTATTTCAACGGTTTTGTACTAAAAATGCGGTTAATTAATTTTGACATGTCTTGAGCGAGGCTGTTATAAGAGTAAAAGCAGTAAGCACATCATTTACAAATACTCTATAAGAGTAAAAACTTTATAATAGCCACCGGTGTTACTTATGATTCGCCATTTTATATATCTTTAGGGTTCCTTCTCACAATTTGTGAAATCCCGAACCTTACCATCTAGTTAAATATTTGTAACGGATACCAGTTAAAAATTCATAACGTTATCGTTAGAGAGCAGATTTCAGGTAGCGATTTAAATATTAATGTGAATATGACTCGCATACAATATATTTATTATTTTTTCTACACACGAAAAAATGTATGGGAACATAAAAGTAAAATCCTTTTTGGATGCTTTTGTGAATTTTGGGAAAAAGTTATAATGATAATAAATAAAAATAAAAAAAATATTTATTTATACTTATTTCTTTAATATTTCTTCTGCGCATTGCACAGTAAAAACTTCTATTATGGCTCAAAGAATATAAAAATGAAAATAATTCGCTTCTTAAGTATATATATTTAAATTGAAAGTCCATTATTTAGAATAAAATACTTTAATTTATAAAATAAAAAATAACATTAATTTAATCTAATTATTCAGTGAAGTTTGTGGTGTGCGATGTAGGTAATATAATAGATTATAAACCACATGACATGTATTTAAAAAATTGCACTAGTCATATCCATATTAATATTTAAATCGCTACCTGAAATCCGCTGTCTAGTTATCATGTACTTGGCGCAAAACTTTGAAATTGCATTTTTGTTCGAAAGACCGTTCTTTTTAAACCGGTATTTTGGGGAACGCTTTGATAAAGGTTTGGTTCGATTAACCGGCATAGAACAAAATAAAACCGTGTAGTCCGCAGCATGTCAGGTAAGTAATACTGATATTTTCAATATTTCATTAGGAAGTTATACCTAGAATTTTCAATTTAAAACAAACTTGTGCTTCGGAATATTTAATCTTCTGGTGCCTTATTTTATTACTTCCTATTGATTTATTGTAAATGCTGAGGCAAATACTCTATTTGATATTTATTATTATGGTTATTGTTACAGAATCTGTGGATGAGATACATAGTCAGCCGTTTTTAGTGACGTGAAGATGACAAACTCTTCTCCTCCTCTTAGTAAGTAAGTGCTATTGAAAACCACAGACGATTTCAGTACCGCCATCACAATGGACTTTGTGTCGATAACTATAAACAGCCTAGCCTAAGACTTCAAATAAATATATTTTTTTTTATTACAGATGAACTACAAAACGGCACATATTCTGATGGAGAAAATCAGTTACAATCATTACTTACACCCAAAAATAAGCCAGGAGTGGTGGATCAAAAAACATGCAAAATGGAAGAGGACGCAGGAAATAGTTTAGGTTGTAAGAAAATCACACCAAGCAAAGATGGCGCTGATAATTCAAAACAAGAAAACGAAAATCAATATATCCTTTGTGAATTTGATGAAGACCTCGATAAAAGAAACTACTTATTATTTTGGAAATTTACTGATAGGTTAATTACAATTTCTACCACCGTGTAGGCGCTCTGAAGAATATATTAATATTTTGAAGTATGTAGACTCATTGAAACAGCAACATCGTGAGCAATAGAACTGAAAATATTAATCTTATAAAGTTACTTGTATCGGTTTGGTTTCGTTGCACATAAATAAATATCTTAAAAACAGTGAGTTTGTCTTTATTTTGTCCTCAATTTTAATCTGTCTTAGTCCCAAAAGGACTACATATAAAATCGGTTTCTTCTTAAAATAGCCGAACATTGTATTCACTTATTCAGATCGTCCAACATTCACAATGATAACCCGCAATAAAAGATTTTTTTTTTATTTCAGACCAAAGTCCATAAAGTAAGGAATACACTTTTGGAACTTATTCTAATAAAGTTAATCTTAAAAATTATTATATTAGTAGGTACTGATGGATAAAAAAACTGAGTGCCTTGGTAATAGTCTCTTATACGCTCAGTTATGTATAATTGGCCACCTCCGAGTGCATGCTAGTCTGGTATAACCGGTGGACACTCTATTTAATAATGTAAACATTGTAAAATATGGAAACAATGGACCAGTTACATTTGCCCTCCAGTCGAGATCTGCCCCGCGGCCCCGCTGTATATACCTTAACATTTTTCACCGTAGAGCTACAGACACCTTAAATAAGAACAAAAAATATAATTATTAAGCTAAATCCAAACTCAATTCATCATTTAACGATATACCTGTATTACTGTCACTGCTGCTTGCCTGCATATTCTTATAATTATTCCATAATGGCATCCTCTACGGAACCACTAATCGATAAGTTGGGATCAGATTGTTCACATTCGCTGGATTTTCAAAATGACGAATCAAGTTTTATAAAAACTTTTAATACGACACTTTCAAGAATAATGCCTTTATAATTATTGTATAAGAGAAAATGTATTGCTTTAATTCTTTAAAACACTTTTTAAAATGCTATAATTTGTTTGCTGGATAGACGTTTTATTATATGCTCCTATGAGGCATAAAGCATCATAGTTATCTTATGCATTACTTTTATAAGAATAATTGGCCATAACAAAAGCTTTTATAGTGCTTTGAATATTATACAGCGAAAAGGCATTTTAAATGGCTTCTATAAGAATACATATTTTTAAACCCTTATTGCAGTCGTATAAATTGGACTTATTAACGTGTACATGGCCAAGTTATAAGAGTAAATGTACTATTGGCCAAATCCTCTTATAATGAGCTACTATAAGAGTAAATATTTTTAAACCCTTATTGCAGTCATATAAATTGGACTTATTAACGTGTACATGGCCAAGTTATAAGAGTAAATGTACTATTGGCCAAATCCTCTTATAATGAGCTACTATAAGAGTAAATATTTTTAAACCCTTATTGCAGTCATATAAATTTGACTTATTAACGTGTACATGGCCAAATTATAAGAGTAAATGTACTATTAGGCCAAATTCTCTTATAATGAGCCGCTATAAGGAACTCTGGCATAATGAATGCTATTTTAAAACTACTATGAGTGTTTAGCCCTTATAGATTGATTTTATAAGGATATTTTGTTTGTTGGGTCCCGACTAACTCAGCTTTCAGACAAAAAAAACTAAATGTAAATCGGTTCATCGGTTCGGGAGCTACGATGCCACAGACAGACAGACAGACAGACAAACAGACAGACAGACAGACAGACAGACAGACAGACAGACGGACAGACGGACAGACGGACAGACGGACAGACAGACAGACAGACAGACAGACAGACAGACAGACAGACAGACAGACAGACAGACAGACAGACGGACAGACGGACAGACAGACAGACAGACACGTCAAACTTATAACACCCCTTCGTTTTTGCGTCGGGGGTTAAAAAATACGTTCAAATGGGTATTAGTAGATTTGGTAGTAACTTTGAAAATTGACTGGTATCCCCAATGTATGACAGTGATGACGTCACTGAATAATGTTGACATTGTCAGTAAGTGCGAGAGGGACACAAGCCCAAACAATGACCTCTCATGTGGACACACTTTTTGACCTAACTACTCATTCTGGTTTAAATGTAATTCTGTGGTACATACATCCTTGCTACGCCCTAACAGAGCATGTGAAACTATTGGGTTGGTAAGAAAGTAATGAGCGAATCATAACTAATATTGTAATTTTTATTTAATTTATTATTTTAATCATTTATCAAAAATATAACGGCCTTCGTTATCTACTACTTGTCTCCATCGTTCTGGTAAAGAATGAATAGCATCGGCGAAGAAGTTCTTAGGTTTAGATTCAAAAAACTCAGCTATGTACTGTCGTAGATGGGCTTGATCATCGACTTTTTTTTCATTCAAGGCATTGCTTAGCATCTGAACAATGCGTAATCCGTAGGTGCCAAGTCTGGAGAGTACGGTGGATGAGGTATCACTTTCCAACCTAGCTCCAATAGCTTTAGCCGAGTCACTTTTGCAATGTGTGGGCGAGCATTGTCGTGTAAGAAAAAAACTTTAGCATGCTGTGGACGATTCTGACAGATTTTTTGGTTTAAATTTTCAAGCTGATTACTGTATACTGATACGGTAACAGTCATTCCACTTGGTAGGAGTTCCCAGTGAATAATACCATGAATATCCCACCAAACGGACAGCATTAACTTTTTTCGGGTGAGGCTCTGTTTTTGGTGCCTCTATTCCTTTTTCGTTTGGTGCTAGTCACTGACGTTTGCGTGTGTGATTTATATATAAGACCTATTTTTCATCTCCAGTGATAAGATGGTCCAACCAGTTGAATGTGCGGCGAAAAGACAGAAGTTGTATGCAGATATCGGCACGGCGGTTTAGTTGATCTCTATCAAGTTCGTGCGGTATCCAAACACTGTATTTGTAGTTTTTTCACAACTCGTGTAAATGTGTTTCTATGGTGACATGAGAGCAGCCTAACTCGGTAGCAAGAGTACGACTCGTTAGCCTCGGATCTCCTTCAATTAAGGTTTTTAATTTGGCTACATCAATCTTCACCGGTCGACCAGACTTAGGTTGATCTGATAATGAAAAGTCGCCACTACGAAACCGCTGGAACCATCGTTTCGCCGTGGCCTCAGACACAACTTCAGGAGCAACACGCTGACATATATTACGCACTGCTTCGGCGGCTGAATGGCCAGACTGAAATTCATATAGTAAGCAATGCCTTACATGCACTTTTAATTCGTCCATTTTCTTCCTTATATTAGCTCGGTGACAGCTAGTGAATGACTGACGAGAAACTGTGCGACTCGCCCTTTATATACTTTCGACCATAGAAGATTATAGAACTCTCTCAAAAATTTTATGTGGAATTCAATCGATCGCTCATTACTTTCTTACCAACCCAATATTTATAATAATTACTAGCTTTTACCCGCGGCTTCGCCCGCGTAATAAAAGTATTCATTAAGATTTTCATTTGGATCCTTAGGTTTCTCTGTAGGTATATTTATCTGCGATTATTTCGATTGCACATAATACTTTTGCTTGCAATGATTGTAGAAATATTACACATCGACCACAGCGTAGGTAATTCTATATACGCTGGGGAAACCTTTATAAACATCCCACATAGCCCGTATTTCGACACTATGATCGGTGGGTAAAAAGTACTTTTTTCTATTATCCCTTACAATTTTTTACATTTTGCTTATACTTATCGCAAACATAATCTTCAAGCAAGCAAACAACGATCGTCTTAAAGCACATTGATTGTAAGAGACCGCCGACCGATTATCCGTATCCCTCTAACGATACCCATATTATCCGTATCCGTATCCCTATCCCTATCGCTATCGCTATCGCTATCCCTATCGCTATCCCTATCCCTATCGCTATCCCTATCGCTATCCCTATCGCTATCCCTATCCCTATCCCTATCCCTTATCGATGTTTAATGATATAACACTTTAAGTTCTCGCGCTTTGTACACATATTTAAAGTTACATACAGGTCGAACGCGATTAATTAACATTATTTTTACCTTTTTTCCCAACGTTTCGGCCAGGTTGCACTGGCCGTGGTCGCGGAAGACTGACGTCCCAGCAAAATGTCACCGGAGATGTAAACAACACAAAACTACCCGATATTAATTTATATAAATGTTCGGGGTAGACAAATAAATATAATCTACCCGCTTTTAGTTAATGTTTATTTCCCACCATGTTTATTTTAAAGGTAAAAATAATGTTAATTAATCGCGTTCGACCTGTATGTGACTTTAAATATATGTTTAATGATTTCTTATCAAGTGCTAAAATATAAAGTTTCATGGTTTTATCTTTTAAAATTAAGAAATCCCATACAAACTTTCAACCTCTTTTTCAACCCCTGCATCCCTTTTTTTTCGAAATAAAAAGTAGCCTATGTTTTGTCTCAGGGTCTAAAGATTGTCTGTTCCAAATTTCATCAAAATCGGCTGCGTGGTTTAAGCGGGAAAGCGTAACAGACAGACAGACAGACAGACAGAGTTACTTTCGCATTTATAATATTAGTATGGATAGTATGGATAACAATAATACATTGACTATGTGTTTCTGCAATAAAAAAAAAACAATGAAATTAAAAAGAAAATGCTAAAAAATATCTAAGTTTTCATACTAAGAATTAGTTTCTGTTTTATATTCATACTAGCTTTTACCCGCGGCTTCGCCCGCGTAATAAAAGTATTCATTAAGATTTTCATTTGGATCCTTAGGTTTCTCTGTAGGTATATTTATCTGCGATTATTTCGATTGCACATAATACTTTTGCTTGCAATGATTGTAGAAATATTACACATCGACCACAGCGTAGGTAATTCTATATACGCTGGGGAAACCTTTATAAACATCCCACATAGCCCGTATTTCGACACTATGATCGGTGGGTAAAAAGTACTTTTTTCTATTCTCCCTTACAATTTTTTACATTTTGCTTATACTTATCGCAAACGTAATCAATCTTCAAGCAAGCAAACAACGATCGTCTTAGAGCACATTGATTGTAAGAGACCGCCGACCGATTATCCGTATCCCTCTAACGATACCCATATTATCCGTATCCGTATCCCTATCCCTATCGCTATCGCTATCGCTATCGCTATCGCTATCGCTATCGCTATCGCTATCGCTATCGCTATCCCTATCGCTATCCCTATCGCTATCCCTATCCCTATCCCTTATCAAGATGTTTAATGATATAACACTTTAAGTTCTCGCGCTTTGTACACATATTTAAAGTCACATACAGGTCGAACGCGATTAATTAACATTATTTTTACCTTTTTTCCCAACGTTTCGGCCAGGTTGCACTGGCCGTGGTCGCGGAAGACTGACGTCCCAGCAAAATGTCACCGGAGATGTAAACAACACAAAACTACCCGATATTAATTTATATAAATGTTCGGGGTAGACAAATAAATATAATCTACCCGCTTTTAGTTAATGTTTATTTCCCACCATGTTTATTTTAAAGGTAAAAATAATGTTAATTAATCGCGTTCGACCTGTATGTGACTTTAAATATATGTTTAATGATTTCTTATCAAGTGCTAAAATATAAAGTTTCATGGTTTTATCTTTTAAAATTAAGAAATCCCATACAAACTTTCAACCTCTTTTTCAACCCCTTCATCCCTTTTTTTCGAAATAAAAAGTAGCCTATGTTTTGTCTCAGGGTCTAAAGATTGTCTGTTCCAAATTTCATCAAAATCGGCTGCGTGGTTTAAGCGGGAAAGCGTAACAGACAGACAGACAGACAGACAGACAGACAGACAGACAGAGTTACTTTCGCATTTATAATATTAGTATGGATTAGTATGGATAGTGTAATAGTGTACGTAGTAATATAGTAAATATATATACAGTATAGTTTGAAAATATTGTATATTGTTTAATAATATAGTTAAAAAATATATCTGTTAGTAACCTACACAGACCAATACAACAAGACGGCCCTTACAGGGCGACTCGCGGTCACCAAGCATACGACAAATCAGGTTTATAAAAGTTTGAACGCGTGCGACACCGATCAGTAGCGCCCAAGTATACGACCCGCTAACAGTGTTCGTGTCCGCTCGGGAAAAAATCTTAAATAATCAAATTTGGTTGCAAACAATGGTCTCTTACAGCATAAAGTGGTGTGGCAAGTCTTCTAACACTTCTACATATAAAAAAGATGGAATAACATTCCACAGTTAAGTCAAATTAATTATTTTGTTGAATATTGTTTATTATCCGCGGAGTTCATTTATACTGGTCAATATGGTTGTGCTGAGCGGCGCCGAGGCGCGTCCATCCCTTTTTGCCTAGTTAACAATGCGATATGCTATCCCTTTCACGTAAACGACTAGGGATGGGGGCCATGTTAGTTTATGTCTGTTGCGGGAACTTCGTACTACCGTTCGTACCATGTGCTACCATTTTATGAAATATAAAAGAAAGCAGATTTGTAATTGTGAATAATTATCTAGAATCTGTAGAGTCTGTAGTGTTATTTAGTTGATTGATTAGTTTAGAATATTTAGTTGGTAATTTAACTTAGTAAACGTAAGTAAAAATGCACAGTTTAGTGAATTAGTTAGTAGAATGATTTTTATTGAGGTGCTATCACAATCATCATCCTCCTTGCGTTATCCCGGCATCGGCATTCGCCACGGCTCGGGAGCCTAGGGTCCGCTTTGGCAACTAATCCCAAGATTTGGCGTAGGCACTAGTTTTAAGAAAGCGACTGCCATCTGACCTTCCAACCCGAAGGGTAACTAGGCCTTATTATAATTTAATTATAAACTAACTTAACTAATTATAAACTAGGCCTTATTATTTAAGCACAGTGCTAATTCCACATAACACCTGAAACCTCTACCGACAACTGGATACAGGATTTATCAGTTACTACAACTGCCTGCCTGCTTTACAAATAATAAATAAATAATATTATAATTTGTTGCAAAACAAATTCACCACAGTACTGGTACCGGTACCATTGTCTATAATAGACATGTCCCATTCCCATCCCTACTGCTAATCGTAAAGGCGCGCCATTATTTGAAACGACCAATGGCAGCACCGTGCGCGCCCGCCTCACCCCGCAAGAATTGGTGATTTGCGTCTCGAACAATATCGCTTGCATTAGGTTTCTAGTGGGGTGTTCTGTGGTAACCTAATAACTTAATTCTTGTCTGAGCAATCACAAATGTTATTAGTTATAAGTGGAAACTGTTTTGGCTATGTATTACCTAAATAATCTCTTTTTGTTGATGTAATAGTTTGCTTGTTTGTTTCCCAAGTTTAAATAAAATAAAAACTTTAACACTTATGATTATTATCATAGTCGCTATTTATAATAATGTGGGATGTTGAATCAACGATCATTGTTCCGATAGTCGTTTCAGCGAACGGTCTCATAGCGAAGAGTCTCGACCAACATCTTAAGAGACTCTCGCTAGGTGGCTGGATCAAGGGCCAGATGCAGAAGGCGGTGATCTTAGACACGGCGCGGATAGTCCGACGGTTCCTCTCTCTGCAGCCCTAACCACCGGCAGCTTGGGCCCTGCCCCGCTGCTGGCGGCACCCTAGGTTAGGTATTTTATAATGTGTTTATATGTTTTATATTGTTTTGTAAGTGTTTTATTTTATTTTACTTTTATACTCATATTGTAAAAAACCTAGCTTAAGAAAAGAGATAAATAAATGAATAATAAATCAGTTTATTGCAGACAATACAAGTTCCAAACAGTACAAAAAAAATACAATGACTGCAGAATGATTAAGAGGATACGATACCGAAGCACGAATTCAAATTTGAGATTTTTAGGTCTTTATCGCCGTCGCGCTGACGGGGGTGGAACCCACAGAGAGGCCCTGTGTGCGTGCGCGCGGCGCACGCACACACCCGCGTCCGCGGCCGGCGCAAGTACTTACTCGCGCTCAAGCGCTCTCTATAGTTGTCTAGTTTCGGACTTCTGATGCATAATGTTTTGGACTCCGTGAAGATATTAAGTGTACTGATTTGACTAAAATGCAAATTTGTAATGTTTTAAGGAATGGTAGAAACAATTCCTTATCTTATACATAATGTGATTATCTTAAAAGATGATTTCTTTTAAGATAGTCACATTGTTAGCGAAATAAAGTTATTCGGTATGTAAAAAGCTAAAACCTTTTCGATTTCAAAGAGAAGCCATATTAAGTATAGGAGTAGGTACGTACAATCAACCAATTAATCTGAATCCTAGGACACAGGCCAATCTAGACCCTTTCACAGTAAAAGTAAAACTGACTTCTGTAGCAAATAAAGGACGGTGTCAATACGACAGGGTTCTAGAGTGGCCTAGGATTCTACATAATTGGTTGACAGTATCTACCTACCAAAAATGTATGTGAATCTTATTCTTTTTTTTTTGCACATGTTTGACAGAAGTGACAGCGTAGGAAAATTTAACTAGGTAACAATTTGGTACCTATTATACTTACCAGACACCGGATTATGTTCCAAGGTAATTAGAACTTTTTAGCAGAATTCTAACAAAAAATCTGCCAAAGCATAAGGACCTTTTTCAGATGGAAAGCTACATATGCATCTTATATTTCTAATTTTCTAGGGTTGTGTATACATATTACCTACCTAGCATTAGAAATACAAGGCTTAGCACAGAACAAGACCAACTATAAAAACAATTTATTTGGGCGATGACGTAACAGCGTGGCTCCGTTGCGTCGTTTGCCCCGGTGTAGGATTCGGCAAGTTGCTCCGGAATCGCCGAAAAACCACACCTTTCGGCCAGAAGTCTGCGCTCGCGATGGTGTCCTGCGCTATATCGTCGCCTAGCACCCATAGTATAGTATGAATTTTTTGAAACGAACGTTTCTAAACAAAGGCATTGTTCCTTTTGTGTTGAGCGGGAGCTTCTGTTTAGGCACGTGCTAAGACAACAAGTTAGTTTAAAAAGCAACTGTATCCTGATAATTGTAAGGTTCAAATCTGTGCAGTAGCAAATTTGAGATAGATTGTTTTGGAAATGTGAAGCGATAGACCACACCGGTATAGTTGCAAGTACACAGCGCTTCTAATACATACTTTGATACTTGGTGGTGGTGGTGTAAGTAATGAAACACGTAGGTATATCACTGTTATTTTTTATTAATGATTTTGTTAACAATCAACAATTATATATAGCAATATATAAATAATTAATTACATAAATATTAGGTACAAGTCTTGATATATAAAATAACATAAATAACTAAACAAACCGTAATTTAAATTATTAGGAATGTTTGTCTAACAATTAGGAATATAAAAAAATCAATAAAAAAAATTAAATTGTAATAACTACAGTAAAAACAAATAAAATAAATACTTTAGTTACATACAATAAATCTAAATTTCAAAGTATAAATAATACAGTACGAAAAAAATGTGTATGTCTATAGACTTGTACCTAATATTTATGTAATTAATTATTTATATATTGCTATATACAATTGTTGATTGTTAACAAAATCATTAATAAAAAATAACAGTGATATACCTACGTGTTTCATTACTTACACCACCACCACCAAGTATCAAAGTATTAGAAGCGCTGTGTACTTGCAACTATACCGGTGTGGTCTATCGCTTCACATTTCCAAAACAATCTATCTCAAATTTGCTCCTGCACAGATTTGAACCTTACAATTATCAGGATACAGTTGCTTTTTAAATTAACTTGTTGTCTTAGCACGTGCCTAAACAGAAGCTCTTGCTCAACACAAAAGGAACAATGCCTTTGTTTAGAAACGTTCGTTTCAAAAAATTCATACTATACAAGCTTTGCTTAGTTTGGGGCTAAGTTGATCTGTGTAAGGTGTCCCCAATATTTATTTAATTACTTTACCATAATCATAATGTAATAAAATGTGCATTTTTTCATGGTTACCAACATGCATACCAACCATAAAAATGCTTAACTAATTTGCCAGCTAAATTTAAACCTAGGCTATTTAAACGTATAGATACTTTATATACTTTTATTATTTAGATCTTATTTATACTTTTCGGCAAAGCATTTTTGTTACCGCAGAATTAAAACGTTGGTAATATTCATTTAATCTACCTACTAAGGGCATATGTAATGTTGTTTGTGCAAACAAGGCCCGGTTATTGAGTTTCGAAATGTTATGTACATTTTATAACTTGATAAGTGTAAATGGTTCAAAATTTCGTGCAGTAAGTAAAAAAGTAAAAAGTAAGTGTTATTAAACAGAAAAACTATGGGTCTTATTTGATGCAGGTATGAAATAAGGCCCATGCCGCCCATGTGTCCACATGTTCACAACCTTCGATACCCAAGAAGTAGCGTTGCGGAAATAGAGATGGATCGGATATAATCTTCAAAGATGAGCTATCATCAGCGCCAGTATTTGAGTGGTGGCCTCAGAGTGGAAGGCGACCCCGCAAACGCCCAGTACTTATGATACACAATACACATAAATACAATACATTATAATATATATTGCCCCGTAGGACAGCAGGCTACCCCACACTACTTTAATTAAGTACCTAATTTTGTCCCTTTAAACTTAATATGAAATAAAGTCTGCATATCTTGACCACATTGACCTTGACGCACTGCTTGTTAAGACTTGAACCCCTCTAATTTAGAGTACCATATCCTAAATGCATAGTCCTGAATAAATGTGTTTTAGACGACAGACCGTAGTATAAATACTTATCACAAAAATTGATGATTGAATTCATGAACACAATGTTTACACAAAGTTATAAAACTTAAGAAGCGAGCGATGGGCCTTATTTAGAGAAGTAACTATTTGGGGCATTTTGTGATTCTATGTCTGCGAAGAAAATATACAAAACGGCATGATTGATAAAACTTAGAAGAAATATAAGCACTGGGCCTTATTAAGGGCAGGTACTGGTACCAACCTGAACAAACTATGTATTACTAAATAAGGCCCATCGTTTTTTTTAATATTTTAAAACATGACTTAAATTATTAATATTATGTCTGTTTTTATTGTGTGTAAATAAGTACATATAATATGACTAATATAACTACTTACCTAATTGGTGTTCGGCAGAATAGTAATAAATAAACAATGATGACCGAATACCAAATTTTCGGCAAAATGGCTGAAAAGACCGAATACCAAATAGTTGCCTAATATTCGTGGAATCTATCGTAAAATACAGCATAACTTTATAATTGTTACTAGTAAACCAATGACGAGAAAAGTTATGCATGTATAAAATAAACTTATACCTGTATGCAATTGTTACGTACCTATACTTATAAAAATATGGACTTAGTATTTCCACAGAATATATATTACAGATTCAAACTTTCACGATTTTTACACATATTTAAAATTGCAAACGGGACTTAATCGCGTATTTACTATGTTTTAAACACTAACCTCCGACGTTTCAAGGACGGCATTGTCCCCGTGGTCTCGGAGCAGACTGATCTTTTTTGGACCACCAATTTTAAATATGAACATATAATAGTACGTATTTCTAACTAAAAAGTTCGTCAAACACGGTATGTCGATATTTCGACGTAGTATATCGATAACTTTTCACATCACTAGATTATCGACATTAGATGTCGAGTATTTCCCATCACTTTATTTCAGTGTACGTATATAAAAACTTAGCCCCGCCCCTAAATTTGGTGCGATAGGGACAACTGCAGCTCAGGCGCGAAATCCCGCGTAAAAACTGCAAAAATCGAGGTTCCGCTCTCGACTGTTTCCTCTTCCAAAACTTAACCAATCGTTACGAAATTTGGAAATCAGAATGAGAAGGAAATTATCTGTGTCGGACCGTTTCGTTTTTTTGGATAATTGATCTCAGTTTTGAATACCACGCCTTTCTTTCTGGCAAATTCAATTAAGCCGTTTTGGCCAACTTTGAGAGGCTCTAATTCCTTTTAAAACAAAAATATCAGAAAAAGCAAAACGGTCCGACACAGATATTGATAATAAAAGTCTGTGTTGAAAAAACCATTGATCTAGCTTCAAAAACCAGAGAGGAAACAGGCGAGAGCGTTTGTATGGAGAAATGAGGGGTATCGTAGCGTCTTAAGAATTTCCATACACGCCTCCGCTATTGTCATTTTGGGAGGCTTTTATCATTTCCGAAAATAATTCGTGGTATTATAAAGATATCGTGGTCGATTGCCTACAACTGATACACTAATATCAAAATACCACGCGCATAGCCAGCTTGTGTTAATCCATAAGGCATTAGGGGTCTATTATTGGCTATAATTCCGACGCTTGCTATCGCATCGCTATCGCTAACTATATTGTCGAAGCTGAGCCGCTTATCGTAATTCTATCTTTGTTCTGTCATGCAAATCTGAACGCGGCGGCACAAAGTAATGTGCGACTATATTGGTCAACACTGGTGTTGATTATCTTTGTCTTTCTTTTATTTAAAAATTAACGTGCAAATCTTCTCGAGATGGTACTAAATGATGTTTTAATGGAGCGGAAAAAAGAAAGGTACTTACTTACTTCTTTGTTCGAAAGTGATCGTGTTGTTTTGAATGCATCAGCTTAACATATTAGTAAACAAAAATGTACTTAATTGTAAATTTGGAGCCTATATAAATCCGATTGTACCACGTGCAGATGACTGGTACCTATGATGTTAACAAAATGCGCGTTTACTATCGGGACTTTCTAGGCTTAATAAATTTTTCCCCTCACTAGCTCGGAAACACGTGTTTTGTCCTTTAATACCAGCGGGTAAAAACGCATTTTATCCACTAGTGGGTAAAGTAATTTGACCTTGAATATAATCAAATTAACTGCTTTAAAATTGATAAAAGTAGGTGAATCTAGTAATAAAGATGATTTACCACCTGTGGAACTACTGGAAGCAGTAATAAACGCATTTTTTTGCGTTGTAGTTTCCTCGCTATAGTGAGGGGAAAAGTTTTGTGTTACACTCGGGTGCAAATGTATTTTACTTCTCGTGTGTTAAAAAACTCGCAAGTTCAGGATTCTATTCTCAAACCACTCGCTTCGCTCGTGGTTCAACTATAGAATCCTTTCACTTGCTCGTTTTTCAATTCCACACTCGGCGTTAAAATACAACTTTGCCCCCTTGTATAACAAATAACTATTATCTTTGATTTAAAAATGCACGTATTATCTCGATCATCACATTAAATTTCGTTATAAGTGCGAGAAGTATGTCATTACTTCACGAGTCTCGAGACATTTTGCAAAACTCGAGACGAGTGAAGAATGACATTCTCGCACGGGTGACGAACGACGTTTTTTAATACATTTGCGAAAAAACACTACTACAACGAAATAATAAACAATCCAAACTCCCAACATAAACATTTACGATTTGGGACGATTGTTTAATATAATATATATGTACTTACATTTTAATTTAATCGACCATTTATTCCAGTCGAAGTATTGCAAATAACATAAAATTATTATGACAAATCGAGTACCTAACATATTAAGGTTTGTGAAGGTGCTTGCATTATGAGCCATTTTTTCAAAGTATAAACCATTTTATAAATTATGTTTAGTATGCCTAAAAATAAACAATTACATATGAAATATCAATGTTTGAAAGATTAATCACTTAATAGTATGTTTATAGTTTTATTCCGTCTTAGTAAAATATACTAATATTAAAACAGCTCGGTATGTAGTCGGAAAATGGAACGCATACTTAGTGATTAGTAAAACGTCCCACTCTGTCGATTACCATTAAGGCGAGATTTACTATCTTTATTGAATAAACTGACAAAGCGGCTTCATAGCAATCGACAAAGTGGGTCGTTTTCTCGTGCACACGCATATAATACATTATCGTAAGCCTGCATTTGACTATTTACCCCGTCCAGAAAGACGACGCGGCTGACCTTACTCGTATTGGTAGGATTACCAACAACCATTTTCTAGAGCATTTTTTTATTTATTTTAAGTACATAGTAGTCAATGTTTTCCTATGCCTGTTATTCGTCCGATCATCGCTAGCGACATGACTGTGGTTTAGAATATTTGTCGCTATTACTCTGGCTGGCTGGCAAAAAACTACATGTCAGTTCAAACAGAAATTGAGAAAGTTCATAGAAATAGAGAAAGATGGGGATTTACATCGAAATGGTTTATTCATAAAATTACAACATGGCACATTTTAGATATAATTAAAAATCAAAAAATCAAAATCAAAAAGCATTTATTTCGAACAAAAGTCCATATTTTGTTAGTAATACATTAACACTTAGATCTAGGGTTAGTAAAGAAACATAAAATTAAAATTAATATAAATTTACACACATTGAGGCATGTAGCTGCACCCAATGCCTCAGCAACGGTGAGTCCCACCGGTCAGCCAGCGTGCACAGGATGGTATTCGAGCTGGCGCGCCACCTCCTCAACATCGAGCTACACCGCTTCCTCATGATGATATAAAAATATTAAATTTGCTTTTCAGTTTTCAGTAGCTTGAAAAGTTGCGACCTTTTCCTTGCACTCGCTAGATAAAGCCCTCGTCAACTTTCTATTCTCTTCAGTGGGAATGACGCGGCCCGTCTTTCTTCGCAGGTCGTTCGGTAGCGGTCTAGAGTTAATGTCTCTTAGTTCTTTCTTGAGCGTGTACGTGAAATCTGTCGGCGCCGTCTCCAAGTTGATAACTTCCCATCCGTCTGATATCCCGCTTGTGTCTGATTCTTCGCTCACATCTTCACTGGCAACACCCTCGTCTCGGCAAACTGTGTATCTTAACTCTGGCTCGCTTTCCTCGATGTGTTGCAGATACTTGATGATAGTCCGATACTCCCGGCCGTCCCGAGGAGTGAACTGCATCCTGTCCCCCAGGGCTGCGAATGATGCATACCGCCCAAGCTCCACCTTGATGCTGAGCAGATGTGCCCCGCAGTTAGGGAAATTATGCACGAGGATGGTTGGGTATTTTTCAGCAAGCGAAACGGGTGGCTCATCGTGAAGGTGTTGCCTCAGGGTAGTTCTGTCCTGAGCAACTGCGGCGGTAGACACTATTGGTGAGGATGAAGTCTTGAGGCATCTGCAAGGAGTCAGAGGTTGCCTGTCCCAGGCGGGTAGCTCCATATGATCTTCATTTCTGCTCTCGATGTCCTTGTAGAGGTCCATTGGTGGGTATTCGGTAAAACAATGTGTAGAGTGAGAGGGAAGATGATACTGATAAGGATAGCTCGGAGATCCTCGCTTGACCACTGTTGCAATCTATCTGTCATTTTTTTTGTCTAGCGTGTTTTATATAGACTGTCAGGTACTTGTCTAATAATAATAGTAAAAGGGTTTAAATTATCATGGTGAAATTATAAAGTACCACTTTGCACTAATAAGAAACCACGTACTTAATTTGTAAGTTCGTAACGAGTAAAAGTTAAAATAAATAATTTAACCCAATGGTTGGGATGAACAGTCCTAGGTTTCGTTTTATATTCCTACAATTTTAATTTAATCTATTATGATAGTCAACAGACAGGTAGACCTTAATTATAAATAATTTATATTGTGCATATAATATTTTCCTAATTAAACTTATGCATGCCTATTTAGCTACCTTAATTGAACCCTATTCCATCTCATACCTATTACCTGTAGGCAGGTATGTATAAAATTAACCGCGGATGATCGCTAATATTGGTTACATTTTAAACAATTGAAAATGAAGCAAACAATAATAAAATATGTATATCTGAAACTTTATTGATGTAACTTCTATATCTGAAAGCAGACGTTTATTTCAGAAAAAAAAAAACACAATCCTTCTAAAAACCTAGTGCCAAATAATATAAAAAATTAAACAAATGAAAATAATTATTACAGAAACCAACGTGTATTTACTTTATATTTGAAAATGTGGAACAAGCTTACTTTTACAAAATATAAATAAATAAACACATTTTATCACTAGGAGGTCCGATAATAACACGGCTAATATCTGATAATAACAGACACAAACTTGCAATAAAAAGCCACAGATTTTAGGTTCCTAATAAATCCCACGCGCGCTCTGGTATCGCTATCGTCAATCGTGGTCTATTCTATTGACGAAGCTGAAAGTCTTATCGCATTTCTAAGAGTGTTGGTATTTTCTTGTTGCAGCGTTTAGACGACTGGAGAAAATGTCGCACTCTTCAGGTGCAAACACTTTCAGTCCCTCGGTACTATCGAGCATTGCGATTTGCGATTATCTTCCTTACGCCATCGGATAGCGCTACGTCTTTCTTTTCACTTGAAGCCGGTGCTTGACGCTCTATGTCTGGAAATTGAATCAAGCAGGAAGACGCATTATCTATAACTGGCGTCTTATCTTCGCTGGCGTCATCTGACAAGACACCGATTTCGTCATCTGAACCCAACTCTTCGCTGTCTGCGCTTGCTGAATGTAGATCTATCGCTGCTCTGAAGTCCTGGTCTATTATTTCACATGTGTCGTCAAATAGCACGCCGATTTCATCATCCGATAGCTGGCTTGTGTCCCGTCCGGCTTCCATAGCGTATCGGAAGTCTTCGTCCGACAACATCTCATATGCGTCCTGTTCTGCAGCCTCAATAGCGTACTCGTCCATCACGTCGTTTTTCGCTTCCTGGATCATCTGGATCATCCGATAGAATTCCTATAGAATCTTCGTCGCTGTCCTGGTCTCTCTCGCGTGTGTGTTGTCCTGTTGTTAAACTTGAATCATGTCGCTGGCATAGTTGGATGTAGGACACAAGCAACGCGAGTGTCGCATCGCCAAGTTGCCGGACCTGCGCTGGGCCATCAGCCGCCTGTATCACTTCTACAAGTGTGACGAAGTTGTCCAGATCTCGCATGAAGGGTGGTTGTAGGTCTTCACCGACGTGCGCGCTGAAGGCGCTGAAGACATCAGCTATGGCTATCGCGGCACCAAGCATGGGGCAGTCTGCGTAGCGGCTACTCCAGTCAATCAGCGAAACGGGCGGCTCCTTGTGAAGGTGTTGCCTCAGGGTAGTTCCGTCCTGAGCAACTCCGGCGGTAGTCACTATTGTTGAGGATGAAGCCTTGTGACTTCTGCAGGGAGTCAGAGGTTGCCTGTCCCAGGCGGGTAGCTCCATATGATCTTCATTTCTTCTCTCGATGTCCTTGTAGAGGTTCATTGGTGGGTATTCGGTACAACAGTGTGTAGAGTGAGAGGGAAGATAAGACTGATAAGGATAGCTCGGAGATCCTCGCTTGACGACTGTTACAATCTATCTGTGATTTTTTTTGTCTAGCTCGTTTTATATAGGCGGTGAGGTACTTTTCTAATAATAATAGTAAAAGGATTTAAATTGTCATTGTGAAATTTGGAAGTACCACTTGCACTAATAAGAAACCACGTGCTTAATTTGTAAATTTGTAACGAGTAATAGTTAAAATAAATAAATAATTTAACCCAATGGTTGGGATAAACAGTCCTGGGTTTCGTTTTTCATCCTACAATTTTAATTTAATCTAATTAAGTGCACACAATACAAGTACAACATATTATGATAGTCAAACGACCACTATTACTTAATTAGCATAATGATGTTGTGCAAATAAATATATATTTCTAATGAAACCCTAAGCCTATTAAGAGTATTTAGCCACATTAATTGAATCCCATCTCATATTACCTATAGGTAGGTATGTATATAAATAAATGAATCACGGATGATCGCTATTAAATATTTGTTAACATTTTAAACAACTGAAAAGGAGTCGGAAGTTTCAGTTCAAAGCTCAAAACTTTTATTTGCTAAAATGCACGTACATCATTATATAATGGTAGAAATATATACATAGTGTCAGTGCATTAACCCATATGGCATGCAAATCATAATTGTACCTAATTACCTAAATTAAAACATTCATATTTACAAAACTATAAGTTTAAACAAATAGTGTCTGAAACTTGACTTATGTTATTTATATATCTAAATCCAATATTAGTAATATTAGACGTTTATATCAGACGTTTATTTCAGGAAAAAAAACGCAATCCTTCTAAAAACCTATTTTTAAATAATATAAAAAATTGAACAAATTAAAATTATTATTACAGAAACCAACGTGTATTTACTTTATATTTGAAAATAAGCTAACTTTTACAAAATATAAATAAATAAACACATTTTATCAATAGGAGGTCCGATAATAACACGACTAATATCTGATAATAACAGGCACAAACTTGCAATAAAATGCCATAGATTTTAGGTTCCTAATAAATCCCACGCGCGCACTGGCTGTCGCTATCGGCAATCGTGGTCTATTCTATTGATGAAGCTGAATGTTTTATCACATTTCTAAGAGTGTTGGTATTTTCTTGTATTATAAATGAACAACGGATGATCGCTAATATTGGTAACATTTTAATATTTTTTTGTTGCAGATTATCAGCTTTCATACTGCGAGTGTGTTTTTGATTACCATAACCCTACTAAATTAACAAGCACAGACTGGCGATCAGTATCGGTAATCAATAACCTACAATTAATTACTTTAAATTATTACATTGTTATTTTTAAGACATTACCAATTGATTGTGGAATCACATTTTTTGCCATACTAAATTGAACCTTATCACTGAGACAGAAAGGTGATCGTATCAGACTAGCGAAAACGGTCTTCATGAGAGGGCATTGTTTGGGCTGGTGTCCCTACTCTCGCACGTGGCGACAAAAAAAATATATGAGCCTCAAATATTAAGCATCATTATTATTGAAAAAATGGCAGCAAATTTCAAGCGACAAAAATATTGCCGAGGAACATTAAACAATACTTTGGCGACTAAAATAATAATTGGCACCTAGTATTGTAAAGCGTAAGATTTTTAATATTTGTAGTCATATAGATGTTAGCACCTAAATAATTATACTTAGCTCATCGTTTAAAGTAGTATTTATATTGCGGAGGCAACTAAAAAAATTACTGGGAAGTAGGTTTTTTTAAAAAAACATATAAAATCGTTTCTTTATGGAAACGATGGTCCCATCAGAAAATCAGCGCTGGAAGTCACCAGCAACACGCTGAGATGAGGCCATTTCGTGGCACTTCATTCCTTTCCGTCTTCTTGTTATTATGTGTATTTTGTCTTGCCTGTGTTCACGAATAAATGTTTATTCTATTCTATTCTACTTATTCTATTCAAACATCGTATTTGCGACCCGTAAACCACGAGTAGTATTTAAATATCTCTATAAGGGAACGCGTACCAAATCATTTTATAATAAATACCTACAGTCCTACACAGCAAAAAGGAGTGTATAAGCTTCTAATGGGTCGGTAACGCGCATATGATACCCCTTGAGTAGCAGGCGTCCATAGGTTACGGTGACCACTTTCCATCAGGCCGATCGTATGCTTGTTTACCACCGACATGGCATTTAAAAAAAATTACCGTGATAATCGTATAGTATAATATTAGAGGTATAGGAGCAGAATTATTTTCTGCTAGCAGAAAAGTGGGTTAGTGTTAGGTTATTTTTTTAGTAGAATATTATAAGTCCTACCAAATTTGCTATGGCATAATTCTTAGGTACTATGTATGAACAAAACAACGATAGCAAAAAGGAAATGAAATACAGTCCGAGGCACCGTTAGGTACGACGACGAGCGAAGCGAGGAGGAGTGTTAGGTATCTTGCATCCCCAACACACAAGACTCGCTATCAAAACAGAAATAGGAAGAAGATGGACAACTTTTTACTGCCTAAATATTATGCAAACAAAAATCTACGGAAGTACTCTTAATTTATAAGATTATTTTGCTCATTAACATTATGCCAGCATAAGATTGGATATTATAAAATCTGCGGAACGATTTATGCCAAGGCATATTCTGAGTAAGGTTTTCCTGCCAAAAAAATGAATCTTTCAGAGTGACGTTAAGACTGCGTAAGACCAGCCTTAGATTCGATAGAGTAAACGTCATGAAAAGTTAAATTCATTGTATAGAGACAAAGTTGCCAGCACTCCCAAACACCTAATTTCTTACCCATAAGTACAATATTTTGTCGACCATTATATTTTATAAGAATCCTTTTTTTTTATTAAAATGACAGCTCAGGTGATGAGTGTCGATGTATAAATTTTAAATGTACTTTTTATGTTAATTTGCAATGTAAATATTTTAAAAGAACTGTATATTTTATATTAATAGATAGCCGTTTTCCTATTAAACTGTCTCTCTTAAATTGTTTCCAATATAATAATTCAGTTGCCAAATAAATAGATGGTACTCGCGTCTGAATAAACCGTAGCCGTAATGACATTAAAATGCTACCTCATATTGAAATAATTTGAGGCCCCATTTTAGTCGCCAAACTATTATATTTGATACCCATTTCTATGGTTATTTAGTCGCCCGGTTAAATACGTGCCTTTTAAATTTAGAAACTTATTTAAATAAAGAGGAACAATTAAGCATAGAACAAATTTGCGCAAAATACGCAGATGTTTTTCATCTGCCCGGCGACAAGCTAACTACAACTAACTTGCTACAGCACAAAATTAAGTTAAAAGAAAATTCAAGTCCGGTATACGTTAAGCCATACAGAATACCACATGCTTTACGTAATGAACTTCAAACTCTGATTAAAAATATGTTAGATAACGATATAATAGAGGAGACCACTTCAGAGTGGTCCAGCCCAGTTTTGCTAGTTCCCAAAAAATGTGATAAGTTAGGAGAAAAGAAGTGGAGGTTAGTTGTCGATTATAGGCAGCTTAACAATAAGATACAGGATGATAAGTTCCCACTACCCAATATAACGGAAATATTAGATTCCCTTGCAGGTAGTATATATTTTTCAAAGCTTGATCTTTCTCAAGGTTATTACCAACTAGCTCTAGACAAAGAATCTAGAAAGTATACAGCGTTTACGACCGATAAGATGTATCAAATGAAGCGATGTCCCATGGGACTGCGAACAAGCCCTAGTGTTTTCTCAAGACTTATGACTATAGCCATGTCCGGATTAAATTACAAACAATGTTTCATATATTTAGACGATTGCATTGTCATAGGAAACTCCATGACGTCACACAACCATAACCTTATTCGAGTGTTAGAACGATTGAGAAGCACAAATCTTAAGTTGAATCCATTAAAGTGTGAATTTTTGCGAAAAGACAATGTATTTAGGCCATAAAATTACTTCAAATGGAGTAGAACCCGATCCAGCAAAAGTAGAAGCATTAAATAAATATCCAAGACCAACGAATATAGATGAGGTTAAAAGATTCGTAGCATTTGCCAATTATTACAGACGGTTTATTCAAAATTTCGCGAACATCGCTTATCCATTAAATCAACTTTCTAAGAAAAATGCAGTTTTCAACTGGACCCCAGAGTGTGAAACAGCCTTTATAAAATTGAAAGAAATACTTACAGGTCCACAAGTTCTAGATTATCCTGATTTTTCTGAAAAGAATGTATTTACCTTACATACAGATGCTTCAAAGATAGGCTTAGGAGCAGTTTTGTCTAATTCCAATGGCAAAGTAGTCGCATATGCAAGTCGAAACCTTAAGCCAGCTGAAACGCGATACCCAATAATAGATTTGGAATTGCTAGCTATAGTTTGGGCGACAAGACATTTTAGACCATATCTCTATGGGAAAAAGTTTAAAATTGTCACAGACCATAAACCTTTAATTTATCTTTTCGGAATGACTGATCCTTCGAGTAGATTAACCAAATATAGGTTATATTTAGAGGAATTTAATTTTGACATTGAATACATTCCGGGACGAAACAATGCAGCTGCAGACGCATTGAGTCGTTTACCGATGAATAGTGATGATTTAAAAAATATTAGGTCAAACGTTGTATTAGTCATAACGAGAGCTCAATCACGGAAGTTACGCGCGCAGCAAGAACAACAACAAACGTGTGATCAAGGTAGCTTAGTAACAGATGATCTCGCACACGATAGGCTTGATCAACCTAGAGTGGTGGAAATCATCAAAGCACCAAAAAATTATATTGAATTAATACTAAACTCTAACTATAAGACATGTCGAAATGGAATAATGAGTAGTAAAGGAAATTTTTGGTACGTACCAAGCAAATCGTGCATGTATCTAACATCCCGATCGTTATCTACCGTAGGCGTGTTAGCGAGGGAATCAGAACAATTTTGCAAGGAGCAAAACATAAGTGAAGTTATAATTATAAAGAATTATCGAAATGCACATAAAGTAAATGAATTTTTAGCTAGCTATAAATGTGATATTCCTAGGATCTTAGTAACAAGAGGTGTTACAAAAGTATACGATAAAGACGAAATACGAGTTATTTTAAACGATTTTCATCTATTACCCACCAGTGGCCACGCGGGGGTTAATAGAATGCTTAATAATATAAAGCAACACTACTTCTGGCCAAGAATGAGCCACGACGTATACGAGTACGTTAAGAAATGTGCACATTGTCAATACAACAAGCACACTAATAAGTACATTAAGGAACCAATGGTGATCACTTCGACACCAAGCTCATCTTTTGAAAGAATTTCTTTAGATATACTTGGACCTTTAGAAATAGATAATTATAACTATAAGTACGTATTAACAATTCAGTGTGAACTGACTAAGTTCGTAGAAGCATACCCGTTAGAAAGAAAAGACACTGAATCTGTAAGTAAAGCTTTTGTAAATAATTTCGTTTTAAGATATGGCATTCCAAGCGACATTATAACGGATCAAGGTACCGAATTTGTGTCTAGTGTATTTAGCGATATTTCTAAATTATTAGGTGTTAATAAGCTACACTCAACTGCTTAACACCACGAAACCATAGGAGCGCTTGAAAACACACACAAAAATCTAGGTGCGTATCTTAGGATTCAATGTAGTAACAACCGCACCGATTGGAGCACTTGGTTAAGTTATTGGTGTTTCTCATATAACACCACCGTGCATACCGAGACACAATATACGCCATTCGAATTAGTTTTCGGCAAACACTGTCGTTTGCCCAATAATTTAATTTCTTCTGTCGACCCTCTCTATAATTATGATAGTTATCCTAAGGAATTTAAGTATAGGTTACAAAGAGCTCAATCAGAAGCTAGAAATAATTTAATGTCTAGTAAATTTAGTAGAAAATTAATGTATGATAAGAAAATGAATTCTGTTCAATATAAACCAGGAAACTTAGTACTTTTGAAAAATCAAGTAGGCAATAAATTAGATTCTATTTATAATGGACCTTATGAGGTTATAGAAGATATGTCACCTAATGTTAAGATTTCAAAAAATGATCAGTTATATATAACTCATAAGAATAACACTAAGATGTATTTGAAATAAAAATAAGTTTATGTTATTTGAAAATAAATAAGTTAAAAAAAAATGTAAATTCATACACGTATGTCACATTTTTTTTCTTCCTTTGTGGGGGTGAAGAGTAACTTTACGGGGAGATGTAGTATATCCCTAATTAACACTTTAACAGTAACTTAACGTTACTGTCTTCAACATACAGTATACAACATACATACTGCACGTATGTGAATAAAATAGCATGTAAGCAATAATTTACTATATAAAGTATGTTTAGTTTTACTTGTCTCTCTCCTGTATTGATTATCGACAATACAACACACATCATCCATAATGACCAGTTTTACTTAACCTCCATTCAACCCTCCAACTTCATCATATCTCACGTACTTGGGATCGCCTCGGGGACGCTCCGGGCCTTCGGCCCTACGCGGAGCTCGGCCTTCGGCCTTCGCTGAGTTTCGAAGCTCAGCGTTGGGCCTCCGGCCCGCCGCTTCGCTTTTTAGACACTTTTATTATCGCTCTGTGTGGGAGCACTATCTGTCCACAGCTCGGCCTGCGGCCTCGCGTACTTGGGAGCGCCTCGGGGACGCTCCGGGCCTTCGGCCCTACGCGGAGCTCGGCCTTCGGCCTTCGCTGGGTTTCGAAGCTCAGCGTTGGGCCTCCGGCCCGCCGCTTCGCTTTTTAGACACTTTTATTATCGCTCTGTGTGGGAGCACTAACTGTCCGCAGCTCGGCCTGCGGCCTCGCGTACTTGGGAGCTCCTCGGGGACGCTCCGGGCCTTCGGCCCTACGCGGAGCTCGGCCTTCGGCCTTCGCTGAGATTTGAAGCTCAGCGTTGGGCCTCCGTCCCACCGCTTCGCTTTTTAGACACTTTTATTATTGCTCTGTGTGGGAGCACTAACTGTGCCCAGCTCGGCCTGCGGCCTCGCGTACTTGGGAGCGCCACGGGGACGCTCTGGGCCTTCGGCCCTACGCGGAGCTCGGCCTTCGGCCTTCGCTGGGTTTCGAAACTCAGCGTTGGGCCTCCGGCCCGCCTCTTCGCTTTTTAGACACTTTTATTCTTGCTCTGTGTTCACTATCTGTCTGCAGCTCGGCCTGCGGCCTCGCGTACTTGGGAGCGCCTCGGGGACGCTCCGGGCCTTCGGCCCTACGCGGAGCAAGGCCTTCGCTGGGTTTCGAAGCTCAGCGTTGGGCCTCCGGCCCACCGCTTCGCTTTTTAGACACTTTTATTATTGCTCTGTGTGGGAGCACTATCTGTCCGCAGCTCGGCCTGCGGCCTCGCGTGCTTACACGGAGAAAAAAGTCTCGTCCATGATACCTGAATAGTGTAATCTGAACGAGAAAATCTAGTAAATTCTGGGACAATTGTTCACATAGTATAAATAACTAAACTAGTCTGTTTAAATGCGTTGAGCTTAGTGAACTAGTTATCTTGTAATTGCTACACATTAAAATAGCGTGTATTACTAGAATATTTAGTAATCATAACACGTGGACCGTACAAATAAATAATATTTTCTTGCAGAGCTTAATAAATGAAATGTGACCTTGACAATATATTCTTGTAAAGGTAATATATACATTACGTATCATAAAATAAAAATATTGTAAGGGTCACACAGTCAAATTGTGTGTATTACTAGATTATTCAGTATTTATAACAAATGGAGTGTCTAAATAAACAAAATAATGTAAACTCCACAAGAAATTCTTGTAAAGGTTATAAAACTTTAGTTAGGCCAATAATAGGTATCGTTAAGAATACAAGTCATCTGATATATATTACATTCTCTTCATTTATGTAAACTTCATTAAATGGTTGATAGAACAAGAAAGTTAGTTACAGCAACTGCATTTATGGTACTCTCTAATAAATATACAATTGCGTTAACGTGTTATATTTTTATCGGTACCTATGAATTTGTCTGTGCACTGTATAGACAACTAACATTTCTTGTAAATGTAAAAAAAGGTTTGTTGTCTATACAAGGTGGTTCAGTAGGATTAAAGGCCGAGCCACGCCAGATACGTGTACGTAGACGTGTACGTGGCGTGCGCGCTGTAAAGTACGAATCTTCAAAAGAGATGATACACCGCTAGACACACACGGGAAACACGTCACACAAGCGGTGTAATCTCTAATGAGGATTCGTCATTTACACCGCGTACGCTACGCGCACGTCTACGTACACGTATCTGGCGTGGCTCAGCCTTTAATCCTACTGTACCACCTTGTATAGACAACAAACCTTTTCTTACATTTACAAGAAATGTTAGTTGTCTATACAGTGCACAGACAAATTCATAGGTACCTACCGATAAAAATGCAGGTTGCTAGGACCAGTTCCAAGAGACAGAAGCCTAGAGTTGAAACTGGGATCCGGAAACCTGGGTCACCCAGCATATGGAATGGATGCTATGAGCGGTGAAAATTGGTGAATCTGAAAGTAAATAAAATAATTATATAATTTGTTAAAAAATATATTTCAACGATCCTTAGTGCAAGACTTTGTTCATATATTCGTCAGTGTTAATAGAACCGTCCTTCATTTCGTCCAAAATTTATATTTTGCAGAATTTTTCCACTTTTGTTCCACAGTATGGCATGGGTCACAGGAAACTTGCAACCATTGTAAATCATCTGAAAAAGACATTAAAATTTCTATGAATAAATTTTACATTAAGTAATATTCTACGTCCACTTCAGATATATATAAAGACTGTCCACGATAAAAAGTGGTCATATATAACATGGTAAATCTTGAGAATAATGAGAATTTATAAGCAGCATGTTTGTCAAATAATTTGTAGATATTAAACTACATTATAAAAATACAAACAAATTAAAAACTTTAGGTGGCCTATGAATTTTAGCAGTATGTATCTCATGATAACAATATTTTTTTGTACAGTGTCTTCTTGCAGTCTTTAAGTACAACAGTTTTAATGACAAAAATATTTTTTTAATGTTTAATTATAATAGCCAAAATATACCCTATTACATACTGCTTTTACGATAGTAATAATTTTTCTGATTGTAATCAGATTAAGAAAGTACTGAGATTTTCTAACTTTGCTGAATTCGAATTTTTGACACTTTTTGGCTCTCCATACAAAAACAACTGTCAGTGCTTGGAGTAGAAAGTCTTCCTGACTACCAAAAGTCGAAATGAGTTTCAAAAAGTATTTTTTTGTCTGCTAAGATGTCATTCTAATGTGTGTAAAACAGCTTATAAAAATATAAGTTTTTATAAAATTGTGCCAGGAAGCGTGTGAAGTTTGTTAAAAAACACTGTACAAGAAATGAAATGCTTGATGGTATACATTCGGCGAAACCTCAGACACACTAAAGCATTATAAGGAATAGCTTTAATTATTATATAGTTTTATGTATACAGATTTATCAAAATATAATATTGCTTCAAAATGTGCATTCAGGAAGAAAGATTTATCATGTTATGTATGACCACTTTTTATCGTGGACAGTCCTTATTAGTTCAGTATTTAGATTTTGCCCACGTAATGTCGTATGAATTTGTATGCAATGTAAAATGAATACAACATTAAATGCCTTTTTACTCACCATTCTAATTATCTACTAAGTTCTACATGATGTACGGTATGTGACTCACCTGCTTTTGCCAACTCTGCCATCTCCCATCCTTGCAAGAGTTTTTGCACCTCTTCATCCATTTCCTAAAATGGAAACTACCAAACGAATGGATAATACGTAGTGAGTACGTTTAACGATAAATAATATAACCTATTGCGATCCGCGTCCACGCGTGAACTCTCATGACACGTAAATGGCCGCCGACCACGCCGCAAAACATTGCGTTTCGTTACACAAGCAAAACATTTATTTATGCGGACAATATTTTTGTTATAACAATTATTTTTCGGTGTATATTACGAGAATATCATTGTTATTTTTTACAAGAGGCGCAAAGTAAAATCAACTATACTGCTATAGCATTCACTAAGATATACAATGGTACTTAAACATGGCGTTTCGTTACAAAAACGAAACACATATTTATACTAACTAAATACTTTTTCAACAGAACTATTTGTTCACCAGTATACATTACGAGAATATTATTGTCATTATTTACAAGAGCTGCAAAGTAATACCAACTTATAAAACAGTCATATCAACTATACTGCGATGGCATTCGCTACGATACAAATAATAGAGTTGACAGCGATGCGTACATATTTATACAAACTTAATATTTTTAAATATAACTCTTCGTTGAGTTTACATTACAAGAATATTCTTTTTATTTCTTTACGAGAACTACAAAGTAATGGCAACGTATAAAAAAGTTACAGGAAGTATACTGTGATAGTAACCGCTAAGATTAAGATTGTAAAGATAATTTTTATTTTTTTGGCATTACAAGAAGCTTCTTGTTAATAGAATTATCGTAACCTTTATTCTATTAGTTGTAAATAAAACTAGAGTTCTCGTATATGTAGTTCAAACAGAACTGTTTAGTGCTTATTAATGTTTGCTTAGTTCTATTGAATTCAAAATATAGTAAACGTAACAATACAGTTGTTTTTATTACGAGATTGTAGTATCAGTTACGATAAATCTATTTTACTAAACGTTCTGGTAGTATTGTTAAAATATTTTTTTTCCGTGTAGGAGTGCCTCGGCCTTCGCCCTTCGCTAGGTTTCGAAGCTTAGCGTTGGGCCTCCGGCCCGCCACTTCGCTTTTTAGACACTTATTATTGTTATGCCTGGAAGCACTGTCTGTCCGCAGCTTGGCCTGCGGCCTTCGCTAGTTAGATTACGTCCCCTCCTTAGTAGCGGTGGTCCACACAACGTTTCACGTTATCCATCGCGGCTGTGTCCCTGACGCAGCCTACCTTAATTTTTTTTTTGTTTTATCTACCAATAGTCCGATACAAGGTGTGTTGTGGAAATGAATAAAGTTTTTCTTATCTAGATCACTAGACCACTGATCCACTGTAGTCACTGTGGATCAGTGGAATACGTTATTGCCTGTGTCAAGGTCCTGGTAAGTGTACTACATATTAGGGTAATTTCACATAGCTGTTGGGGTACCTACTGTGACTGCTGTCATTAGAATACAGACATATTTTTTAAAACCAATGCTGAAGTCGCAAAAATTAGGTGTTTCATACATTTTGACTGTCATGATGCCGCTCATTGCTAATATTTCTATGGAACAGCTAAATTTTTTTCGCGATTTCGCCATTGGTCCAATAATAAAAGTTGTTCATTATGACCTCAAAAGTCACTAGGTATGCAAAAGTTGAACGGTCCTTTTTAAATCATCCTGTATTGTACAGACATTAACAATTAAAGCTATGAATACAGCCAGAGTGCCAAAAAGGTGTTTATAGATACCTATATTTGGCACTTTGTCTGTATTCACTACTTGGTTGCTGACTGTACTAGTATTCTGTCAGCAATCATCGCACCCGAGCTATATGAAAATATTATCGGTAATAAATTGTACAAATAAATTAGTTAACGCTTTTATTTCAGTATGATAAATTAACAAAATAACATTCTACTTTAATTTATAACTGTTGGCAAAACACGAGGTAGAGAGGTACCTAAACATATTACATTTTAAAATTTTTGACAGAGATCATAACAGCAATTTTTGATTGAAACAAATCGTTGGTTTATACGTTAATCACATTAGGATTTAACAATGGACTTCGTAAATGAGGTAGGTAATAAAATCTGTGATTTTTATTGTAAAGGAAGAGAATACCTATCTATGCAGAAAGGTACTTTGGTGATAGTTTTGATAAATAAATAATATTTGTAAATCAGAAATCAGGGGATTAAATGATCAAAAGGTTGATCACACGCTACTGTAATCATCATCAATCCTCCTTGCGTTATCCCGGCATTTGCCACGGCTCATGGGAGTCTGGAGTGCGCTTTGACAAGGTTTGATGTTTTACGAAAGCGACTGCCATCTGACCTTCCAACCCGAAGGGTAACCGAAAAGCGACTGGCAAATATCAAATGACATTTCGCACATAAGTTTCGAAAAACTCATTGGTACGAGCCGGGGTTCGAACCCGCGACCTCCGGATCGTAAGTCGCACGCTCTTACCGGTTAGGCCACCAGCGCTTCACGCTACTGGAATCATGGTATTTTAATTATTGATGGATTGTTGCTACAACATACATATATTATTTACTGTAAATAGTAAAGCTTAGCCCTTTTGCTGACAGCTCTGCCTGTCGACGTACTGACACTGAAAATACATATAAGGGTATGTCCTTCCTGCGGCAGTAGTTCGGCTGTCGACGTAGTGTCAGCGAATGGGTTAAGTACGTATACTGATCGGCATGACAATGCATTGCAGCTGATATTCCAACCCTTCTGATGTTTCGGGTGTCCAAGCGCCCTTGATTGTTTACTATCACAAGCCAATCCTATTGTCGTTTGTTGATGATGATGTTGACTGAAGTAGTCACTCAGAACAATCAACAAATAACCGACGAACATCTAAATGTACATTATGAAAAGTCATAATAATAAACGTTTTCCATTCACGTCATATCCGAGTATCCAACGTACTTACGTCACGTATTAAGCGATAAATGTAAACAGTAACTCCGTCATCAGATGACGTGACGTGGTCAATGTATCGTTTCTAATAATATCGGGACGCCGACGAGTTTACGACATTCGGGTCAAATTACTATTTATACAGAGTGGGGCCTGTAACAAAGGCGAAGAATTGAACTGTAGGCTATTCTCCTTATACTGATCAACATATGTTCAGTGACTTTTAAAAATTATGAAGTCTTTAAATTTTTAATTTTTCATACAAAATAAAATATTAGCTTCAATGTACGCCATTATTGTTGTCATTGACGTTGTCTGTCACACTTTAGACTTAACAGAATTCGCAATACATTACCTCTTAGAAAAAACTTTCAAGGGTGATAAAAATCAAAATACAAGTTATTTTTAAAAGTCGCCGAACAAATGTTGATCAATATAAGGAGAATAGCCTAGAGTTCAATTCTTCGCCTTTGTTACAGGCCCCACTCTGTATATTCTCACAAAGTGGTTATTTTCATTGGTATTAGTAAATAAATGCACAGCTTGATTCTAAAGACGCTTAATAGCTATGTAGCTATTTATAGACAAAAATAATTGGTGACCTATTTTAGGAGATTACTGTCAGACAAATTACTTATCTGTAATTTTCCCGTCTAGCAAGAATAGATTAAAAAAAATGACACCTAGAGGGTCTGTAAGAGAATAAGCTAAGATAAAACGATTATAAAATGTCAAAATTCACATTTCGATGTTATCAGGGTTCCATTGTATCTATTAATTTTGATTGGTCAGGTAACCACGCGGCATGAGGGCGCAAGCAAAAAATCAAAACACTGTCTTTAACGGGCAGGATTTTGGCGCAGGTATAGGATTGTATTAAACAAAACACGCGTCAGGGTGCGCGGAGCCCCTCAGTTGACTCCCGGAGCCAATGAAGTAACGTCGCGTCGCGTCGCGTCTCATGCTGTCTTTACAGTACAACCGTCTGACGTATTGTATATCAGTCTCACTCGCACACGTGTTACCGTTCTATTTGATCTATTCATCTTTTGACTGCCGTGTTTCGTGATCATTTTGGGTCTCAACATGCATGTCTGCATTCATGGATTCATCGGAGCTAAACTGCTGCTTTCCGATATTGCTGGAAAAAGTCCCAGTGAATATGACCTCCACCAATTAGGAGTATACGAGGAACGACTGAAGCAGGCAGGGTATGGAAACTATTTTGTCCAATCTTCTAGTGAACAACTGTCTACAAAGCTTGGCGATGTTACTAAAAACTTTTTCTCGGAGTATGAAGCTAAGGTAAAAGATGCAAATGAAAAAGATTTTAAAAGAATACTTTATGAGTATGATGAGCAGTTATGTTCGGCCGGGTATGGCGGCCACTATGACGCGGACGAAATCAAGGATTTAGAAGAAATTATTAAGTCATGGATACCTTCTCTTTCTAGCCCACTGCCGTCTGAAACATCGAACATACAACCCGAAACCCCAAATGAAGTGCTGCAATTTATCTCAAAAGTACTTAAAGCACAAGATAGCAAATGTATGGTTGGACTTTTGACAGCTATAAACCTTCATTCAGAACTTGGGATGGGGATTATCAGTGTTGATGAACTTAGAAAACTTGGAGAGTACGAGACACAACTAAAATTAGCTGGATTCGGTAGCGACACTTTAGAGGTGGTTAATATCACGAGTGAATTCCCACAAGAAAACAATGAAGTTACAATAAAATCCGATATTGGAGTAACTATTGATAGCTTTCTTTCCGAACTTGCCAAGAAGCTCATCAGTATTGACGACCATGATGCCAAAAATGTAATGATAGAAAAACATGAGCAAGTGCTTCAATTAGCTGGGTTCGGCAAACATTACGATGCGCTCAAAGTTGAGGAGCTGACGAAGGAGCTGGAAGAATTGAGGATGGAGTCACATGTGAAAGAATTTAAACTCCTACCCTACTCGCGACCAGAAATATAAATTAAACATTACAATAACAAATAATTAGCAATTTTTAGTCAACATAACATTGCGAACAACGAAATATCCGAGGAAAAAAATTGTAGACCTGAGAATATAGTTTAACAAGACTCCAGACGTGGAGGAACTGAACCAGCTCCAGAGGATCACAAATTGCGCTTAGACAATATATAGACGCTGTTCTTCTATTCTATTCTCATATTCTAAGTAAAGCATTAATTATTTATAAATATGAAGCGCAACAAGATAAGAATGTTTTTGTATCCGCACACGGATGACATGTTTCAAATATTTTACTTACTTACCTATTTCGTGAAATTTAATTTTTTTGTACCTATTTTTTAATAAATGGTTTCGAAAAGCAGAGCAAGTTTCATTTGTGTATTATTTATACTTAAGAATAACTTCCCCATGACAAAACGAGAGGCTCCATGTGACGAAAGAGAGGGTTCCTACTGCACGGGAAGCATGGTCGCGTGATAGACGATAAAATATGAGACCGTCCCTATCGCACTATTAGTAAGTGCGATAGGGACGGCCAGATGTTTTATCATTTATCGCGCGACTATGCTTCCCGTGCTGGTCAATATTTGGGCCATTTTATTCAAAGTTGTCCCCCCCGAAAAAAGTTGATATGAAAATGAAACCGATAGAAATTTATTAAAAGCTATTTTTATAGATTCTTTAATAAATAAATTTATATAAAATATAGAAGGTTCACTTGACTTCTAAGTAATTAATGAAAAAAATATGTTTTTGTTGAGTTGAGGAGAAGCGAGTGTTCCGTTCCGCAACCAAATGTAATCGCAGATAATATAAATATAAAAGGTTTGGGAATTTTACAATATGTTTATTATTCATTTTAAAATAACAAATGAAGAAATTACACTTTCATTTTCACATAAATGCGGACTACTATTTTTTTTAAACCCATATATATATCCGTTCCGTTACTTTCAGTACAAATTAGAGGAGAATTTTTAAGATTACTATACTGTTTCACAAGTTTATAGGATGCCATCACTTGTAATCAATAGTTTAAACGTTACTATTTCAATATAAAATAACGGAAACGCAGTTTAATTACCAATTTGTTTTTAATTTTTGCAAATAAAACTATTTGAAACATGGGACAGTAACGGATCTGACTGAATGGGTAACGGATGAAAGCTAAGGTCTCATCTACACTTGAACGTGGGTACCTAAGACCTCCAAAGCATATCGCGCAAAATGACTAAAACAACAGGAGTGTGTAATCCGTGATTGATTACCATATTTTAGATGAGTTAGTTTTAATCCCATACGTTTTCCTTTTATTTCCCGCAATCAAATTAAACTAAAACATCACATTAAAACCACATGAATACCGCTTTATACTTCCATTCCGATACGTTTTTCTTTCCGCCTATACGAAACCAACGATCTAGTATCGGATCGGAAGTAACGGAACGCTACCTCCGGCGATATTTTACTTAATTAATTAATTATTTATTAAATATTCACAAATCTTGTTTTTAATTGGCTTATTTGCTTTCAATATTAGTGCTTTGTTTTAGGAATCGATGTTAAAAGGTTGCATATTACGTATTTACCCGCAAATTTGGTTTCGGAAGGTGGAATGAGAAAATGTTACCCCTGAGTACGAGCTACTTTGATGCGTGTTTGGCGCAACTGGCAGATGAAAGATGGCGGTATTGAGTAGTTTTAAATTAATTTTGCCAAGCTGAATAAAATGCTACCAAATGTTGGAACTTTCTTTTAATTTTAACAGTCATTCTGCGGTTTCGGAATGGAAAATTCCACAATTACCAGATTCCGTCTCGGCAAATTATACTTAATTTTAAATAGTACGTTTATTTATTAACATGAAATATTTTATAACATAATAGCGTATAACTCAATCTTTTCAAATTATGCCGTCAAAAAAAAATATCTGAAACCATATTTGACGTGGGACAGCAAAAAATTGCCCATTTTTTATCACATTATAATTTTTAACAAATACATAATTATAATAAAAATTTAAATGAATATTGTAAATTACTGTCAACTAAATTTGGGTTCGAATAAAAAATAGTCTTCATTAGTTTAGACTCTTTAAATACGCTAACTATTATATCAAAAGTATGGGACAAGCCAAAAACGGGGTGGACAGCTTTAAAAAAAATGGCCCATTTATTTTCCGCGGATTAGCAAGCATTGTTACTACCTACGGAATAACAATCGTTGACTCTAGACGCCGATCATAACACAGTCTGGCTCTGTCGCACCAATACGAAAGAGCGAGAGAGATAGTTACTATAACGATATGTGAGTGTGATGACGGCCCACGTTGTCGGCTACCTTTATTGAATAAACTGACAAAGCGGCTTTGTAGCAATCGACAAAGTGGGACTTTTTCTCGTGTACACGCATATAACACATTATCGTAAGCCTGCATTTGGCTATTTAGTATTTACCCCGTCCAGAAAGACGACGCGGCCGACCTTACTCGTATTGGTAGGATTACCAACAACCTGGATCTAGAGCATTTTTTTATTTATTTTAAGTACATAATAATCAATGTTTTCCTATCCTGTTATTCGTCCGATCATCGCTAGAGACATGACTGTGGTTTAGAATATTTGTCGCTATTAATCTGGCTGGCTGGCAAAAAATTACATGTCAGTTCAAACAGAAATTGAGAAAGTTCATAGAAAAAGAGAAAGATGGGGATTTAAATCGAAATGGTTTATTCATAAAATTAAAACATTGCACATTTTCGATATAAAAATATTAAATTTGCTTTTCAGTAGCTTGAAAAGTTGCGACCTTCTCCTTGCACTCGCTAGATAAAGCCCTCGTCAACTTCCTATTCTCTTCAGTGGGAATGACGCGGTCCGTCTTTCTTCGCAGGTCGTTCGGTAGCGGTCTAGAGTTAATGCCTCTTAGTTCTTTCTTGAGCGTGTACGTGAAATCTGTCGGCGCCGTCTCCAAGTTGATAACTTCCCATCCGTCTGATATCCCGCTTGTGTCTGATTCTTCGCTCACATCTTCACTGGCAACACCCTCGTCTCGGCAAACTGTGTATCTTAACTCTGGCTCGCTTTCCTCGATGTGTTGCAGATACTTGATGATGGTCCGATACTCCCGGCCGTCTCGAGGAGTGAACTGCAGCCTGTCCCCCAGGGCTGCGAATGATGCATACCGCCCAAGCTCCACCTTGATGCTGAGCAGATGTGCCCCGCAGTTAGGGAAATTATGCACGAGGATGGTTGGGTATTTTTCAGCAAGCGAAACGGGTGGCTCATCGTAAAGGTGTTGCCTCAGGGTAGTTCTGTCCTGAGCAACTGCGGCGGTAGACACTATTGATGAGGATGAAGTCTTGAGGCATCTGCAAGGAGTCAGAGGTTGCCTGTCCCAGGCGGGTAGCTCCATATGATCTTCATTTCTGCTCTCGATGTCCTTGTAGAAGTCCATTGGTACCCACCAACTCATTCATCACAACAGTCATTCGGTACAACAATTTGTAGAGTGAGAGGGAAGATGAGACTGATAAGGATAGCTCGGAGATCCTCGCTTGGCCACTGTTGCAATCTATCTGTCATTTTTTTTAACTAGCGCATTTTATATTGCGTCTGTCTAATAATAATAGTACGTAAAGGGGTTTAAATTATCATGGTAAAATTATAAAGTACCACTTTGCACTAATAAGAAACCACGTACTTAATTTGTAAGTTTGTAACGAGTAAAAGTTAAAATAAATAAATAATTTAACCCAATGGTTGGGATGAACAGTCCTAGGTTTCGTTTTATATTCCTACAATTTTAATTTAATCTATTATGATAGTCAACAGACAGGTAGACCTTAATTATAAATAATTTATATTGTGCATATAATATTTTCCTAATTAAACTTATGTGCATGCCTATTTAGCTACATTAATTGAATCCTATTCCATCTCATACCTATTACCTGGTAGATAGGTATGTATAAAATTAACCGCGGATGATCGCTAATATTGGTTACATTTTAAACAATTGAAAATGAAGCAAACAATAATAAAATATATCTGAAACTTTATTGATGTAACTTCTATGTATATCTGAAAGCAGACGTTTATTTCAGGAAAAAAAACGCAATCCCTCTAAAAACCTATTGCCAAATAATATAAAAAATTAAACAAATGAAAATCATTATTACAGAAACCAAAGTGTATTTACTTTAATATATTTGAAAATAAGCTACCTTTTCCAAAATATAAATAAATAAACACATTTTTATCAATAGGAGATCCGATAATAACACGGCTAATATCTGATAATAACAGACACAAACTTGCAATAAAAAGCCATAGATTTTAGGTTCCTAATAAATCCCACGCGCGCACTGGTATCGCTATCGGCAATCGTGGTCTATTCTATTGATGAAGCTGAATGTTTTATCACATTTCTAAGAGTGTTGGTATTTTCTTGTATAAATAAATGAACAACGGATGATCACTAGTATTGGTAACATTTTAATATTTTCTTGTTGCAAATTATCAACTTTTATAACGCGAGTGTGTTGTTCATTGCCTGAAACCACCCTAACCCTAGCGATCAGTATCGGTAATCAATAATGCCCTAACAGAACCCATGTGACACAATTTATAAAAACTGTAACACTTATGATTATTATCATAGTCGCAATTAATTAGATATTACATTTATAATTATTATGTTAATAATAAATCAGTTTATTGCAGACAACATAAGGTCCAAACAGTACAATTAAAATACATAAATCATCGTTGAAAAATACAATGAATGCAGAATGATTATGAATTTCCTATCGCTATATTTGTCATTTTGGGAAGCTTTTATCATTTCAGAGATTAATTCGTGGTATTATAAAGATATCGTGGTCGATTGCCTACAACTGACACACTAATATCAAAAAACCACGCGCATAGCAAGCTTGTGTTAATCCATAAGGAATTAGGGGTCTATAATGGCTATAATTCCCACGCTTGCTATCGCTATCGAAAACTATATTGTCGAAGTTGAACCGCTTATCTTAATTCTATCTTTGTTCTGTCATGCAAATCTAAACGCGGCGGCACAAACAAAAATGTGCGTGGCATATATAAACACTGGTGTTGATTATCTTTATCTTTCTTTTCAAAATGCACGTGCTAATCTTCTCGAGGTGGAGAGCGAAAAAAAAAGCTTCTAAGATAGGTACTTACTTCTTTGTTCCATTCAAAAATGTAAAGTTGTCACAAAGTGATCGTGTTATTTTGAATGCATCGGCTTATATGTACTTAATTGCAAAATTGGAGTCTATATAAATACGATAGTACCACGTGCAGACGACTGGGACCTAATATTGCAATGTGCACGTTGCCTATCAGGACTTTCTAGGCTTAATCAATTTTATCTTTTTAATTTTTCTCTTCATTTTTAATGCACGAATATAATATTCACATCATAACATCACATTAGCAGTAATCGATGCAGCCATTGGCTTTTACATGTAGGTACATGTATTGTATAATGTACGATGATAGATATACAGTGTGGAAAAATCGAATGCCACATCAATGGCAACTACCTTAAATATGGTGAATACTGAATATTTAGCACATTTTGTGTAAGGGAGACTTTCCTTTATTTTTAAACACAATAAATTCTGCATTTAAGGATTTATGAAAAATCGCTTGCCTCAGTCGCGACTCGAACCGGTCAAATGTGACAAAAAATAACGTGCCGTATTTTATGATGCAGATTGAAAGGGTTACTGATAAGGTTCATTTTGCTCTAAATAACAAATACAATCAGAATAACGGAAGGCCATGAAAATTTGGCACATTATTTGGCACGTTATTTTTTGTCACATTTGTCCGGTTCGAGTCCCGACTGAGGCAAGCGATTCTTCATAAGTCCTTAAATGCAGAATTTTTTGTTTTTAAAAACAAAGGAAAGTCTCCCCTACACAAAATGTGCTATTTACAATATTTAAGGTAGTTGCCATCCATGTGGCATTCGATTTTTCCACCCTGTATATAGGACAATTTCTTTTATACACATTGACTGAGCCCCACGCTAAGCTCAGGAAGGCTTGTATTGTAGGTACTCAGACAACGATATATATAATATACAAATACATAATATACACCGTGTTTCACTTAACACTAAAAACCTGAAAACAGTTTGTTCAGAATCGAGAGTAGAATCGATTGAGCTATATCATGATGGGGGTAATACTTTTATTTAAATTTGTATTATTAGTTATTTTTTACGTGCCTATTCTATTGTACTCGTAAGACAACATTGTGTATATCGCATTGCTAGAGGTTGTTTAAAACCTTTTTCAGTATTTGAAGGTATTAATACTGGCCGGTTACTTGGACGATTATTTTTTCCGTTACTAGTTTGACGTTGTTTGTCAGTTTAATCTTAATGTTTATCATAAGTCATAACAAATTGAACTCGTACCTAATTACAACCTTGTCATTTTGAATATTGGGTTTAAATTTGCTTACTGCGATAATTTGAAGTTTACTGTGACAAAGCTTTAAAGTGTTTTACAGTGACATCTTAGCTATCTATTTGTAAACCTTATGTCGTTGCAGTAACGTACACAAATAAATAGTTTTATTGTTTATGGTGGAAGTTAGCAATTATTTTATTGAATGTAGAGCTAAAAGTCAAGTAGAGCTGTACAGAAAATTAAAAATTCAATTAAAAAAAGTAACCATCAGATTAAAAGATGAATACTCTAGATGAGTTTAAAAAAATAAAAATCAGTTGGGGTGTCTGAGGTTTTGAGTGTTACCGGAAACACGTTGTATACATAGAAAATATCCATGACTCAGGAATAAATAGGACCTACGTAGCATCAATTTGCAAGCGCTATACGATGACATGGACAAGGCTGATTGGCATAAGATCCGTGGTCTGGCTGACGTTGATCTGAAGTTAAGGACTTTTAATGACACATTGCTTGCGATTTTCGATAAACATGCTCCACTGAAGCCGATGCGGGTGAGGCATTTTCCAGCACCGTGGCTTACACCTGATATCAAGTCACTTATGGCCAGGAGGGACAAAGCGCGAGTCAGATTTAGAGCGGATCCTACAGTGCAGAACCATCATAGCTATATTAATTTGCGGAACCGCTGCAACAAATCTTGTAGAGACGCTAGGCGCCGTTACATTCATAAGTCTATTGATAACTGCCCCCGTTCAAGTTATGGAAGTTTCTGAAGTCACTTGGGCTGGGCAAAGTTCCTCATCGTTCCACGGGCTTTCTAGATCTAGATCTCATGAATCAGCACTTTAGCACATCTCCGGTGACTTTAGATCCTCTCGTCAAACAAGCAACTCTATCCTCTCTTGATAATGCTCCTAGACCTGTCCCTGACTCTTCTTCTTTTACTCTTGTCAGTATCTCTCCACATGAGGTTATTTCATTGTTAAAAAATGTTAAGACGAGGGCTGTCGGTGAGGACCATCTTAGCCTGGATATGCTTATGCTCGTGGCGGATTCAATCGCTCCAATTCTATCAGAAATCATTAACTTTTCCTTTACTTCCGGTACATTCCCTGTTATGTGGAAATTAGCTCACGTCATACCCCTTCCTAAAATTTCTAATCCCACGTCACCTTCCCAATACCGTCCCATATCCATCCTCCCAGTGTTATCGAAAATTGTCGAACATTTTGTTAATAACCACCTTCTCTCATATTTCCACAGGCATGAGTTGTTGAATCGCTTTCAGTCGGGTTTCCGTCCCGGGCATAGTACTGTCACGGCTCTGGTGAAGGTTACCGATGACATTCGTCTTAATATTGAAAATAAAAAGCTTACGCTTCTCGTACTTTTGGACTTCAGTAGTGCTTTTAATACAGTAGATTTTGATATCCTTCTTCATATTCTTCGTACTTTTAATGTGTCACAGACGGCTTTATCTTGGTTCCGTAACTACCTCTTTGGGAGACGCCAGCGTGTCAGGGTCGACGACAAGATTTCGGATTGGTGTGATCTGTCTGCTGGTGTTCCCCAGGGAGGGATACTCTCTCCTCTCCTATTCTCAATTTTTATTAATGGCATTACTGAATCCTTAAAGTGTTGTTTTCATCTCTACGCGGATGATTTGCAAATTTACGCGTCGGCTAGCATGGACGAGTTTCCTCATCTTGTCAATAAAATCAACAGCGACCTTGAGTCAATACGTCTCTGGGCTCACAAGTTTGGGTTGAAAGTGAATGCGTTGAAGTCGCAGGCGATTGTCATCGGTGGCCCTCACTTTGTGTCCAAACTGTCGGAAATGGTGGTACCCAACGTAATTTTTGATGGAACAATTATCCCATTTTCCGCTACAGTGAAAAACTTGGGTATCACCATAGATCAAACTTTGTCCTGGTCAGCCCACGTCGCTGATGTTAGCAATAAAGTGTTTGCGTCTCTCCACTCGCTGAGGCGTTTACAAAATTTTCTTCCACTTCAAACAAAAATAACACTTTCTTCGTCATTGTTGCTTCCTTTGTTAGATTACGGTGATATCGCTTTTCTGGACCTTAGTGAGGAGTTGCTTGACAAACTCGAGCGGTTGCAAAACTTGTGTATCCGTTACATCTATGGTTTGCGTAAGTTTGATCGCGTATCCCAGTTCCGATCTCAGCTTGGCTGGCTGCCGATTCGCCGTCGTCGAGACGTGCATGTCCTGTCACTGCTTTTTAATGTCTTATTTAATCCGTCTTCGCCACGCTACCTTTCCGAAAGATTTAGTTACTTGGCTGCTGGCAGTAATCACCGTTTGCGATCTAGCGCCAATCTTGCTCTTGCAATTCCACCCAATAAGACGCGGACATACAGAAAATCCTTTTCTGTCTATGCCGCTAAATTGTGGAATGAGATACCGGTGTCCGTGAGGCAATCCCAATCTGTAGCAGCACTCAAGAATAACCTTAAAAAACTATGGCTTTCCGACACTTAATTTTTTTTTTTTATCGGATTGTTTTTTTCTTTTCTCTCTTTTTCTTTTTCTTTAATTTTTATCTATTTTTTTTTATTGTCTTGCTTTGTGGTTCGAATTAATATCCATATACTTTTTGGTCTAAGTACCTATATAAATATATATTTTATGAGTATTTGTTTATTTATTATTATATTATTATATATGTATATATTGGTGTATTAATGTAATTGTATATGTATATATTTGTTACCATGTGTATACAAAATTTGCATTTAATTCTTTTAGTGGTTGTACATTTTTGAATTCGTCACTCATCGTTAATTCGCTTCTACTCATTTCCTCAAAGGTTGACTGGAATAGATCCCATTAAGGGATAAGTCCGCCTACATTGTATATTACTGACTCTGTAACTGTGTCTCTTTTGTTTCCTTTATGTACAATAAAGCTTATACATACATACATACATAAATATCTGTGCTCATCACACAAATAAATGCCCTTACCGGGATTCGAACCCAGGACCGCGGCTCAGCAGGCAGGGTCACTACACGCTGAACCAGACCGGTCGTCAAATGTATGATGTTGCATTACAACGAATAAAGTTTCGTGCCTATACATATTACCGATTAAGTAATAGTTATTTGTTTTACAAGGGGGCAAAGTTGTTTAACCGCACGTGCCGATATTGATACCCGAGCAAGCGAAAGATTCCAATATTGAACCGCGAGCGTAGCGAGTGGTTCAAAAAGTGGAATCTTGAGCGATGCGAGGGTTTCAAGGCACGAAGGTTAAACAAACTTTGCCACCGAGTGAAACACAACATTTTTCACCACACCAACACAAACAAAATACTGACTATAAAACATCAAAATAAATCAAATCCATCAATTTATTCAATATTTATGATTCAAAATCATCATTTATAGGTAAAATCTAGCAGCCAGATTAAGACATCGAGTTAAAATTTGTATGAAATTACTTTGCCCCCTTGTGGATAAAATGCAATTTTGCTATCTGTTTTCGAATAGCAAAGAAAGCCTTTACCAGTTGGTGTGGTGAAAAAACTATTCTATTTAGCCGTTTCTCCGACCCCACAACCCCCCTACCCAGCCGTGTAATCACCCGTCGTACACCAATGATGCTGATGAGCTGTCATCATTCAATCAGCATACCTGTCATTATCGTTCCTGTAATTACAGATACGTTGATAGTTGACAGGTAAATCAGAGATGTTGAAAAGATAGCTAATAAGATGCAAGGGACTACACTAAATACTCTAAACGGGGATAGATTCAACTAAAGCCAGAAAGAGAAGAAATTAAAAAGTGCCACGCTTTTTGCCAGACTGTAGTTGTGTATTTACCGATGTATTTTTTTGACGACAGGTCTGGCCTAGTGGATAGTATAACATTAGTGACCCTGCCTGCTAAGCCGCGGTCCCGGGTTCGAATCTCGGTAAGGGCATTTATTTGTGTAGTGAGCATAGATATTTGTTCCCGAGTCGTGGTGCGTCTTCATTCGACACCCCTGCTGGGGTGTGAGTGGCCCCTTCCGCGCTGGGCGCTGTGGGGGCTGTGTCGGGGCGCGCCCCATCTATGTGGGGCGGTCTGACGCCGTCATTTTGTGGACGCTTGGCGATCCGGTGATTGCTAGCCCTACCGCTACCGGCCGTTATCCAACCCCGCGACCCCTAGCCACGGTGATACCGTTTGAGCGGGGCCGGGTTTCGGGTTCCTCAGTCATGGATGTTTTCTACGTTTATAAGTGTACTAGCTTTTGCCCACGGCTTCGCTCGAGTTAAATTCGAAAATTGCGGAGTGCTCCATACAAACTTCCACCCCCCATTTTAGGGAAGTGGGGGATTAGAAAGAGACAAAAAGTAGCCTATCACTCTCCAACCTTTCAACTATCTCCACTTAAAAAATCACGTCAATTTATTGCTCTGTTTTGCCGTGAAAGACAGACAAACAAACAGACACACACACTTTCCTATTTATAATATTATTAGTATTAGTATGGATTAGTATGGATTATATGTATCGTTGTCTGAGTATCCACAACACAAGCCTTTTTGAGCTTACCGTGGGACTCAGTCAATCTGTGTAAGATGTCCTATAATACATATTTACTTATCCATACTAATATTATAAATGGGAAAGTGTGTGTGTCTGTTTGTTTGACCGTCTTTCACGGCAAAACGAAGCGACGAATTGATGTGATTTTTTTATGCGCAGATAGTTTAAGAGATAGAGAGTGACATAGGCTACTTTTTGTCTCTTTCTAACCCTCCAATTTCCTAAAATGGGGGGTGGAAGTTTGTATGAAGCAATCCGCAATTTTCGAATTTAACGCGAGCGAAGCCGCGGGTGAAAGCTAGTTTATTTATATTTGCAAGTGTAAATGAGCTAAATATGTGTCCGAACTTGCTAGTACAGTTGCCAAAACTGCAAGTTTACCTATATTAAAATAGAAATAAATAAAATAGCGATGGGACATCTTAGGCGGCGCTAGTGTCTTATAGTTACGTCAGTAACTTAATAATCTGTGCATATAGACAATATACGATTTGTAAGTAATAAATAAACATAAAGAATATTAAACGTTATTTATTAATTATTAAATACAATGCTGAATTTAAATAAACAAAACAAGACAAGCATCAGATGGTCAGTCGATTCTAAATTGTTCTAACAGATCTTTGAGAGCATCTCGCAGTTGTTCGGCCACAGCATTTTGTATAGATGCAAATTGTTTTGCAATTATTTCTTCTATAGATACTACCATTTTCTTCTTATCGTCACTTAAATCTTCGGCCTCAGCAACGAGCGTGTCTTCGCCTGTCTTTCTTGCTGCACCTTGAGAAGTCTCAGCAGCAACTTTGGAGTCCACAGGAGCACTGCCGGTATCCGTCGGAGCTGCGACCGTCAACTCTTCTTCGTAGTATCCAAAGTCCGCGTCAACCTTCTTTATTCTTTCCAGAAATCTTATGGCATTCCTGTATTCACATACGCTGCTCGGATAAAATCGAATGTCATCTTCGTTAACCAGCCTTCTATAAGCTGTCTCGCCGATATAATGGCGCGCGTAGTCCGAAGGAATTTCTACCACGATGTGATGAGTGTAAAGCGCTTCAGGGAGTTGATCACGATGTGCGTCGTCCCAAGCTCCTGGGCCCTCGAACCTCAACTCTTCTTCGTGGTATTCAAAATCCGGCCTCCTCTCCTTCATACGTTTCATGAGTCTGATGACGGAACTGTATTCGCTTGCACTGCTCGGGTGGAAGCGGTGCTCATCGCTGGTAACAATGCTCCTGAAGCGTGTTGTCCCGTGGTCCTCTCGGCACGCCTCGGCAGACGGGCGTCTTACCACGATGTGGCGTGGGTATCGTGGGGCATCGGTCTGTGGTTGTTCTGTGTAGTATTCAAAATCTGGTTCAATTTCCTTTATTCGTTTCATGAATTTGATGACGCTTCGGTATCCGCTTTTACTGCCCGGAGTGAAGCGAATCTCGTCCTCGCTGTAAGTTCTTGCAAGAGATGATAATTCGATTTCTTCATGGGCCGCTTCCGATGGGTTTTTGACGACGACGTGGCGCGGGTTCCATGGATGTTTGGGCTCCGGGAGGCGCTGGCGATGGGCCCTGGCCCAGGCTTCTGGAGACTCCCGGTACTCGGCTAGCTCCACCTTAAACTTCCTCTCCAGCTGGTTGTATATCGCCTTCAGTGTTTGAGCTCTGTACCGCTGCCAGTTCTTCCTCGCCTCTCGTTTCTCCTTGAGCATTCTGTCCAGCCGTTCTGGTAGTGCCGCCCGGACAGTCCGTCTGTTCACTGCAACGTAGTCAGGGCTAGATGAAGGTATAACTTTGAATACTGTGCCCGACATAATTACTGGAATCGAGATAAGTATAAGCAAGTACTCAAAACACGTCTGCACAGAACGAGTTTCGTGATTTGAATGAAATAATAAGCCGCGGCGCCCTTATTTACAACTCTGGAGTAGGGTGCAGTGCAGTGCAGGTATGCGCTAGAGTGAGTGGGAAAATATAGCGTGAAAATTATTGTTATCTTTTGTGTAGATAGTAATAAGTAATAGTTTGACATTTGCCGTCAAATAAGTGAAAAAGAAGAAGTTAAAAATAAAGTCACAATAAGTAACTAAAGTAACATGTGGTATTTATTAAGGTATAACGGGACAATTTCGATTGGGGGACAAATGCAACTGATCCATTTTTTGTTTGTGACGTTTGTTTTTTTTGTTTTACAATGTTTGCATTGTTATTTAGAGTGTCCACTGGTTACATATGCCACGCGAGTGGATACGTGTGGAACTCAATAGTTATTGGAAAAAATTGATCGGTTACAATTGCCCCCTGTCGATATTTGCCCCTTATGTATAGTTTTATTTCGTTATATTCCCTCGATTTTGTCTATCCGTACTAATATTATAAATGGGAAAGTGTGTGTGTCTGTTTGTTTGTCCGTCTTTCATGCCAAAACGGAGCGACGAATTGACGTGATTTTTTAAGTGGAGATAGTTGAAAGGATAGAGGGTGACATAGGCTACTTTTGTCTCTTTCTAACGCGAGCGAAGCCGAGGGCAAAAGCTAGTAATACGATAAAGCGACAAAGTCCATCGACGTCCATGTATTTAATACTATAATACGGCAGTCCCGTAAACCGACGGCAAAATTAAAAGGGTTGATAGGATAACTCATTCATATTCTAGCTATCATATTCAGCGAATGTGGTACGAAAAAATTTTACTTCGTATTTTTACGGAGACGTATGAAATGAACGTGTCATGCTATTTTAAATAGTCAGTTTTCGCACTACATCTGTATATTCTGTAGGTATTGGCCGCATAATCTACATATAAAACGTAAAGAAAAAAGTGTTCTTAAGTGCATTAGGGTAATTTCCAATTACGGAAATGCTCGGGTAACTTCGAAAGGGGAATCTGGATATTATCGAAATAATGGTGATTTTTTATGTGACTTTCGAAATTACCCTGCAGCGCTTAATGAGTTATATTACCGAGTTTTGTCCTTACCTACAGGTTAAGGACAAAATATATATTATTATTAATAATTTATACTAGTATGTTTCTTATAATCTCCAGGTAGGTACCAAGTTACTAACTTAATATCACCATGCCGAGCGCCGCGCCGCCGCCGATCCATATCCCTTATCTTATTCTTACTTGTCCCCTAATCCCCTCGTGGTACTACAAAAGATCCGTGTTAATATTGCATGGGGTTATTTTTATGGTTGTTTTCAATAGAGATTATACGGTCGCCTTGTCCGCCTTGTCCTAATAATTGAAAAAAAAAATGTTTAAACTAATAGAGAAGACAGAGAAGTGTTCATTTTTAAATATGAAAATTGCATGCTTTTTCTTGCCTTTTCTAATAGGTAATGTTATCTGATATATTTTGTAGAATAATTGCACAGATTCAGCACTCATTTTGTTCTAAATATTAATTTTAATTATATAAGTCAATCACACTAGTGTATTTTATTATTATTTGTAAATGTAAATAATAAAACTGGATTATTAAAATGAACACAGTTATTATTTTTAATCACACGGCCTACCTATAAAAGCTCGCTCAACTAAAAAAAATGTCTGTCGACTCACAACAGCGATCGAGTGCAGTCGTTTTGTTACCTTATTATAAGTAATATATCGCCTTTTGTTTCCTTATCGCTATCTCTCATGGCTCCCTTAACCGGAGAAGCAATGAACGTCCTCTGCGGCCAAGTTGCAGATATACATTTGGAGAGTGGCCTCAGGGTGTGGAGTCAAGATGAAGACCGTCGCCAGTCGCAGCTACCTACCTGCGCCAACTGTGGAGAGATAGGACATCCTGCCAACTTCCGAGGATGTCGTATTCAGCCGTCAAGGGTGACTAACGGAACTGGGATGCTGCCTGACACATCAGACGTCAGCCTTGAGGCAGATCCGAGCAACGCTAATGTTATCAACGCAGGCACAGATGAAGACTCCGGTGATGTAAAAGAAGATACAAGCAATGATTTATTTATTGTTTCATCAGAAAGTAACACAGCACCGCAGTACACACATGATACTGACTCAAGCGAAGATGAAGATACGGGTGATACAACCGAAGAAGCTACCAATGACGAAGGAGACCCGATAGTAAGCGACAGTGATAATGCAGATGCCAATACTAGGTATCCCGACGTCCTAGTAACCAGGTTTCCATATCCATCCTCCCACCTTAAAGCCCTGAAATCGAAGCTAGGTAAAGATATCCATTGTGTAAGCGATGCCAAGGGCTGGGGACTTCAATTCAGCCCGGAAAATGAACTCGAATACCAGACCCTTATCGAGTACTTAGACAGTATTGAAGGTACACCAGGACTTACTAAGTACATTATATGCCGAGTGAAGGATCAGGGACAAATTCCACGTGGTCCCTTGCCGCAGAGAATAGTTGAGTTGAGAAGAAGAAAGAATCGTGCGCTCAAATTATACAGTCTATATCCATCTGAGGAGCATAAGAAGAAACTGAAGGAATTGAGTGTAGAATGTAAGGAGAAGGTCGGCGCTTTTCGGGCGAAGGAAAGAGAAGATTATCAATTATCCTTATTAATTTGATTGTGAGATTGAATAAAAAATTCTGTACATATTTTCATGGTTTCCTTTCAGTTCTGAACACCCTACCGTATATAAAATTATTTTAAGTCCTGGCAGGTATGCTCATGGCCTCGCGATAAGTGATAAAACATCAGGTCATCCATATCGAATTATTTGTAAGTGCCTGATGTTTTATCACTTATCGCGCGACCATGCTTGCCTGTCTGATATTGGTACAGATGTATTGCGAAATGTTTTTTCTTCGTATTTTTACGGAACGCACGAACGTGTCATGCTGTTTTAGTTAGTCTCAGCACAGAATATATAATAGTACAAGTCTCAGTATAAGAAGTACTTTTGAAGTCATAATGAACAACTTTAATTATGGGACCAATGCTGAAGTCGCAAAAATTAGGTGTTTCAAACATTTTGACTGTCATGATCTTTTCTATGGAACAGCCAAATTCTTTTCTCGATTTCACCATTGGTCCAATAATAAAAGTTGTTCATTATGACCTCAAAAGTTACTAAGTGCAAAATTTGAACCGTCCTTTTTAGATCACCCTGTATTAACCTGCAACAACAACATACTCATCAACATAGGTATTCATGGCTATGAATACAGCCAATGTGCCAAAAATATGTATACAGAACTTTATTGCCTGTACAGTCAACCGATTGGAACCCTAGGCCACTCTACAACCATGTCAAAATGACAAGCAGTAAGAGATCTCTTACAATCTGATTTATAACGTCACTGTGACATAGTTCTACAGTGGCCTAGGGTTCCAATTGGTTGACTGTACCTACATTAAGGTGTTTATAGATATACCTATTTTTGGCACTTTGTATTCACTACTTGGTTGCTGACTGTACTAGTATTCTGTCAGCAATCATCGCACCCGAGCTACATGAAAGTATTATCGGTAATAAATTAAACAAATAAATTAGTTAACGCTTTTATTTCAGTATGAAAAATCAACAAAATAACATTCTACTTTAATTTATAACTGTTGGCAAAACACGAGGTAGAAAGGTAAACATTTTACATTATAAAATTTTTGACAGAGTTCATAACAGCAGTTTTTGATTGAAACAAATCGTTCGTGCATAAGTTAATCACATTATGTTTGACTTGCTTTCCAAATGGCCAACTGCCGCTTGAATTCGTTTGTGAGCTGATCCCGAATCACCCTGTTAACGGCAGACGGGTACCACTTGTACTCCTTCTCAGCGTGGTTCTTCTCCTGTCTCAAGTGTTCCAGCTCATCCGGTAACGGCCTGGACGTGCGGTCATCATACGGCTCCCCTGGGATAGGACAGTCCAAAGGTCTCCCCCAACTAGTTGCGAACGACGCCAAGATCTCACTAAACAACTTGCTCAAATCCAATGCTTCATCCGCATCAGCTTTGCTTAACTTCACCTCGACCATCTTCAAACGCTCAGCGATTAATGATGCTCTAATCGTTAACGGTTGCGAGAAGTCCAGCGGCCGGATTCGTAACCCTCCTGGCATTCCTTCCAGGCTCATGAAAAGATGGAAAACTATCTCGCGTCTCCACTTCTCTTGATTAGGCTGCACTCTGGCCCAACGGTTATTTACTGGCTCCATCGAGGCGCGCTTTTGGATAGCGCCGAGGTATCTATCAAACGATTCGACGGTTACGCTGTACTGGTTTCTTAAAAGACGCGCCATTGGTTCGTTAACAGTTTCTGGTTGTTTTTTGATTTGTTTCAGACGAGTGGAGAACGCATAAGCCCTGCATGAAAGAGGCAGTTCGGAGTAGAGGCTGGTGTATAACTTGTCGAAGCCAGGAGGAGGTGTGGAACCATCGGCGCTGAACCAGTCAGTGGGGGCCTGCTCTTTAAGTCTGCGGTGAGCGACGACAATTTTTCTTGCAGGTTTTGAGTTCGTTGGGACGTTTGTGACACTAGCCTTCGTATCTCTTGGTTTTGTAGGCGAATTAAGTTTTACATACCTAGAAGTCGCACCTGCTGCCGCACTTGTGGATTGTCTTGCTTCATCCTCTGCATTATTGTTGGATTTGCGACCAGATGTTGCGTTGTCTTTTTCCACAGCTGTTACTTTTCCGACCACGTCTGTAATGCTTTCTTCTTTAATTATTTTATCATTGATCTTATTTCGTTTTTCGACTTCGGCCTGAAAATGTACACAGAGGTGTTCATTTTGTATCGATGTTTCCTCCTTCTCTTTTACAATCTTCTCTGTCACTTCGCTAACATCTTTCTCTGGCACTTGCTTTGAAGTCTCAGCAGTCATTGCCTTTATTGTTTCATCGTTGGCTTGCACCTCTTCCTTTGTCACAACCTTAGGGGCGTCAATGGCCTCGTACATGGTACCAAAAACGAATTCTATCTGACTCCATAATTCGTCGTTTTCAGAAATAGTGTCAAATCCGGCTAATTTCAGTTTGTTGACATACGTGGTAAATAATTGATTGTAGGCCTCACGATCGTCGGACTGGGCCTCTATCTCCGCATGAAACTTGTAAAGTAAGTTAGAAGTAATAGTGCCAAGTGCAGGCATGGGTTCAGATGTCGTGGCTCTGTTGGTTTCGACCTCAGATAACATCAGCTTTTCTTCACACTCTCTAAGCTTTTTGATTTCATCCTCACTAGCCTGTCCCTTTTTTACTTTTAGGACGATGTGGAAAGCAGCTGATAGTCCAGTTTTTGGAAGGTCCTGTTCCATGTTTTCGATACTTGCGTGTTTACCAAAAAGATTCTCAACTAGCGAAAATTTCATAAGCCGTCTTTTTTCAGCTGAGTCGTTTGAGTCTCCTTTCGCCACCTCATCGGCATTCTCGCTTGGCGCACTGGGACCCTTTGCCCCTGCTAAGTCTTCTACTTTCTCAACTATAATCTTGTTTTTATTCTCCACAGTATCCTGGCCTGAGTTTTTAGCTCCTAATTCGCTAGCGTTAGTCTCTGTCATCTTCGTTGCTGTCACCCCCGCAACTTCTTTTGAGTTATCGTTAGCCACTTTTGAGGTTTCGGTTGAGTACTTTGCCTTTTTTAAGTCCTTTGCCAGCCCTGTCCAGATAGCTTCGAACTGAGCTGTGCTGTAATGTTCGTAGAACCCTGCCTGTTTTAAGTGCTTTTCATACTCGCCAGATATCTGGTTCCGGGCCCCTATATCACTGGTTTCAGCGAGCATCGTTTTGTACTCTCTGATGAACTCATTCGTTATCTTGCCAAGAGTCTTAGAAAATTCAGTTTTAACACCAGAGCCGAAACCAGCGGTCTTCAGTCGCTCTTCATACTGCGCTAGCTTTCTACGGTCATCTTCAGAAGCCTCTCCGAACTTGAGTTGGCATAGAAGGTGTGAGGCGGCCACATACCCAGGTCCTAACACTCGTTTTTGTAAATTCACTTCGGGCTTCATATCTTCATACGTATTTTGTGGTACTTCTGTGACCATATCCGTCGTCTTCACTGTGGTGTCAGCTGTCATATCCACGGCTTCAGAGGAAACTTTTGGTGTATCTTTCGACATTCTCAAGTTCTCTAGTTCCCTTCTTAATTCTTCAATCTGTGTAGTGCTGCAATGCTCTCCGAACCCTGCTAACTTTAGTCTCTTCTGTAACTTTTCAATCTTTTTCTCTATTTTGCAGGCCTTGATGGCAACTTCCCTTGAAACATCTGGTGTAATTTCTACAGATATCTCAGGCCCTTTTGCATCTACATCTGTTTCTTTGTTAAGCTTGCCACGTCCCTTATTTAAATCCTCGAGCTCATTCATCAATTCCTCGATTTTAGAAGCCCTGTAATGGCTCCTGAACCCCGCCTGTCTTAGCGTTAGTTCGAATTCTTCTATAATTAGATTTTTGGTCACAAGGTCTTTTGTCTTGGTCACTTTTGTACTTAATTTTGTAAGTAGACAGTTAATGACAGTTCCAAGTGTTGGAGGTGGCCACTGGTTATCTTTAACTGGTACTTTTGGAGTTTCTTGATGCATTTTACTTGAAGCCTTGGACTTCTCGTCTTTACCAATTTTCAGCCGTTTCTCGTACTCTGCTAGTTGTCTCAAATCGTAATCACTGATTATTCCCATCTCAAGTTCATATAGAAGGTTCACGGCCGTCAATATACCAACTCGTGAGGTGCTCGCACGTTTTTTTGGTACCTCTGTATGCACTGACGTGTCTTCTGACACCTTGTTTAAGATTCCTGCATATCGTGCCACATGCGGCCTTAGAATATCTACTATATCCTTAATATTGTCATCATCAAACGGGTCGTTAAAACCAGCCGTTCGTAGCTGTTCATCAAGCTCAGAGAATATTCTCTTGCCGTCACTAACTTCAACATTATTCAACTTCTCGCCGATTCCCAGGACGAAATTTTTAGTGATTTCGCCAGGCTTCCGAAGATCGTGGTAGCTACCAAAGCCAGCTAACATCAGTCGCGCTTCACATTCTGCTATTCGACGGAGATCATCTTCATTAGCACGGTTCGCGGCGAGCTTGACAAGCAGGTGTGTAGCTGTCATTAATCCAACGCCTGACGTCATCTTTCACTAGCGACACGTTTACAAAATGGCGACGAGTTTACACTGACAGAACGTAAATTCACTCAACTGCGGTTTCTTATACGAAAGAAATGCGGGAGCGAAAACATTAAAGATAACACTACTTATACAAAAAAACGGGAGCGGGAATTCGTTACGATACTAAAACACTACGCGCAAGAATAATGTACAGAATACCGTCCAAAGCACGAATACAAAATGGCGGACACGGACACGCGACATGCCTTGTCCGCGGTCTAGACAGGAATGGCCGCCGCCGCCCCGCGCCGCGCCGCCGGCGAGCGCGCGTGTTCGTGGATGAAGGACATAAGCGACCCGCTAAAGTGCCCGAAATCGCGATCGCGACCTTCAAAACTCGATTCTAAATTCAAAACATTTGTTCAAGTAACGTAAAATTTGCAAGTAATAATTATTTTCTTTATTCGTTAATAAAGTATAGTACATTACGTCAGAGGCCGGGAAAATGAGAATTTCCGGCCAAGTGGGTATATAGCGGCCGGATAGGGATACGATACGAGGCCGGGAATCCGTTTTCACGCCGAGGCATGTTTAGTGCTTTTCTCAAACATACAATGAAATAAAAAAAAATGCTCTAAAGGACAATATTTTATAAAAAAAAGTTACTTTGCAGGCCTAGGCCTAAAAAATAATATGAAATCCCTTTACAGTCCTCTCGAGTTGTTGCGCCCAAAAAGCAATACTTCCCAGCCCATTTTAAGGAACGTAAAGACAATATTTCATTGCATGTTTGAGAAAAATAATTTTACATTTAAATAGGTGGAACAATTACAGGTAAGTACAAGATTTAAATTAAAATATTGTACGTTAGTAAAAATATTTATTTTGACAGACGCTATGTAGGTAAGGTGTCTACATAGTAGGTATGTTGTTGTGACTTTGTGTAAATTCGTAATAATAAAAACCCGCATATAAGGAAAGGGCATTATAAGTAGGTAACGATTAAAAATATGTGGTAGGAAATATTTTTATGGCTGGTAATACCTAATGGTGTCTGTCCTAATGGTGTATCAGTAGTATCTGTTTCCAAAGAGGCTTATTTTGTACGGTTTTTATAGAGATATAAGCCCTTTTGAAAATAAACTTTTCAATTAACAATAAAGGCAACAATAAACTATGTAGGTACATATTTATTTATTAGGTAAGTTATCATTTAAATGGGAAATTAGCATCTTTTAGCGAAGATTACTTGAGTTGAGTACCTAATATAATGAATAAGTACCTATAGGGTAAATTCAGTCGCTTAACTCGGGTACTTAAATCCATTCTGTTTTAAGCTTTATTATAAAATAATCCAGTAAGGGTCACTTGCACCAACGAAAATCGACCACCATTTTATATGGAATTTGACAGATGACAGCCCACTAACCCTGAGTTAAGTGGTCGGTGCAAGTGGGCCTAAGCAAATACTATGTAAACTCTACGAGTTAATACGTGCAGCTCGGTGCCAAAGTTGGCAACAGGCACACTAGCGCTCCTAGCGGCATGAGTTGATCAAAATAGTTTAGTTTCATACAGCATAAAATTAAAAAAAATTACAAATTCTTATTTTTTTGTTTTATTCCGTCTAAAAATGTTAAAGTAGATCAAGTAATAGCATTTTCTATTTTAATTTACTCAAATAAAAGTCTGAACAACTACTTTGATCAACTCGAACCGCTAGATGGCGCTAGTAAAATTGTTGCCGCTCAATTGTATGGGAAACGTCAGAAGCTGCACGTATTATAGTATATAGTATTTGGCCTAAGTATAATATACTTAATTGTCTCACTTTATAAACAGAAACTCGAGTAAATTATTCTGCTACAAGGTTGATTATCATTCAAATTATATAAAGTGAGACAATTGCCAGCCATCTGGCCACCCTACACTAAAATAGTACATTACGATACAAGTGCGGAAGGGAGGAAGTTCGAAACGAGTAGGTACCGTAGGTAAGTACTTCTCCGACCTGTCCACCTAGTCCTAAATGTCCAAGCCAAGTTTTTCATCCCCCAAGGCGGATTCGAGGAACTTTTCGAAAGGTTCGAATCCCGGTAAGGGCATTTATTTGTGTGATGAGCACAAATATTTTGTTCCCGAGTCATGGATGTTCTCTATGTATAAGTATGTATTTATCTATTTAAGTATGTATATTGTCGCTTAGCACCCATAGTACAAGCATTGCTTAGTTTGGGGCTAGGTTGATCTGTGTAAGCTAGGTGTACCCCAATACTTATTTACTTATTTTATCTTCAGCCTGCTTTCTGAGAACTAATAGA